>NC_045801.1:75412189-75766714 GCF_009873245.2 Balaenoptera musculus | reverse complement strand
TGGGAGTAAGAGTAAGAAAGAGAAGGGATAATTTTATCTCCCATCCTTCAGCAAAATATGCTTCACTTTATGCTGGTACACTTCCCCTTACATGGCTGGACCTGGTCATAATCTTTATAAGAGAAGAGTGAAAAAGAGGTGATCCCCCCCATTTCTTAATTATATTTGTCTCCTATAACATTTACCAACCTTGTAACTTGTATCAACACCATTTTCTGCTCAAATCTACCCTACTGTTCCAATGTCCTTTGGAACTTGGAAATATTTGGGGTACATTTTTCAGAAATTCTTTCCCTAGAGTAAGAACAGAATGCCCATCTTCCGGGTGGAAATATTGGAACTGCCCTTGATTCCTCCCCTCCTTTGCTCGTTAGTCGCCATGTCTTATTTCGTCCAGAGCTTTTCTCAGTTGCTTTTTCCCTCTGCTCTCCGTGCCTCTCCTGCTCCCGCACCCTACCCCACCCCACCACTGTCTCCTTAGGTACATGTTGCTTCCAAGCCCCTCATCCTGCCTTCAGTCTGTGTCTCTCCTCTTCACGTCAACCTGCACGATGGGAGGGAAAGGGAGTGAGGGAGTGAGTGCATGTAAATTATAAAATAAAATTTCAAAACTCATAAAAATAAAATTTCAAAACTCGTCACTGCTAGATATTTCATTGTGTATAAATGCCAACGCGTTAAAATTATTAATTACCCACGTTTGGTGCTGTGCCTTCAGTGATAACACAGCTATTTTTCCTTATCATCAGCCAGATGGTTTTAGATTTAGTGCCCTCCTATGCCCCCAACACTGACCTATTTTTTAAGAGAGAATTTAGAATCCCTGCTGCTCAAGATAATGAGGTGGAAATGTTTGCCTCGCCTCTCCGGGTTCGAGCCTGGCCCTCCAGCAAGCCTGCCTTTGGACTCCAGCAATGACACGATAACCTCAAGGGCTACAATTTTCCACTCGGGCACAGATTGTATCTGTGATTGTTACCACTGGTGAAGGCTGGTGATTAACATGCAAAGAGTAACACAAAAGTAATTGATTAAAGGAGAGTTTTTCTCAGTATAATCTAAATAAGAAGATGGTTGGACTCCTCAAGCACACAGGATATAAAACTCCCTTTGGAGTCTTGACATTGTTAGTTTTGAAGTTCCCAGAGTCTCTTTGCCACGGCACGGAGAGCGGATGCTGATTTTGATGGGGATTTGACCTCTTCCTGGGAAAACAGAAGTTAAGGGTTACCTATGTGTCATATTCTGTCCCTGTATGTTGTCTTGTGTCATCCCCATCACCCTTCCCTGCTGGGCTCACCACACAGAGCTCTTCCATAAATCAGCCTGTGACTTTTGCCAACATGTGGTTGAATCACGCTTAGGCTTCTGTCCTGACTCATCATGAAACGCTCTGTCGTGACGTTAAAACAACAAGAACAACAAAACACAGAGAATAAGAAGACCTGTGTCTTGTCCCAACTCAGCTACTGACTGGCTACAGTTCTTGGGATGAATCCCTAAATTTCTGTGAATCTCATTGTCTTATCATTAAAAATCGAGGGAAATAATAATTGTTGTGTTTTCTCAAAATGTTTTTGAAAGTATATCAAAATTAACAAACACCATACAAGTGTCAGTTTTCGTTGCTCTTACAAAGGGGATCAAGAATGGGGATCCAAGTGGTAAAGGGAGAAGAATCAGATGAAGAAGGCAATTTCTCTCTCCGTTTCTTAGACTTGACATTAAGAGTCCAAACAGTTGACCACACTTGCAATGCTCCATTTTCTTTTCTCCTTCCAGTTATGACTCCCTGTACTCGGATTCAAGCTCAGGACGGCACCCTTGAGCTACTGCAGTAGCACCAGCCTTCCCAGGGGGTCTCCCCGGGCCCTGAAATCACCAAGTTGAAAGTCTGACATTCATCATCCTCCTGACCTTCTACTGCTTAGAAGCCTGCTCGAATTTCACTTTTCTCAGGATAATGTCCAAACCTTATCCTAAGTCAATTCATAACATCAAGCACACTGGGCTTCCCTGTGGTGCAGTGGTTAAGAATCCGCCTGCCAATGCAGGGGACACAGGTTTGAACCCTGGTCCGGGAAGATCCCACATGCCACGGAGCAACTAAGCCCACGCGCCACAACTACTGAGCCCGCGTGCCACAACTACTGAAGCCCGCGCGCCTAGAGCCTGTGCTCCGCAACGGAGAAGCCACGGCAATGAGAAGCCCATGCATCACAACAAAGGGTAGTTCCCTCTCACCGCAACTAGAAAAAGCCCGCACACAGCAACGAAGACCCAAAGCAGCCAAAAATAAATAAATAAATAAAGTAAAAAGAAAAAAAACAAGCACACTAACCTGAAACTATCACAACATTGTTAATCGGCTATACTCCAATATAAAGTAAAAAGTTAAAAAAAAATATCAAGCACACTAAACCCAGTAAAGGTGGTCCTTATTTCCTCTCATATGACAGATTTGCCAAGAATCAGAACCCTCTCTGACTCTCAGGGTTTCAAGAATTTTTAAAATACACAATATACATAAAATTAACATGAATTTCAGCAGTGTTTCAGCCCAGTCTCGAGACTTTGGATTTCATAACCATGACCTGTCTTCCAGGAGCCCTTTATAGAAGTATTTGCTCTGAAGAAAATCACAAGAGTGATTTAATATATCTTAAGCACTTCTTCGCCCAAGTAATTTCTCATAATAGTCACCAAATTCAAGATGAAGCATCAATTTTGTAGTCCTAACTAGGACAATTGGGCACTTTTTCTTGTCATGAAGAAATTGAGAGAGCTCTTAAGGCAGCAGTTCTTTTTAACTGCCAAATGATGTGCTGCTTTTCTCAAAAATTAACGTTTAGTAGACAACAAAAATAAATTGCATTATTAGACCCTAACCAAGAAAGCTGGTCCTTTTTGCAACTGCCCTTAGGAAAATGTCTTTCCTAAAATAACAGTTTAGGGGAGTTTTTCTTTTTCTGGGTGTTTAAAGTGCATCCTTTTTTTTTAAATTAATTAATTTATATTTTGGCTGTGTTGGGTCTTTGCTGCTGAACATGGGCTGTCTCTAGTTGCGGCAAGCAGGGGCTATTCTTCGTTGCAGTGCGTGGGCTTCTCATTGCAGTGGCTTCTCTTGTTGCAGAGCATGGGCTCTAGGCACACGGGCTTCTGTAGTTGTGGCATATGGGCTCAGTAGTTGTGGCTCACAGGCTCTAGAGCGCAGGTTCAGTAGTTGTGGCGCACGGGCTTGGTTGCTCTCTGGCATGTGGGATCTTCACGGACCAGGGCTTGAACCCGTGTCCCCTACATTGGCAGGCGGATTCTTAACCACTGTGCCACCAGGGAAGCCCCTTTTTCTGGATGTTTATTTCTCGAAGCAATTTTCTGGACAAAATGAAGTTGAGAACCCGCCCCCCAACCTTTGACAGTTACATTAACCGGAAATGACAGTGTTTATTAACCCTCTGGCCTCTCTCGGGCTGTCTTTTCTGAATCAGTTGTTGTGATTTATGAGTAGGTCACCATCCTGATTTTCCCCTTTTCCCTGATTATTCTTTCAACAGGTGTGAAAGCCTTGCTTAGTGGGAGATAACGCTGCCTCGAGAGTTACCCAAACTGAGATCACTCTGAATTAATATCATGACATATAGCCCCAACTTTTTCTCCTGTCCACCAGAAACAAAAGATTATAAACACGAAAGTAGATCTCCTTCAAGGCTCTGCTTTCATAGACTTAGGTTACATCTTGTTAATAACTTTATCTACAGAATAGAGAAAATAATTTCCCTTTTAACAACATTTTGAAATTTTAAAATAAGTCATTTTCTAATTACACGTGAGTTGGCTTATCAAAGTACAACCAGCCTTCTGATGAATTTGGGTTTTTGAGTTTTGTTTGTCTTTTTCTTAAATTTATTTTATTGGAGTATAGTTGATTTACAATGTTGTATTAATTTCTACTGAACAGCAAAGTGATTCCGTTATACACGTCTATCTATCTATATCTATAGGTATATATATACATATTCTTTTTCATATTCTTTTCCATTATGGTTTATCACAGGATATTGAATATAGTTCCTTGTGCTATACAGTAGGACTTTGTTGTTTATCCATTCAATATATAATAGTTTGCATCTGCTAATCCCAAACTCCCAATCCATCCCTCCCTCACCCCCTCCCCCTGTTTGCTTGTCTTCAACTGATTTCTATCCAAGTGCATGGGACTCCTTTATAGTAGGCTTTGTTTCTTGCGATGCTAGAACTGGTTTTACAAGTGTTTTCGTGAGTAAAGACTAAATGCAGTGTGTCAGCTCAGGTCCTCCAAGATAGACACAAAGGCAAAGTTAGACATACAGGCTACGGGGGAGAGCCTGTGAAGGGGAGAGAGGAACGGAGCAGGGAGGGAGGGTGACGTGGGTCTGACACCCATAAAAGGAGAGGGAGAAGGAAGCAGAGTTGGAGAAGCATCAGATGCAGTGCTTCCTGGGAAGGTCCCAGCCGGGCTGACGGGGGTCGGTCCCTGGGTGAAGGCTGCTGGTCAGAGTGAAACAGGGAAGAGCCAAACCTGACTACTGTGCCCAGGGCCTGAGCTCCTTCTTGTTCACGGCCTGGGCTGGTGTTTCCTTGAGGACTCTCATCACGAGGTGAGAGTTTCCTGGGTTAGGACTGCTTAAATTTCCTCTTTCAGTGTGTCTTAGATTGTCAGACCAGGTTGATGGAAAAGAAAGTGGAACAAACTTCAGGAAACGAAGGCCTGAAATCACAGGAGGTGGGCAGATTGTTATACTTTACATGACAGTGACCTGCAAACATCTGAAGTCAGTTACACAACGGAGCAAGGAGATTTCTTCTGAATTGCTCCTGAGAAGGTCTCTGCCCGTTTCAGGGAGGCAGAATTTTGCTCATCACGAGAAATAACTTTGCAAAACTTTGAATTATTCAACTAAAACTGAAGTTGAGGTGACAAGCTCTCTAAAAGGAATGTTTCATTCCTGCTGACAGCCCCACTGCCCTTAGTTTTAAACCGGACTTTTATACTCTCTCTTATTTCATAGACTGGGAATTTTCTTGAGTAGAAAAGCAGAGTCCTGTTTGTTTGTCATTGTATTTCCATAAGTTATCATAGATACTCTGAATTAAGCAGAGCTGATGGAAGTGAGTTAAGTTGACCTAAGATGCTGAACTGCTTTGCTCCAGGAAACAATATCAGTTCTTCCCCTTTTTGTGACAGCACTTATCTTTGGCTTATAGCAGTTTTATTCTCATTTCCATTATATCTCGATATTTTCTGATTACAATCTGGAATTGATATTATATTGAAGATTGATTCAGAACCATGTCTGCTCCATCAACAGAGGTGGAGAAAGTAGAAGCAAACGCAGTTGCTAAGAAAGAAGGATGGTAGTTTCCAAAAGTCATGCCAGATGATGCCATTTCAAATATATATATTTTTAAAGTCTTTATTGAATTTGTTACAATATTGCTTCTGTTTTATGTTTTGGTTGTGTGGGATCCTAGTTCCCAGATCAGGTATGGAACCCACACCCCCTGAATTGGAAGGCGAAGTCTTAAACACTGGACTGCCAGGGAAGTTCCCATTTCAAATATTAATGTGACCTGTAACTCATATAAATGACTTTGCCAGCTCAGGGTACTACGATGCCATCACCTCGTACTTCCTCAGATTATTGTTCAAATCCCCTAAATTGTTAGTAGAAAATGGAGAATCCTTTCTGAGGCCTTTCCTACCCTAAGACCACACCCAAACTGTAAGAAAGAAACAAGTAAGCAAGCAGAAAAACAACCCTGGGGGTTCACACCTTGCCAGCTGGAGGTGAGGAGGAACAGATGAAATCCTGTCTCTAACACAGGCTTCTGATTCTCTGCAGCTTCTTGCTGCCACAGGGTGTTGCTGTTATCAGCTCTTCCCGTGCAGTCTTGCAAAAGCTCGCCCCTGCCCTGATGCCCTGTGTGGTCGAGAATAGCGACCCTCCCTTGGATCTTTGTCCACACTCAGGTGCTCAACATTGTTCCCCCAAACGACCGTACCTCACCAGCGTAGCTAGACCCTCGGAACCTAAGACCCAGTGGCATCCTATCTGAAGCCAGCCCTCACCCTCAAAGCCTTGAGCCCTGATCCTGAGCCAGGATCTTCAGCTCAGTTGTCCTCTGCCCTCTTGGTGTCTATTACTACGGGGCCTTCCTGGTGACCCCAGTATGGTTCCCTGACTTCAGATCTCAGGGAACAGCAGTTAGGGTACAGGTCCCTTCCTTTTCAGAAAGCACTTCCTTCCCTTTGCTTCACGTGGAATAGTATCATCTGGGGCCTCTTCTTCCAAAGATCCAAAGGCTTCCATTTTGTCTTTCCCCGGGGCCAGGGGGCCTCTTCACCCTACAGTTCCGTATCCTGGGGGTCCCAGGAAGCAGTTCTTCCGGCAGCTTAGTCAGCACCCTCAACATGATGTTCGGACCCTGCCTGGCCTGGAACATAACTCCTGGTCCAGGCGCCCCAGTTATATCCACCTTGCTTCTGGTAGACAGCTCAGCGTGGCCATAACCCAAATGAACCAGAGCCTTTTAAAGTTACACAGCTCATGCTTTAACACCAATGGCTGCTCTAAAAAGAAACTCCATATACTCAACTCCAAAAGCATTGAAGAGTCAAGCAGGTGGTGACTCAGCTCCCTTGAGCGGTGTTACCTCTCACAGCATTCCGCACAACTCTTAAAATTTCTTTTTTTCTTTTTGTCCAAATCTTCTCATTTTATTTTCTTCAAGCTTTAATTTTGAAAATTCAATCCTACAGAAATTTCAGCATGATGTAAACTAAGATACCCATCATCTAGGTTCACTGATATCTCTTTGTCTCCCTGATCATTTGCTCCAGACATTGCAATAGTTCACATCTAAATACTTCAGCATGTATCCTAAGAACAAGGATATCTTCCTATGTAACAGGCAGGAAACTTGTCTCCCTCAGGAAATTAACATTGATACATTCGAAGTCAGGGAACCATACTGGGGTCACCAGGAAGGTCCTGTAGTAATAGACACATTGATACATTTTACAGCTGTGTTGGTATATATGCTAATATAATCAGTCTGTGTTTATTAGTGTGAATTACAGTAATTACTTCTTTATTTATTTTTTTCTTCTGATTTAAAGGAAATTAGAATTACAGCATTTGGTGAGCCCGTAAGTGTACACAGGCCGGAAGCTCTCCTTCTCCCTCTCCCCAAGCGTGCTCTTCCCCTCTCATCGCATCTCCAGGCCTACCAGCTCTCTGCTTGAATCCCCCTCCCCTCCCTGGACGGCTCTCCATGCATCTCCCCGGCCTCTAATATCTTCTTGCAATAGAGATCCTCCTCCTCAGAGAGGGGCCATGGGATGGAGCCTGGAGTTTTCTCTGCCGTGACTTTATCATCTGAAATATGACCCCACAGTCTCTGACATAGTTTTCTTGCTATTGTCCTTTTCTATAAATTTCATTTTCTTCAACATTGAAGATTTCATAAGAGGAAGTCAGCTTACTCACAGCAGAAAAGACTCCGTTTTGACGCATAGAATTCTTCAGTTGAGGCTGCAAATCTGCAAATCATGCTAATTGAGTAGTGAGTTTGTTGACTGACCCTGTGAGTGTTCCTTCTTTGCAATGTATAGATGCCCAAGAATATTCTTTTTTTTTGTTTTTTTTGCCACGTGGCTTGCAGGATCTTAGTTCCCCGACCAGGGATTGAACCCGGGCCAAGGCAGTGAAAGCACAGAGTCCTAACCACTGGACTGCCAGGGAATTCCCCCAAGATGATTCTTTCATTTGTTTGTTTGTTTATTTATTTATTTATGGCTGCATTGGGTCTTCCTTGCTGTGCACGGGCTTTTCTCTAGTTGCGGCGAGCGGGGGCTACTCTTTGCTGCGGCGCATGGGCTTCTCATTACGGTGGCTTCTCTTATTGTGGAGCACGGGCTCTAGGCGCGCAGGCTTCAGTAGCTGTGGCTCGTGGGCTCAGTAGTTGTGGCTCACGGGCTCTAGAGCGCAGGCTCAGTAGTTGTGGCACATGGGCTTAGTTGCTCCGTGGCATGTGGGATCTTCCCGGACCAGGGATGGAACCCATGTCCCCTGCATTGGCAGGCAGATCCTTAACCACTGCGCCACCAGGGAAGTCCCCCAAGATGATTCTTTACTGACATCCAGGGACAGCCTGGGGTTTCTTCCACATTCATCTGAGCTGCCATTTGTTTAGCCCATATTATGTCCCAGGCCCCCTGCAAAGCACTTTACATCATTTCTTTTAATCTCCACAAAAGCTCCTATCAGAGGGGTACTGTTAACCCCATTGTACAGATAGAGCGGCTGAGGCTTTCAGATGTTTAAGTGACTTGCCCAAGCTCTGCTGTCATAAGAGGTGGGCAGGATTCAGACCAAATCCCTCCCACTCCCATGTTCCAGGGTGGTCTTTACTCTCGCCTGTGGGTTTGGAGATGAGATAGTAGATGAGGGAAGAGGGCAGGGAAACCGGAGGCTCTACTGGGGGCTCCCTCCCCTCCTGCAGAGGGAAGCACAGTGGAGCCTGTACTTAAATCCATGTCTTCATCTCAGGTGCTTTATATATATAAGCAAAAACAGAAAAGCTTTTGCTCAGCCTAATTCTACCTAAACACGATCATTCCGCACTTCATCTTAGGCTCTCTGCCTGGGAAACAGTGTGTTCTGACTCATATAACAGACATTTACAGAGCAAGTTTTGAGGGCCTAATGAATGTCTCTGGTTGTCAGCACTAAATATAATCTTTTAGAATGTGGCAACATTCTAAATTTCTAAAGTTCAAGTTATAAAATGAAAACCTCTTAGATGGGGGGAAAAGAAGAAAAAGAAAAAACCCTTTAATACAAACAAACCTATGTCCTTTCAATTATTAAAAAACATCAACGACAACTCATTTCAAATTTTTCCCATGTGTAGTTGAACCCTTCAGCCATTATTTGACAAACTAGTGTTTTTTTGGAGAACAGGTATATTTCTGGATTTGCAGGACTATGTTTGTCAAATTCCCTGTTACCTCTGGAATAAAAGCTAAGGACACGATGCTTCATTTCTCAATAAAAAGAAGGACAGCAAGGGGGCTGATTCTTTATTAGGCGTGTGTCCAGGAGCCTTTAGGAAACAGAAATAAGAGCAGAGAGCATTTCCCTGAGGAACACAGCTCTGGACGGCCACACGGCTGCAAGTAATAAAAGCGCCGGCTCTACGGGCTAGCGGCACGCGGTGTCTGGGGAGGGGCTGTGACTGAGTCCCCTCTCACCGATGGATCCCTGGGCCCCCTGGGGACCCCTGTGTGTGCACTACGGCTCCCACGCTCGCTTCAGGGCACTGTGGGCTCTGCCCAGCGGACGGGGTTGAATCTTAGGTCTCTTAAACGAAGTCCGCGTGTGACCCAAAGTCTGAAACAAATATACATGATCCAAACTGATAGAAAGAAATGAATACACAAATAAATGGGGAGAGGAGACAGCTCTTCCTTATGGGAAAATTCCAAATACCACTCCCCCCTCCAGGAGATCGAGCTTCATTCTCTCCCTCCCTACTCCTGTGGGACCGCTAGACGTCATGCCCTGTTTCCAAATAACAGAGTAGCGAAGGGAAAAAGAGTAACTTTGCAGTAAGAGAACTGCAAACACTCAGCCGAGTGAGGAAGGGTCCCACCACCAGAGATACCACCTGGATGTCATGTACCTCCTGGTAAAAGTGACAAGAACGGGACTTCACCTCTACGGTATTTGTTTCGAAACCCATAATCCCAGTCTCACCATGAAGAACACATCAGATGAACCAGACTGGATCCACAGCCATCCCCCTCACGGCAGTCGAGGTCATGAAAGACTGAGAAAATGTCACAGCCCAGCGAAAACTGTTCACAGCAGATGTGTGAACAAAATGTGGTGTTGTCCCCCAAGTGGGATCCTGGAAAATCGGGTGAAATCCTGCAGTTTATTTAATACCGCAGTTCCAATATCAGGTTCTTAGTTTTGTGAAAGTGCCATGGCAGCGTTAGATGTTGACAGAGAGAGAAAAACCAGGTGAGGGGGACACAGAAAGTCTGTACTCTCTTTGCAACCTTTCTGCAAATCCAAAATTATTCCAAAATAAAGTTGTTTAAAAAAGTTGTTTGGTGTTCACTTCAGCAGCACATATACTAAAATTGGAATGACACAAAGAAGATTAGCATGGCCCCTGCACAAAGATGATTCACAAATTCATGAAGCAGTCCATATTTTTACCCCCCGCCCAAAAAAAAGAAAAAAATTTTGCTCCCTAGGAAAAGAGTAGGTAATTAGGGCTATATTTTTTGGTATATTCAGTCATCTAATTCAAAATTAGATTCCCCTGCCCCATACTTGACTCACTTTGCAACATGGCATTTTGATGTCTAGAGTTTTCGTTCTTTGTATGCTTTTAAAGTCAAAATGCTTGTTCAAGCAAATAGCTGTGGATAATCTTCAAGCAGCTAAGGTATGCGCAGGCATGAGACTGGAGGGCAAACCTAAAGAGCTGATGGAATTTTTGATTTTAAAACATTTTCATGCATTCTAGTTATGAATAGCTCTCTCCCCAGGGCGACAGCACTGCTGTTAAAGGCTAGTGGTCAGAAGACAAGAGTGGAACCCGTTCTGGCCAGAGAACTCCCACCATCCTTCCGGAGACCCTCACAGGACAAAAGTAGGCTGGAATGACAGAAAGGAGAAGGAAGGAGGGATGGCAAACTGGGGTGCTCCAGGAGGATCTCAGTCCTGTCCTGATACGCCTCCCAGCTCACCTTCGCCAATGTCTTGACTCTAATTCCCTGGAGATCCATGTCCACCGTGCAGGTGGCCCAGCCTCTTCCCTTGAGAGCCCCTACCGATGTCCTAGAGGTAGAGAGAGCCAGGGGTACAGCTTCTGCACCCACAGAGGCTACTGGAGAGGATGTGATTCTGCAGCTGGAACTAGAGAAACTCTTTCTCCAGAAACAACTGCAAACTTAGCTTCTTGGGCACCTTAACATAGCATTACACATTCTCACACATTAACAAAGTAATCTATGTAGGTTTAGGAAAATAAGCACCATTTGATTGCACTATTTCTCTCTGCAAATGCATCTCAAATTCTGAACCATCAATTTATAACAGGCGATTTGGAACATTTAGAAGTTGGGAATTGCTTGATCAAATGAAATTATGGGCCTGAGACATTGAAAGGTGAAAGATATAGGCCTTGATAGGAAAATTAAAAATAACTCAGTTTCATAGGGAGAGGATTTAAGATGAAAAGAGAAAGGAAAATTGAATCAAAATTGGGTGATCCTCGTGAGATTAGCTCTTTGTAATGGTAAATTCTGCAGCAATGCCAGGCAGTGGTTGAGTTTCATGACATTTCAAGGTAAAGAAGTCATTGGGCAGAGCATGTATTTTTCATAATACAGGACTAAGACATGAAATAATTTGGCACTTGCTTATCATGGTGCCCTCTTTCAAAATGGAAATGTCTATCTTCATTTTCCCTCAGGCTTTGCAAAAATGAATTTACATTTTTCATGAAAATTGAATAGGTATAAGATAAATATCTTCCTAGTGTGAAAGTAGAAGAATTTGAATTACATTGAGTTTTTTCTATAGGCAACTACTGTAAAATAGAGAGTCACATTCACAAGCCGATGGCATTCATATATATTTGGGAGTGTTAACAATCTTTACTTCACTTTGCCACGAGAAAGCAATTCACAACTTAGGAAACTTTCTTCATCCACCAGATAACTCCTTTTAAATACATATTGAGTTTTATGCTTCTGAAGTCTTCTTAATGTCAGAAACTGATTAGTACTCTCTGATAAGCTATAGGGTAAAAATATATCAGTGTATTACCCAGAGGGGAAATTAAAGGGCAACTTTGATTTCCTGCAAAGAAAGTAGATAACAGCTATTATCTAGGGACTAGGACATATGTCAGAAAGCCTCCCTTCTCACCATTTCTGTTTCAGAGCTGCTTTGGAGTTGGGCAATGATTAAAAAATGGAGAGTCGTGAGGAAGCTGATTTTCTGATCTGCCGTTTCCCCCGAGGTGCAATCACTGCCTTCTGTACTGGAAAGTCATTGTGTTTGCTTTGCTGCCCACAGGCTATCAGAAGGTCTCTAATGCAGTTATCCCACCAGCGCACCATGGTTGGACCAACATACATAAGAGAGAAAACCGTGCATCTTCTTTTCGCATACGGGAAGAAACAAAATTCTCAAAAATCTTAAATAAATCTCAGATGCGCACTTTAATGTGAGTTTCTTATACCATCATCTCCAATAGGATTAGGAAATCGGGTGAAAAAAGTCCCTTGTATGTGTCTCGGCCCAGAATCTTGTGATCCACCAGGTAAGCTGTTGACCAATGGATTCTCCTGATACAGGAGTTCCCTTAGCAACTGCTCAGCAAGTCTTTCAGATCTAGGGTGAAGGAATAAAGTCAGAAGCCTGTTTGGATAGAAGAATCTAATCAGAATTTTCTGACATCATGATGCCTGCTGACATGCATTTGGGGATTGAAATGCCTCAAAATCAGCTCACAATCAAGGTTTTTCAAAATTTTATATAATCCAAGCTCTCTCCACAATCAACAGATATCCAATTCCCTCTCCTATTTCTTACGAGACCACAAACAATCCGCGTCATACAATCACAACACAGACTACTGACAGGAAAATAAACGGAGAGGACATTTTTGACCTTTACCTTGGTGTTTAGTCTGGGGATTGTTTCTTCCTCTGGGGACACTGAATATATGATCATATGCATATGCATATAATTATTATTTCACTTCTCAGCGTCAAGGATTCTGGGAATCCTCTGTCAAATTGTGTGTAAATAAAAGTCTTTCTACACACAAGGTCCAATCATTCACCAGATTTTCAAAGGGTCCTTTTATCAAGGATCAAGGATTATTATTATTATAAGGCACACCTCTAATAGCAATCTGTTTTGTGTTTATGTAATGTTTGGGACACACATGCACACACACACGTACATATCTACGTAGGACACGTTAGCACACATATACCTTAAGTTTAACTGTCAAAGAAAACTGCACAGGTTCAGTTCTCCAGTACTGGTTTCATTCCCGGTAATTCCCTTTTTTCCCCTCTGAAACTTTAGATTTCAAGATTCATTTCAGGTCTGATTAGGGAGCCATAATCCATAGTCAGCCCTCAGGAGACACATACCGGGTAAATCAGACAAGAGCCCTCAGGTGTTTGCAGTCAGCTAGTTCCCTGGGAAACCTGGGGCGCAGTGCCTGCGCTGGGAAGTTGTGGGGATCAGAAGGTAATACCCCAGGCCGGGCTGAGACCGGCTAATCAGGAAGAGCAGGAGCGGAGGAGACAGGCAGTTACTGACATGGGAGCAGCGGCTTTGGTCAGGAAGTGCAGCCCGGCCTCCTTCTGTGGCCACTGGCAAGAGTGCCAGCTCTACCTGCCCTGTTAAGGATGTTGCCTGTCTTTCGATAAATCCACGTGAACCCCAGCAGGCCCTCACTGGGTGTCTCGAGAGAGGACATTCTTTGTGGCTCAGAGAGCAAGCCTTCTTACACCACCTCTAAACTACACGCGCGACAGTAGAAGTCATTGACGGGGCATTGTCAAGAAGACAAAACATAACTGAATGAAAAGTATTATTTTACAGGTATTACTGACTTGACACAAACATATTTTACCGGACCTTGCCTATTTTTCTTAGTCTACGATTCCTTGTCTTAGTTGCATTTATGGGAATGAGCATTTTCTACAAAGAATTGAGGAGAAGCTTACTACATGTATATAAAATGGAATAACAGTAAAATTAACATGTAGATAAATTCAAAATCAGGCCACATAAGTACATAAAAATATAGAACTAATCTGTGATGATTTTATCAAACCTTCAAAACTAAACTTACATGACTTTGGATATTCGCGATTGAAGCCAACGGTACATGGCATATATAGATATAATTAATGCCACTTAAAAGAACACACTTCAAATGTATAGACTCCAATGTAGCAAATCATCCTTTCTAAAACATGCTTCAATCTCATTTTTCAGCTTGTTGAAAACTTCCTTAATTTACCTATGCATTATTCATAAGTTACATTCAGGATCATTGATCCAAAGCCTACCCTAAAAGGAAGTCTTAATAAGGAATTAATAATTTAAATGATTTTGAGTACATCAGACATAATGTTGAGGTCAATTATTTTTGTGCAGGAGGGCATTGTAGTCAAAATACCTTTGAGGAAAAAATGTTCTTTGCCCAATACTAAACACGTAAGAACTACTCTGATTATGTTTAATATTTTGGCATAGTGTCAAATTCCTGTGGTATTAAACATTACAGTGGGAAAGTCTTTTGTCAAAGTGGTTTCTAAAACAAATAAAGCTGACACACAACAGACATGCACATACTGCTGTAACTGGATGTGGAGAACGAGTCTTCTCCATTCAGGGAAGAAGATACTGAGCCCTGTCCCAGCTCAGCTCCCTGGGACAGATCAGAAAAAGAGCCAAGGGATACAACCACAAGACACTTGGTACTCAAAGGCTGCTGCAGAATCAAGTGTGATGTAGGTAACTGCGGGCCCCAGGAGATGGAAAACTTGTGCGGCACCAGCAGCAGAAAATCCTGCTGGTGGCAGCACTCAAGAATCACCTATTAACCCATGGATTGAACCATTTGCTCATTCATTCAGCAGATGCCATTTGGAAGCCTACCATTTGCCAGACTTTCTGCTGGGTGCTGGGAAACACTGCCTGGGGGATAGAACCATACTGTCTTAGGAAGATTTCAGTCTAGTGGGAGAGAAAATGAGCCGTTACAACTTAGTGTGATGAACACTATGATAAATAAATTGGTTCAAATTAAGGCACGGAGACCAAGACAGAAGTCTTCTCACAAGCCTGGCCGAGCACAGATCAGGGGAGGGACCATGAGAAGCCGCCATGTGGAGACCTAGTCGTACTCACACTCATGTCTGATCGTCAGCCAAAACATTCATACCCAGATTATTGGGAGCAACATAGTAGCCTTGTGATCTTAACTCTTAACTCTGAGCCCAACAAAGTCATTTCCTAAAGATACAATAAGAATAGTGATAATCACTAGTTATGGAAGGCCAACCACAATGATTGTTAATTATTAAGCCCTAGTTATATATCAGGAGTTAGGTTAAATGCTCTAAAAGCACTATTTTACCTCATGGTTAGACACTGTGCTAGGAATTTATCATGTATTTCTAAAACTTAGAACATCCTGTGAGATTATTATCATTGGCCCTATTTTCTAGATGGGAAAACATAAATGAGGTTTAATAACGTGTTCAAGCTTGTACGTGGCAGATCCAGGATTCACCCTTGGGCTTACAGATCCTAAATTAGTATATAATCCCCTCATTAGGCTGCATAGTATGCCAGATATTTCTGTTTCAAGCACGATGGCATCAGGACCTGGAGTTTTCAAGCCAGCTGCAGGCAAGGATCTCTGACTAACAGTAATGTTAATGACAAAAACAATAATAATAGCAACTCTAATTTGATGGACTTGTACTAGGTACCAGTCATAGGTGATGGTAAATGGTCACATTACCGGCATCTATTCCCCTTCTTTTTCTGATAACAAAACCTCAGACCCCTTACCTGTCTTCATTCTATTTATTTCAGGAGGGATACATCTGCCCACTTGGACCTGGGCCTAGCCACATAATGTGATGATTGTTCTTCAGGAGGGGTTGTCATGTGAGCAAGTTCAGGCCAATTGAGAGTCATCCCCAGTACTTTTCCTGGTGCTACCTACAAAAATACCCATGCTGGACAGATGAATTATCCAACCTGGAATTGTATTTCACCAACTTAAAAAATAAAAGGACTTTAAATGTGTACTGCCCACAGATATTTTCTGAGAAAACTACTAAGAGTTGTACCTCTGTGAGAAGAAAAAATAAACCAGAGAGGCAATGAGGAATAGAAGAAGAGCAATAAAACAGCATGTACAACTTTTAAAAAATTGAAAAGAAAGAAGGGAAAAGGGACAGGCCAGATTCGGAATCAGGAGGTTGGCTGGGTCTCTGAAACTCAGTTCTTTCATCTAGAAAATGACAGGATTAACATCACAACCTTTTTGACAAACAATTGTAGACAGTTTTCTGTTATTGATTTTTCATTCACTTAATGTTGCTATTTAGATTTCATATCCTGTTTCTCCTACTGTATTTGAATATTCTCTGCGTAAGATTCTTCTTGTTCCCCCAGCCTAGCTTAGCAAGCATTCATCATCATTCGATCGTGGCTTGATGGTGATGACAAAGATATTTGTACACACTCACAGCCATGCACACGTGCACACTGAAGTGTGGCTGTCCGTCTCCTTGGCGGGGGCATCCATCCGTCCAGAGTCTATCAATCACGATTGGTTAGGTTATGCTGGGGTAGCAACCAAATTTCATCAGCTTAAAGCCAGCAATGTTTATTTCTCACTTGTGCTTTATGTCCACGCAGAGCCCTCCCCGTAGGACCTAAATTGCTTCCTTTGCCACTACCTTGAAAGGTATTGGTCAGAATCAGAGGAGGAAGAGAGCGATGCAATCCCACGTCCACTCACACGTCATTGGTGAGACAAGTCATATGACCACACCTAACTCCAGGGCAGGAAGGGAACCCTTCCATATGCCTCCAAGGAGAACCAGAAGTGTCTGGGGAAAGCTAATAACTACCACACAGGGCTGAGGTCATTTCTCTTGTCAAATTTTGAAGCACATTCTGGGACGATCTTGCTTAATTTCCTCCTGGACCTATGTTTTCTACAACAAAGGCTCTTATTTTCCACTTTCCAGCTAGTCTACTCTGCCTAGAAACCTTTTGTTTTCTTCCTAAAACAATACCAAAAGATGTCAACTCTCTTTGGCAGTCAGGAAACAGACCATCTCTACCAGAAGTTGGGGCTGTCGCCAGCAAGAAAGATCCTTTTCATTCTTTCATGACTAACCTGTAAATTAGAAAACAAATGTAAATAATGTCGTAATGGAATATTCTGCCATACTAGATTCTCAATAACCTTTTAGACATTGCTATAAAAAATCCATAAAATGTCATATGAAGGTTACCAGTTATTGATATCAGAACATATGAGCAAGCTTTAATTAAAAAATATTTCTCATCTTACCAGTGAAATGCAAAAATGAAATTTATATTTTAGACTTCCTTAACCCATCATGCTTTATTTCTAAGTATTAGTTAAGGTATGTATAAATAGATATTGTTTATTTGTTTGTGGTTTGTTGCTTGTTAGAGATTGTCTATACTATGGATTTAGAGCCGTATACATCTGATTTTAAATCCTGGTTCTGCTCATTTATAACAAAGTTACCTTTGTAAGTTACAAGGCCACGCGGACCCTCATTTTCTTCACTTAAACAGCTGGGATAATTATACTCTCCTAGGGGGGTTTGAGAGGATTAAATGAAGCAATGTTTGTGTATAAAATGCCTGGCACAGTGTCTGGCTCAAGACACAGTAAATACTAGGGCTTCCTCTCAACCTTCCATTTTGCTTAAGTAAGTCTGTGCTGCCCTGTTCAGATTTCATCCTGAAATAGGATAGCTAAAATGTGCCTTTCTTCTTTCAACTAATCATAGAGAATAATGAGTAATTAGGGAATGTAAGAGCAGAATAAATAAAATTCCTGAAGAGAGTTGGTTTGCAGACTGGCAGTAATTCAATCCAGAAATTAATTCTTGTAAATTCCCTCTGATGATTATCTCTAGAATTCTTTAACTGCATCTCCCCAGAAATCCACACAAATGGCAACCCACAGGAAGGTCCAGCTCACGAGTCAGGGACGGGTATCGCCTACTCAGATTTCCCCGTCCTTTATGCATAAGAGGTGACCAAGCACCCAGAACTCACAGGAAGAAACACCTGGTGTTTATCTCCCCGTAGCCACTGATTTTTCCTATGCCTCGTTCTTTTCTCTTTCTCACACAATGTTCATATTCATTCATTCTTCCTCTCTCTACTTCGTCTCTTTCTCTATCTCTCTGTCTCTTCTGATTACCTCCTCCTTTTCGCTTGTCTCTTATTAGATATATTTCCCCAGTTTTCTCTCCTGCCATTTATCATTTGGTAATGTGTCGGTCACTTACGCCACTTCATCACCTAACTGCCACTCTTCCCTCAATATCCCATTCATTACCTACTGGGAATGGCAGAACTTGCCTTAACATTTAAATTCCTACAATCCCAGAATCAGCGGCCACCCTTTGTCCTCTGTATGACCTCCTATACAACAGCTTAGATGGTCATCTCTGCTGGAGCCCACGAATGAGGAGAAATTTCTTTCTTGAGGATATTTTTCATGGCATCGTCAGGGAGCTCTGATATTTGGAAAGATCTTCCTTCTATTTGCACTAAGTTTCTGTCCCTGTTATTTCTTTTGACTGGTCTCAGTGTGTTATAGTAGAGGTTTCTCCCTCACGATAGTCTTCTAAATATGTGAAAATACCAGTTATATCTCAAGTCTCCTTCTGCTGTAGAAACACATTCTCAACTTTTTATGTCTCACTTTGATCCATGATTATAACCTGTATGTATAGATGGGATGCTGTTCCTGGGCCCTGGATCTTGGTCTAAACTTCATGCTCTGCTTCCCCAAGTCATGGGCAGAAAGGATGTTTTACGTGCATCTGTCTTCCAGGGAACGTAAAATGGTTTCAGAATAAGATAACCCAAGCCCACTTCTCTCCGTCTGGTTCCCCAAAGACGCAGCATCATGCTATGAAACAATGAGTATACAAATGAACAATGGCCAGGCCATATATAGAAATAGAGCTCTAACCCCAAATCTTTAGCAACCAGTTTAGGAAACCAACCCAATAGCTATAACAACAAGGGCAAGGAGTCAGCCTGCTATCCGCAATTCAGACTCGTAGGAAGTCAGACCACTATATCTAGTAACAATCCAGGAAGCCAAACAATCACCCCTATAAAACTGGCCCCAAATGGCCAAGACTTGATTAATAATTGATACCTTTCATAATTGTTGTTCCCACTTCCAACTTGGGACCAATAGGAAAAAGCCAAATATGCACCCCAAACCAATCATATAGGATGCCTCACTTCTAGTTAGTTCCCTACAACTGCCAACTGGGGCACACCTGAAGCCTTCCTTTCTTTCCACTATAGAGGTTTCCCTCTCCTCTGCCTGCCTTTGAGTCTCTGTGAAGAAAGAGAGATGGTGGTTGACTCCCTTGAGAAGGCAAGCTCTGAATAAATAAGCTTTGCTTGTTCTCAGTTGGTTGGTTTTTGTTTATTTCCACAGGTAGGAGTTTAATGGAATAAAGTACTGATTTTTTCCATGGGAAAAATATAGTTTTTACATGGGGAAACACAGCAGAGAAATAAAAATAATTTTCTAATTAACACTGATGAGTGTATGAGGGTTATCTGGAAAGGACACTAGGTTCTTTAGCTGCGAGTCTGATTTTCTCTGCTTTGATATGAATCCCCGCTTAAACTCTTTGTATTTGGTTTCAGGCATCCTTGCCTATTTCTTGAATCCCCATCTAAACTTAGGCCATGGTGAAGAGACATTACAGAGTAAAGCAAACAAGGGACAACATTCTTCTCTGCTTTATTTTATAAAATGATTCCCTCACCCCATTTTATCCCCAAATATTACTGTCATTATGTGCCAAGAAAAATCTACATCAGTTCAATTTCCAGCTAAATGAGAAAGGACATTGTGAACTAGTTATTTAATCAGCTCTCTCCAACTTTTGGAAGGTCAGTAAAAGCTCTTTTTCTTCCTGGTAATTTCTTCTGTATAAATTTATCTTCACCAGTGATGACTTGACATTACGAGTGAAAGTCAATTTTATGTTCCTCATCTAGACTCCCAGCAAGTCGAGAAAAACAGGGCAGGGTAGGTGGGACAGGGGAATAAAGACGTGGAAGAGAGAACAATTTTGAATCATTTTCAGACAAAAACCTGGATGCTGTGCATGTGGGAAATAGGAGGGAATGATGGCGGGAAGTTGAGGAGAGGCTTTTTCAAGGGATGCAGAGGTGGGCAAGGTGGAGGTGGAGATGCTTGCCTTCTTCACTCTCTGGGAACTTTATAGGACACAGAGCATCAGTGTAGGTGGATTCTAGGGACTCATGTAAAACTGGACTAATGTAATAAGCTTCCCCAACATCCGTCTGAAAAGCATAAAATAAACAGTAAAGTTGATCCTCATTTTTAACGGCATTTAAATAACCATCGGCATTTATATCATCGTTTTAAAGACGCGACTTACAGAAAATGTACTGACATCAAGAATGTCATCAGCCTCTGAGTTGTTCTCTGCCTTTTGATGGTTGCCTCCCCGACTGAGCAAAGAGTATCTGTGAGCCGTGGCAGTGACAGAATTGATGCACAGCAGATAAAGACCATGCATTGTTTGCTGACAATAGTGACCCAACTTATTTTTCAGATGCGTAGGCAGAAAGCGGTTAAGTGACTTAGCAGTTTTCATAAAATAAGTCAGAGACAGAATAAGGAAGAGAGCTCAGATGTGATATGGTCGGAGCTGGCTTCATATTTCCTAGGCTACACCATCTATGTGACAGCAGATAACAGCAGCAGTCAGAAGAGGAATATTAAATATTTTTAAATTTAAAAGGAAACTATCACAAATGGATCTTTGCAGCAGAAATGAATTAAAATGATTAAAGTAGGATAGCTTTTAGCCTTCCACAGAATAAAACTGTAACTGATAGCTGTGTGTTGATAGACTTTTCTATTTGATTTTTGGTGACTTAATGGAATAAAGTCGTGATTTCAGTCACAACAGTATACAGAAAAGATAATTCGAGAAGATGAATATTCAGATAATTGCAAGGCTGAAGTGTGGCATAATTAAATTCCCATAAGACTAAACAAAGAGTTATAAATAAAGTTGGGCAATTTTTTGTTAATACCAATTGAAAGTACACATCAGATGCCTCATTGGAACAAGGGACCTACATACAGTGTCTGGGTTCCAGCTTCAGAGAATGCACACAAGGAAGTCTCCCAGCATATTCTTGGATCAGCTGTGTGTCCACTCACCTTTCCAGGTAACAAGTAATTGACAGATATAAGTAAATACATCATTGACAGAAAGGTAACAAAAATTCAATGAAAAAAAAGGGACAATGGCGGCTAGAGAGCTCCTGTTCAGTTTTCCTCTCAGTGTCTGTATGCAGGAGAAGCCTTAAGAACCTGGGACTTCAGTTGCCCTTTGAACTTTAAACTGTAAATCTCCACATAAAACAGATGTCCTTAATGCCTTGTGTTCATAAGTGCATCTCTAACAAGTGTAGGAACATCTCAAACCTCAGTGTATCCTGGATTTAACTTCTGGGAGACAAAACTGAGATGTGATTATTGAAAAGGAATTTAATTAATCATATTCCATCCTTTTTGAAGAAAGACTATACACATGCAAAGAAACTAGCTGGTTAGAGACAGTAGCCCACAGATTCCGTTCAGGCACAGGACAGGGGAGAAGATGACCTCCCATGTCAACATGGGGATCCTAAACTGACCCTCTCCAAGGGCTCAGCAGGCTTCCAAACCTGACACTGGTCCACGTTTGAGCCAGGCCAGCACCAAGCAGAGGACCGAAGTATGCTTTCTCCTGTATGAGGCGGGTCAGGCAGTCATCCACTTCCCTTGATAACAATAATTCTCATTGGAAATTAATACATTACAGGCTAGTGAGTTTTATTAGTATGAACTAGCACCTCTTAATCAGTTCATTGGTGGAACGTTGACAAATATCATATTCTTCAGGCTATGATGTTAAGGGCAAACTTTGGGCAGAGTTGAACTCACTAAGAGCCAACTTAGTGTTCTTGGGGGGATATGGAAACGCCCTAGGGGACCCCACCCCACAGCAAGTGCCACTAGGCTCTGTGTCAGATGCCAGCCGCGCTGTTCGTAAAGTTAGATGGAGAATTGGGTGTAAAGAAATAAAGAGGAAAGATTTGCACTGGTTAGGGAGCATTAGAGGAAACTCATAAATGAGACACAGGACTATAAGAAAAATTCAGATTTTCAAAGCTCTCAAGTTTTCACGTAGGTAGTCATTTCAACTCCAGGGCATACTTGACCTCAGCATTTCAGAATCTAAATGATAAAGAAAGGTCACTTTTCAAACAATCATTTGCTATACAAATATTAGTTATCCTCATGGATTTTTTAAAAAAGAATTTCTTTACTGGCTTCTGCGTGTTATTCTGAAGCTTCAGGGAGTTGTTAGAAAGTGGTTTTGTACTAGAATATACTACATTAATAATTTGTGGTTTTTAAATTTTGAATTTATACTTTTCATTATTATAACCTATAAATTATTATAGATTAACTTATTTTCCCCTTATCGAAAAAGTTTTTTAATACCTTTTTACATAATTGGGTGAAAAACATCAGAGTATAGATCTTAGAACAACAGGCTGCCTACCCACAAAAATGTCCTCATCTGTGTGATGAATTCATCCCTATTAACTTGTATTTTGTTTTAGTCTCAGCTTCAACCTTGTCATTTCTACTTTCTCGGAGTTTAATCAGACCCCTCTGGATATTGATACCCTTAAAGGACAGATCAGAGGTTCTGATGCCTTCGAATATGTCCTAAATAAATAGATTATCAAGATCTCTCACTAATGTTGTGCTCAGAGCTTTATTGAACAGGCTGTGAAGATAAAAACCCAGGTAATTAAGGAGCAGGATTCAAAGCCGCGTTCTGCAGACCCCAGAGATGGTGAACAATGCAATCGAGGCCAAAGTGGAGACAGATTTACGAAGAGTCCGAAAAAGATGGAAATACCTGAGTGCTTCCCCTCTGTCGAGTTCTCTTTTGGACCATTGCCAGCCACTTTTCTCTTCCTTAACTGGAGTTTGAACTTGAACCTGGAGGAAGTGGGCGGTGAATGTGGTTTCCACCTTAAAAGACACAGCAGGTCCCAGCTCTTCCCTGTGCTCGCACCACCTCTTCCCGTGGCCAAGTCTCCTGGAGAGGATGTACCACCCACCGTTCCACTGGGTCTGTGGAAAAGGTATAAGACGGGCCCTTTGTGAAGAGGCCCAAGGTAGCAAGAATGGGCTCGTAAACAGGGAATGTGTCAGTCAGTTGGTCTTTTGATTAGTAAGTTAAAAAGTTCTTTGGAAGGTACCACATCATAGCACAGGGACAAGTATTGGATTTGATTCGAATACCTCGTAAGAGCCAGTGGTTGGTTGGTTGGTTTAATATTTATTTATTTGTCTGTGCCAGGTCTTTTTATTTTTTAAAATATATATATTTATTTGTTTATTTTTGTCTGCATTAGGTCTTCGTTGCTGCACGTGACTTTCTCTAGTTGCGGCGAGCAGGGGCTACTCTTGGTTGCTGTGCATGGGCTTCTCATTGCGGTGGCTTCTCTTGTTGCAGAGCACGGGCTCTAGAGCGTGGGCTCAGTAGTTGTGGCGCATGGGCTTAGTTGCTCCATGGCATGTGGGATCTTCCCGGACCAGGGCTCGAACCCGTGTCCCCTGCATTGGCAGGCGGATTCTTAACTGCTGCACCAGCAGGGAAGTCCCTGCGCCAGGTCTTTGTTTCAGCATGCTGGATCTTCGTTGCAGCCTGCGGGATCCTTAGTTGTGGCATGCAAACTCTTCGTTGAGTCATGTGGGATCTAGTTCCCTGACCAGGGATCGAACCCAGGCCCCCTGCATTGGGAGGGTGGAGTCGTAGCCACTGGACCACCAAGGAAGTCCTGAGCCAGTGGTCTTATGTAAATACCTTTACTTCCCTGATCTCTAATTTACTTACCAACAACCTAGGTTTAATATCTAGCTCACAGTTGATTTGAGAAGTCAGTCGAATTTTATACGTAAATCGTTAACATAATACCTGACTTCTGTTAGTCCTTCAATCAATGTTATCTTTTATTATCACCCACGGAATACAAAAATTTACTCCTATAATTAATTCCATCCATCATCACTGCCACCCTCAGTTTCAATAACAAAGTGTGCCCTCTGTGGTTTAGAATCATTCTGTCCCTGGACTGGTTTTTGTTATTAGAGCTGAGACTTACTTGCTTGATCTCTATTCCGAGCAAGACCTTACTTCACATGGGCCTCCACAAGAGGCATCATTTTTCATCCAATGAATTCATTATTATGAATTCATTACTCAGTACATACCTACTACATGCCAGGCCCTGTGCTGGGCTCTATGGCTGGTTCACGGTTCAACCAAGGGCAGCCTGCCCTTCAGATTGCCATCCCCAAGTTATTATCACCACTGTCACCATCATCATAGCTTAAGTGAAATGGTATAATTCCTAGGTGGTACCCTTTATCTTAAACCTGTTGGCATTTAGGTAGAGTTTTCTTCCATAATATTTTTTATGATTACATTTATATCTGTGGTGAATAATATTTTATCAATGAGTCTAGGATCACAGAAAACCATAATGGGAAAGCAAGTGCTATTTTATACTGAGGCTGCAGCAAATATTGGTTAAAATGTGCTTCTTCAGACTATCACCAAAATAGATTTTTTTTTGTGGCTAAGTTCAGATAAAACATCAGAAAATGCTAGTACTAGAGGCAGAAAGCAGCAAGTAGGAGCAGATTCAGAATTTGAATTTCTGAATTTCACTAATTCAGAAGTTGGTCATTATTGTAGAAACCACAAATAGGTATCTCAGTATTCAGTGAACAATTTGGTGGATGGGAATACAGAGAGGTAATATGCAAATAGTTTACGCTCTGTCATTGTTGGGTTCATTCTTGCTCTTGACGCCCCTCAGAGTTCTCCCTTCCTTTCTCAGTAAAGACAAAAAGTTCCCCACTATTCATGACAATCAAGGGCTCAGCTCTGAATGTAACAGAATAGAGCAACGTGTAGAAAACATCACTACCCCTGGCCCCTGACTCTAGTTCAGGACACTGCCCCTGGGTCTGCACCATTGTAGGAACAACATGGCCAAGTGTGGGATGCTGAGT
This sequence comes from Balaenoptera musculus, assembly GCF_009873245.2. Classification (NCBI taxonomy): domain Eukaryota; kingdom Metazoa; phylum Chordata; class Mammalia; order Artiodactyla; family Balaenopteridae; genus Balaenoptera; species Balaenoptera musculus. The sequence continues at coordinate 75,741,661 of NC_045801.1, read as the reverse complement.
ATTAAAATAAGTAAAATTATGTATTCTGAATGTTCAGTTGCTTCAAAACATTATATAGTAATCCAAAGCTAAGACTCGATAGCACTGCTACTTAGGGGCAGAGTGCCAAAGAAAAGAACCTGAGAGGTGATGATGGAATTCGATTTTTATGATTTTATGAGCCCTTCCTGTTCTCCTCCTATGCACTATCATTTACTAGTGACATCTTAAAATACAGTGGCCAGAACTGAACAGAACTGAACACCAGTGTGGTGATGTGGTCTCTCTCATGTGTGGAACAGCACAGGCTTTGGAGTCAGATAGAATCTGGGTTCGAATCCAGGCTCCCCTGTTTAAAGCTGAGTGACTTTGGTCAAGTTTGATGTCTGAGCTTCAGTTTCTTTATCTGTTTAAAAAAAGGTAGTAAATACTGTGAACTACTACTGTAAAAATAACTAATGTATAGATACATTAAGTGTATACCCCAGGTTTTGTAAAACTACAGATTTTTTTTATTATGTTCTTGGTGTTTTTATTTAAATTACTTATCTACTGAATGAGGAAGGACCAAATACAATGCCGCTTGGCACTCTCAGGTTAACAATGAACATTCAGTCAACATTTTAAGTATGGTTGTTTAATTACTACTATTCCATCCTGACTTTGTTATCATGCACTTTACCCATGTAGATAATACGGTAAATTTAAAAAAAGAATGTTTAAGAGCTTAAGCCCTTGAGTCAGATACGGCAGGTTCAAATTCCAGCTCTATCACCAGCTGTGAGATGTTGGGGAATGTGTTTAAATGGTCCAGGGCTCAGGCTTCTCATGGATAAGATGGGCATACCAACAGTAGCAGCCTGGGACCCACTGGATACTCAATATGTATTAAGTATTCTTCATAAATACCTTTCGACATTAAAATATCCTTGGTTTATACCACACTGCATGTCGATAGTTAATTGGGCATGAATGCTGGCTCCTAGAGCTCATACTCTTTTCAAAATGGTCCTGAGCTATTTACATGTTTGAGTACATTCATTACTTCAGCCTGGCGACCCTTAACTAATGCAACCATAAAGTAGTTTAATAATCACTTCCCATCGCTATTTATAATCTTATCCATATTGAAGCCTAGCTCACAATCTTTCATGATGACACATTACCCAATTTTATTTATTCTGTGCTTCCAGAGTGGGATCTACACATTCTCTAACACCCACCACTGCCGTGCATTATTTGGGTAGGAGTCTCTTCACAACCTCCGAATTAGAACACAGGCTCATGGAAATAGACGCTGTGCCATTCATTTTAATACCTCAGTCTTGCCCTGCTTATCATAGTGTCCTGAATAAATATATTGAACAACTGAAGAAGTGAATGATGCTCTAGAATTTTGTTGAGTTACCTAAAGTATAAGAACTGATCTAGAATTTTTGATTTCTTGTCCTCAGCATTTTCCCAAAGTTTCGACTCATTCTGGATTGCCTACTTGAGTCTATTTTTAAGAATATTTTATGCCATATTTAGTATTTCATTTTTCTTTTCCCTTTTGGTTCTGTAATGTTTCCTCCTACTTTTGTATGTGTATTTTAAATCTAAGATAATCTGAGAGCTTCCTGTGCAGCTAAATGTGAATTTCTTTGGCTGCCTGTACCTCTTCTTCCCAATGGGGAACATTTGTGATGGTATAGTTTCATTTTTAAAACTTTACATTCCTTGTAGATGATATTTTCTGCTGAGTCTATGCCTGGGAAATGTCTGAGCTGAGCTATTGTTTGTGCTCTTTGGGAGTCAGCAGTTACGGGTCACATCACTACATTATACCCCCCCTAGGCAGAGAAGTCTTCCTGAGGAAAGCAGCCTCTGGGATTAAGGTGAGCCTGAGAGGGTGAGAATCGAGGGTCACCTGTGAGTGTGGGTGTCACTTGCTCTCGGCTCCCCTGACCTTCTGCTTGCAAGAGGATGCCACACCACAGGAGGCTGGAACCACCCTCCCAGAACCTTGGGATGTACCTAAGCTTGCTGTCTGCGTCCCTAGCCGACCCCTCTCCCTCCCCGGCTCTGTCTCTCTGCATCATTGTCCATGTCAGCCTCCTCCGTCAACTCTCTTCTCTCTCTGTTTCTGTCCCAGTTTCTGTCCCTTTCTCTCTTGACTGTTTCATATCCATACTTTGATTTCTATAGTCCTTTAAATAATATTTTTTTCTGACTCTTTTTACTTTTGTATTTCCTTTCGGACTCTCTAGCCATGGAACTACGCCAGCCTTTTTATGAACTTCTGAAAAATCTGTTTTCCTAAAGTCTAGAGCGCAGGTCTGACGGAGCCCCCTGCTTCCTTTCTTCGTCCTGTTATGAATTCCAGGATGACTTGATTTCTCCCAAGGTTCATATAACTTTTACTCCAACAGTAAGCTCTTTCTTGTTGGTTAGAATTAAGTACAGAATAGCAATTTTCCTTGCTACTTCCTCTACCCGCTACCAGACGGAATTGTCAATAAAGAGAGTCAGATGTTCTGCTTTCCGCAGAACGTTTTGAGAGTTGAAACCCTTCTGCACAGTTACATCTTGCCTCTGAGCCAGTTTACATTCTCCAATAAGAGCCATCCTCGATACCTCCTACCTGGCCAGGAAATCTGTTTTATACAATCATAATAGTGTCACTTGTTTCTCTTCCTTTTGTCCTCACCTGAATGTTTTCTACCATTCCTTACCTTCATGACATTTTATATGTTATACGTATTTTTGGAGAAACATGATTAGTCCATTCTATTGGAGCCGTTTCTTTTGAATGAAATTTACCTTCTAGTTGTCTTATTTCGGTCGTGAATTTCACGCCATCCATAGTTGGAGATATTTAATTTCTGGGTGTAAATTACTTGCCAGAAGCCATGTGATATTCATCTTTGTAAAATACAGAGGCTAGAACGGTCTTGAAATATACCCAACATGAATTCATTAAGCTGAATTGATACTTGTTTTAAAGTTACAGGTTTATTTGACTTTCGTCCAGGCACTGTGCATAGATATATAAACACTTGAAGTCTTAAATTAATTCCACATCTCCTGATTTTTCCTGAAAATGACCTAATATTTTTTTCACAAGTTCTCCCTATGTGTTGTTTTTCATGGTACATGACATTAGAATTTTGTTGGCATTTTTCTTCCTGGCTTCTTGTTTTAATTTCAAGAACTTTTGATCAGCCATTGATAGATTATTATTGAGAAGCATCAGTGAGCCTGGAACTACATTAAGTAGTTTACATATATTATTTTACATTTTTACAACAACCTTACCAAACAGGTATTAGTAAATTAATTTTATACCTTAGAGTATATATATGAGAATATTGGGACTAAAGTTAAACGACATTCCAGCCAACATAGCTATTAAGTAAAAGAACGATTAGAATTAGGTCTGACTGGTTCCAAAGCTTGTGTATTTCTTCTTCTAGAACTGTCCACTCTACCAAGCTAGTTAGTCAAACAGATACTTGGCATTATTTTAGGACACATTGAGGTGACATAACTTTCTTAGCTTGACTACACAGATGAACAAAACCAGCATGAACGTCAGCTCTTGGTTCTGCAATGGGATATTCAAATAGTGACTAAAAGTACGGTGACTCTTGAAATACTATTTTGGGAAAAACCATGGCTGCCAGCAGGAGCACCGCAGTGGCTTTAAAAACATCATGCCTAGCTACACACTTTATCTTCGCGATGGAAGACAGAAGATAAAAATGCAGAAGGCAGCTCACCTCATCCTCTTGCCTGTCCCAGGAAGAGGGTAAGAGAGAATGATTCATTCCTCTCTTGACTATTTTGACCTTGCCTGGACCGTAGTGGCAGGGCTATTGACACCAGGAATAGTCTCAGCCTACTACTCAAGCATGCAAGAAAGATATTTTTTGTTATTTTTATATAATTCAACCTACATATTATTTTGACCTCCTCCTAATCTGCAGGAGTGACAAAAACTGGATCGTAGTTATTTTAAGAATTCTGATCTCATTTCCGCCCTTCCCTTAGGGTTGGGTCTAAGTTTCTGGGATATAAATAGTACTGACATTGGGGATGGGCAGCCTTATGGTCTATCTCCTCCTCCCTATCTTTCAGCCACATCAGCCCCTGTGACATGTCCATCTCCCATCTGGTCCTCTGTCAGCAGTGACAGCACAGAAAGCCCCACGGAATCCTTTGGGGTAGAGATCTCCGGGATAACTTTTGTTACTCTTGGGTACTTGTAATTTACTCTGCTGCTCACATACCATGCTTCAGGAAAATGCGAGGCTTCCTAGAAACATTATGCAACCGTTTCTCCTCTGGGATCTTGTTATTTCCCCAGGACCATACCTGGGGAAATAACAGGGGATCATACTACTTATCTACTTATTCAAGTTAGTAGCTTACAATCTAGGAAGGACATATATTAAAAAGGCGCTAACATATATTGACTCTTAATAAGTTCTAAGAGCTTTCCATGAATTAACTCATTTGATTCTTAAAATAATCCTCGAAGGATGATGCTAGGAAAAGACATTGTACTCATTTTATAAACGAGGAAACTGAGACAAAAGGAAGTGAAGTAACCCAGGCAGATCTCACTTGAGAATTCAGACTCTAGCCGTTATGATGGATGTTCAGAATGGGGTGGTATAAGATAGGAAAGAGTTAATTCCAACTAGAGCCAGAGGTTGAGGGACAGTGAGAAAAATCCTTCATAGGATAAGAGGCCCTCGAGTGCACTCTTGAAAGACGAGTGTGTAAGTATTCCACAGGCTAGCACCATAACACCTGAGAAAGAAATCACTGTTTTAGTTCTCAGAACTTCGGTCTAAGCAACATTTCTGAGCAGTACAGCTGGAACAAAGGAAAGGCCAAGCGGTAGGAGACAGATCCCAATTCAATTCACCGCTGACTGCTCTGTGTGTCTGCATGAGTCACAGACTCTTTGGTAAATGAAAACGTTCTCGAAGATTAATGACACTGACTACAGTGGCAGTGAGTCAGGAGCTAGATGTCTAATAATCTCCTTCACTAGAGTTTCAATAATATCAGGGGAAGGATGAGAAGAGGGAAATTATTTAGGCAAATGTGACATGAGATAGGGACTGTCACATTAACTCATCCTAAGGACTAGAAAAGTCCAAAAAGAGGAGGGAACAGTTTGCAAAGTCATTTCATTAGACTTTATTAGTTCACTAGCCTTCTCTCCAACATTAGCAGGCGTGGGCTTTGGCTCTATAGAGCACAGTGAAGACTGAAGTACCATTTGGACAGGATTCAATTATTTGTTCAGTTCCACAAATTTTCCCCCTGACAATGTTAACAGCATTTAGAGATGTGGAAATTGTGGCGCACAAAAGAAGTTAATGTGAAGGAACACTAACACGGGAGATATTCAACCCAGTTTCTTCCTCCATTGATTATCCCATCAATCTTTTCCCAACATTGTAGTTTTAAGGAAGTCTCCTAGCCTTTCCTTCCATCCCCTCTAAAACCGTTGCCGTCTCATTCTTAATACTCTGCTGTTGTCTATTACTGAAGGGTACCAGGGACCTGCAAACCACCGGACGGGACGACCGCTCTCAGACAGGGCTTGCTGGACTCTATTTCTTCTACTTCTATCCTTATTCTATTCCACTCTTCTGTTCTCTAGCTTTCTGTCTCCTCAAATTCAAGGTATCCCCTCAGGAGATGGTCCCTGATCTTCAATCTAAAGCAGCCCTCAAGCTCTGTCTCAAGGCTGTATCATGGCTTTTATGAGCCCTGGGCACTTTTGCCTCTGTGGTCCCTTCCCCCATAAAAGTATATGTAAACATTATATTTTACAACTTCATTGGTATAAAGACAAATATAAAATATTGTCTTTGACCTAAAAGTTGTTTTTCTTCTGATTTTAAAATAAATGGGGAATTCCCTGGCGGTCCAGTGGTTAGGACTCCGCACTTTCACTGCCGAGGGCGTGGGTTCAATCCCTGGTCGGGGAGCTAAGATCTCACAAGCCAAAAAATAAAAAAATAATAAAATAAGATAAATTGAAGTACTAGGTGGTCAGTCCCAGGACGTCAGGGAGCCCATTACCTTATTCACTGCTCTATTCCCAGCATGAGGAAGAATGCCTGGTGCATCAGTCATATACTTTAGCCAAGGGAATGTCTTAGAAAGAAATGTAGCTGTTAGAATAGGGAAGGGAAAGACAAGAGACAGCAGAGACTGCTTGGGAGGCTAGTGTGTTTGTACCGGCAAGACTTACGGAAGGTCTAGGCCAGGGTAGTGGCCACGTGGAGGTGAAGCAGGTGTTCCTGGAGTGGCACAAGCAGGGCCAGCAAAGCTGGGACACAAACTGGATCTGCTGTAAAGCAGAAGGAGCATCTGAAGGTGATGTCTGTCGCCTAAAAAAATACGTTCACAACCTAGAAGCTGTGTTTTCTTCAGTGGGAATTTTTAGGACTTCAAGCCCAGGAGGTAGCAACTCAAGTAACCCTGAGAAAACTGCTCTGAGGAGGTGAGGGGGGAGCTAAGATATATAGGAGTTTTGTGACAAAGCGCAGGTAGTAGGAACAAAAGACAACTGTTAAGAAAAGAAAACCAGACATCTCAAGCTAAGGAATTTAGCGCTTTTCTCTGTATGGGAAGATGCAAGAGTCTGGGCTCACTGAAATCATTCCTTTGACATGCACCTCAGCTCTCTGGGGCCAGTATCCTGTGTTTTCTCATCCTGAGTTTCCGCAGGGCTCACCTAGGGAGTGGCTGCAGTCTGACGGCTGCTAGATGGCAGGTAGGTATTCTTTGTTTCCTTCCTGAGTTCCCTGAAGCTCACCAGCGCACCAACGGAGGTGACTGCAATGGCAGATGACTGTGACATCCTTTGTTTACTGATGTGGCAGGCAATATTCCATTTCTCATCCGCATTCTTTTTTCAGACTACTCTTTCTCCCTAGAAGGCCACCCCCGTCTCCCAATATACGTGCATCTGAATGCACCACCTGAGCACAAAGCACTAGCAGGTAACCATTCCACCTTGACTCCGTGCCCTCTCTGGTACTCCTAGGGCAGTATATGAAGGAGAACATTAGTAGATGTTTATTCAATTGAACTTAAAATGAACAAAAGGAAAGTGAACATAAAGGGTATCATATTTTATGTCAAAAGATGACAATTTTAACTTCAGAACAGTAAAAGCAATAACCAAACAGCAATAGTCAATTCAGGTAAATCTACTTAGCTCAGTATAATTCTAAGCTTTACAACCATTTAGCATGACAAACTCGCAAAGCTAATTTCAACCTGGATGAATATTTCCATTTCAGAGTTTTAGTCTAATCAAGCAGAGTAAATTAATCAGAAACATCTGCCTTGTCTCAAGAAATGCCTTGATCACTAAACCAGCCTTAATGAGACAAGCAACTAATTATATTATCCCTCTAATACAAGACAAGGAAAGGTTAGGGTAAAGGAAGAATAATGTGCTTTCATGTAAGAAAACACAGATAACGTGCAATGATAATTCAACAATCTAAGGATTTAGAGATGACCTTTGTAATAAAAGGTGTTCCTCTTTTTGTTAAACTTGAGTTTTTCTTATTTTATAAAAAAAAAGCCCTTATGGTTAGCAAGCGGGAAAGGGGGGGGGGGATAAATTGGGAGCTTGGGATTGACATATACACACTACTACATATAAGATAGAAAGAACCTACTGTATAGCACAGGGAACTCTACTCAATACCCTGTAATGACCTAAATAGAATAGAATCTAAAAAAGAGTGGATATATTTATATGTATAACTGATGCACTTTGCTGTACAGCAGAAACACAGCATTTTAAATCAACTGTACTCCAACAAAAATTAATTAAAAAAAAAAAGCCAGCTTTTTCAGTAGAAATTTTGTATAGCTCAAGCAAGTTAAACTATGGAAATGGAACTAACAGTAATCACACCTCCCAGAGAAAATCACCGTTTACATTTTGTTTTAGAGATTTCCAGTCATGGTTTTTCTTTGCCCTGTGTGTGTGTGTGTGTGTGTGTGTGTGTGTGTAAGGTCATACATTTTTCTGTGTGTATAATAAAATTTCGATCGTAATGTACATAATATTTTTAACTTCTTTATTTTTTGACAATATGCCACACACATTTTCCCATGTCATTAAGTATTCTTCTGTAACATTTTTAAAAGCTTAGTGATCCATTTCATTATTGTGCTATACTCAGAATATTTTCAGTCCTTCACTGTTATAAATAGTACTTTGAAAGGAGCCTTACACTTAATTTTATATGGACACTATTTTTTTATTCCATTAATGTACATTCCTCTGTGTGGAATTTCAAGACCAGAGACATACAAGATATTAAGTCTTTTAATAAGTATGGTTAAACTCTTTACAAGATCTTTTTATAAAATTACATTGATATTGACATTCCGTGGGTTGGTCTGCATTCTCACGATCCTATGAATAATGAACAGCAACATACGTTACAGGTAAGGCTGAGCTATTTAATATGCTTAATCATCATTTGCTTTTTTCTTTTGTGAACTTGTTTGCATATCATTTGAACATTTTTCAACTGGGAATATATTTCTTTTCCTCTTTGATGTGAAGAGCTTTTCATATTCTTATCATGAAATACTTCAAATGTTAAGGCAAGTTCGTGTGCACCAAGCACAGTGAGCCAGACATACTGAAATGTCGGAGTTTGGATCAGAGAAACGTTTACTGCAGGGCATGCAAGACTCACGCCTTTACAGCGGCTGATGCCCTGAAAGCCTAGCGCTCCCCGAAGGGTTTCCGCAAAGCATTCTTAAAGGCCAGGTGAGGGGAGTCACAAGGTAAGTGATCAGCTTGTGCACAGTTCTCTGATTGGCTGATTGTGAGGCCACAGGGTGGTGTCACAGAGGGTAACTGATAAGTCCTTAGGCTCCAGGAGGCCTGGGGCTATGTGCTCAGGGTCTTCAAGTAGTTAACATCTTGGTGGGGGGTTTTCACATCTGCAAAACAACTCAGGAAATGTGCATCAAATACTATTATTCAGGTACTTCAGAGACGAGCTAAAGCAGAGGGTATGGGGAAGGCCTGTCCCCACCCCCACCCCAGGAAGGCCCCATGGGGTCCTGCTCAGTTACACAAATAAAGCATAAAGACTAATATAAAACACCTTTAAATCTACCATCTAGCTCTATTAAATCTCAAAAATTCAGAATACTTATTCCAGTCTTTGTTTTTCAAGCTACAATACGTTACCCATAAAGTCAAGCCCTTGTTTACCTCCAATCTGAGATACAAATTTCTTCCCGCCTGAAGGGGTCATGTTCTTGAACCCAAGTGCTTTTGATACTAATACCACAGTTGTAGGTATTTATACGCTTATAAATTATAAGGTTTAGACGGATAACATATAAATGTACAATCTTTAAAGGATTTGAGTCATTAGTGTCTAATGTAAGATCTTGCCTCTATATTTGTAAATGAAATTGTCTTATACAAATCTTTTCTTATGCTTTCATCTTCTGGTTTGGGTATGAAGCTTATACTAACCTCATAATTAACTTGGCTGTGGTTCCTCCCCTTCTCTCTATAAAATATTTTGTTTAAGAAATGGATTATCTGTTCTTTGAAGGTTTGACAAAAATGGACCTATAACATTGTCTTTGTTTTATCTGTAGCTATATCTGTCCACCATTCAAAATATTATTTATCCTTTTTCTCTCTTTTACCTGATAATAGAAGTTCTTCCAGTTTATCTGGGATATTATCTTTTTATCTGTCCTGTATGTTACAAATATTATTTTCTAATTTGTCACTCAAGCATCAATTTTGTTCATGGTGCTTTTTCATATAGAAGAATTTTTCAATTTATATCTTTGTTTGTATTTGTTTATTTTTAAACTTTTATACATTCTCTACCACTATTTATTTAAACATTTAGTATACATAAATATTTTTTAAAAGTTAGTTTATATTGGAAACTATGGATCTCCAATAACTTTTTCCCAGTGTGTTACCAGTATTCCAACATTATTTATTGAATTTTTACTCCACTAATTTGAAAAGCCAGTTTATTATTTCCTAAATTCTATTTATGTTTGACTCAACATCTATTTGAATTCATAGATCTGTCCTACTGCTTTATTATTTTATATTTTATAATGTTTTCATATGAGTGAAAGGAAAATGACCCCCTGCCCTATTTCCTTCTTTTTTAAAAATCGTGTGGTCTTTTCTCAGACTCACCTCGTAATCATTTTTATATTCCAACCAACTTTTTAGAACTTTTAATCTAATTTGCATCAAATATATTGACTAAAAATATAGTCAGATAATGTTTTTACAATATTAAGTTTTCACGTTCAGGAAAGTAATGTCTTTTTCATTCATTCAGATTTTCTCTTTTATGTTTGTTAATAAGGTTTCGTTGCTTTTTTCATAAATATCATTTAAGTTTTCTGTTAAATTTATCCATATATATTTATTTGATATTTTCCCAACTATTGGAAATGTAATTGTTTCTTTTGTTTGCTGGTTTGGTTGTTTTCACTCATTTTCATACAGGGTCCAAGTACTTGTTTTCTTTAAGGAAAATTTAAACAAATTGCAAGTAATTATTGACATATATTCTCACCTGATTAAATTACATGAAATTGATCTTTTATCTCACATTGCCAAAATTCAGCCATGGCAATTTTTCATTTTCAGGTGGTTTTGTGACTTTACTAAGTGGGTCTTGGGGTGCCCGGTAAGCTTGGCCCTTGGCTGGGGGGATGTCCCATCCTTTTTCAGCCACTCAGTTCAAATCTAGCTTTGTATTCAGTCTGCTGTGTGCCCAGTACTATGTCTAATGGTTCCATGTCCGTAGTCATCTTATCCTAACAATAGTCCTGTGAGGCTGGAAACATTTTTATCACTCTTAGGAGAGCAATCTCCGGTTCAGGAAGGGTAACAGTGTCAGACCAATCTTCTTGTCACATGAAATAATTTGGCAACTTCATCCATTGCTTTAAAGAACCAACAGAAAACATAAAGGGTATCTTGAGTTCTTACATGGGGTTAAGCCTAGCTTAATGCAGCAGATTTACTACCAAGAGAAACTTGGGAATTTAAAGTTAGTGAATTTAGAGAATTAAATTTAGAGAATTTAAAGTTAGAGTGTGTGCTCAGAAAATATGCAGCACAAATATTGCCACTGAACATCAATTAAAAATAAAAAAATGTAGCTCCAGCCCATTAAGAAGAGGTCTTTTAGTCATTTCTGAACAACTGGCATTCTGTTCCCAATTATACTACTGGCTTATTGAATAAATAAGCATTAAAGTCTGTTTGTCTTCACTAAGAACTAGTCTTATGTTCATACATGGCAAATTATACTTGTGTATTCTCTTTTTTCTCCAACTCTAATTGCTGGGTGAATGTGATTTGAATCTGTTTTTTTAAGAACACTGCTTTATATGTATCATATTTTAATGAGAATCAATGTGATTTGAATCTGTATTTTTTAAGAACACTGCTTCATGTGTATCACATTTTAATGAGAATCACTAGAGCCTGACTTTTAAGGGCTTGAAGAACTGATCATTCTTTTAGAGAGAGTAAGGCTAAAATGACAAATCCATGAACATGGAAGAAATTGAGTTAGGGAGGGTTATTTAATTTTTTTATCAATTCCATATCTAAAAATATTATTAATGAAATTTTGAAACATTAAAAAAAACTGGAGCACATAGAAGAATAGGGTCAGCCTACATAATTTATTTTTGGGGGGTTGAGGGTGGAGGCAGCTCTCCAACTTTGAAAAAGAAAGTTTTATTTTTTTTTCCTTGTCAGGTTCTTTTTTTATTATTAATTTTTATTGCAGTATAGTTGCTTTACAATGTTGTGTTAGTTTCTGCTGTGCAGCAAAGTGAATCACTTATACATATACATACATCCCCTCTTTTTTAGATTTCCTTCTCATTTAGGTCACCACAGAGCATTGAGTAGACTTCCCTGTGCTCTACAGTAGGTTCTCCTTAGTTATCTATTTTATACATAGCAGTGTATATATGTCAATCCCAATCTCACAATTCATCCCACTCCCGTTTTCCCCTTGGTAACCGTAAGTTTGTTCTCTACATGTGTGACTCTATTTGAAAAAGAAAGTTTTGTCTACTCAGCTGTTTATACCCGCCATTTCTGTCACTATGAAGAAGGAAATTAACATCACTGAGCACCTCTGTGTACCAGAGCCTTTCAACACATCATCTTTCCTCACTAGGTCTTCAGGATCTGAGACTCGCATACCCTGCTCTTGGTGGGGGAGAAGAAGAGGGAAATGGGATACCTTTATGGTCTTGACAACCAATCAGTCTAAAATAGAGGATGGGGCAGTGTATATAGATAATCTCTACTCTGTGTCCAGCAGTCATGGCCCCTTTTCAGACCGTATAGAACCGTATAGGGTCTTTGTTCAAACACAGCTATACTGGATACGACAGAGAGAAGCCAAGCCCTGAGAGGTGAACCCTGAATTGAAGCCAGGGGCAGGCTGAGCTCACAGCGGGAGCCTGAGGACCACCCCACGGAAAGCCCAAAGCTGTGGGGACTCATAAGCTCACCCAGGACCAGAGACTGCCAAGGTCTGGGCCACGCACAGTAGGTCCTTCCCATGCTCAACTTCCACAGCCAGTAACCACTCTGAAGGCGTCCTTTTGGAGGGAGCCAAGGAGAGCGGGGAGGTTTGGGAGGGGAGGTAGAGCCCCAGAGAGCTGCCCACACGTCCTGGGTTTCCCTGTGCTCCCAGGGATGAAGGATGAGGCATGAGGGGTTGTTCTAAATGCTTCCCACCAGCCTGAGGCAGTGGGGAAGGTGGCTGAAAGCTGACAGTTAGAAACTCATCCAAGAGATATTTGTATACAAGCCAAGTCCCTGAAGCAGAAGCCACGGATTTGGGAGTCCCAGGCAGGGTCCAGGTACGGGGCACAGCGGAGCCTGGGAAAGTCAGGACACAGTGTGAGCCAGGCATGCGGCAGAGCCCAGACGGAGACCAGCAACCTTCCCCGAGGGGGCTGGACAAGCCAGAGGCCAGGGGTCCTCCCTTAACCCTGGGTCCCCACGAAAGGGTGGGGAAGAGGCGAGGGAGACTTTGGACTTACTGGGTATTTATCCAAGAGACACCCAGTTTAAACCAGAAGTGACTGAGTTATGTCAAAGTGGCAAGATTTTCCCGTCCAAGAAATGGAAGCTTCTGGGTTAGATTAAGTTCAGCCACAAAGAAACAACAAAAGTTTTATGTTTGCCCTGATAGGTTTTTAGTCCATGAAATCATACTTGACTGTATCGGATAAGAAAGCTCTTTCCTTAGTAAAGCAGGTTTTGGTGGCCTTTCTATCTCATCAGAACCACACAGCAAGCCTCAACTATTTCCTTTATTTCCTCATTCAAGATATTTCTTGAGCAGGGACTTCCCTGGTAATCCAGTGGGTAAGAATCCACGCTCCCAATGCAGGGGGCCAGGGTTCAATCCCTGGTTGGGGAAAAGAGATCTCACATGCTGCAACTAAGAGTTCACGTGCCACAACTAAGAAGCCCAAGTGGCGCAACTAAGACCCAGTGCAGCCAAAATAAATAAATAAATAAATATTTAAAAAAAAAATTTCTTGAGCAGCTAATAAGTGTCATAGCTGGTGTCCTCAAGAAGATCAGTGAAATGCGATTAGCAGAAGATTCAATAGAGGACAGTAATAGTTCCCACTGAAGAGGGTACGATTTGAGCACAAAGGAAAGGGTAGTTAAACCCTTATTAGCTAAAAGAATAAAGCAGTAGGACAGATCTATGAGTTCAGATAGATAGAGTCAAGCATAAATAGAATTTAGGGATTAATAAACCAGCTTTTCAAATTAGAGGAGTAAAAATTCAATAATTAATGTTGGAACACTGGCAACACATCTGGGAAAAGTTATTGGAGATACCTAGTTTCCAATATAAACTAGAAATTTAAAAATCTTTGCATATATTAAATGTTTAAGCAATACAAGGATGTATTGTACAGTATGGGGAATATAGCCAATATTTTGTAATAACTGTAAATGGAGTATAACCTTCAAAACTTGTATAAAAAATTAAAAAAACAAAAAATTAAAAAGAAAAAAATACATTTGTAGTATCAAAATAATTAAAAGAAAAAATATAAACAAATAGTACTAGAGAATATATGAACACTTAAAAATGAACAAATATAAACAAAGATATAAATTTTAAAATTCTTCTTCTATATGAAAGAGTACCATAAACAAAATTGATGCTTGAGTGACAAATTCGAAAAAAATCTTTGTAACATACAGGACAGACAAAAAGATAATATCCCAAATAAACTGGAAGAACTTCTATTATCAAGGAAAAGAGAGAAAAACGATAAATACTATTTCAAATGATGGACAGATATAGCTGTAGGTAAAACAGAGACAACGTTATAGGTCCATTTTTGTCAAACCTTCGCAGAACAGAGAACCCATTTCTTAAACAAAAATTTTTATTGAGAAAAGGGGAGGAAGGGGAAGAGAAAGAAGGCAGCTAGTAGTTAGCCAGTCAATGGAAGAGCAGTGGGGTCCCATTTCCAAAAGAAGAACTAGCGTTTACAGTACTGAGAGGCAGCAAAGGAGAAGCAGAGGCTGGGGTGGAGAGTGGGGAGGCGGATGACGGAGGAGGGTGGGGGTCCAGGAAGCAAAGACGGTGTGTGCAGTCTTAGGAGATGCAGACTTTAAACAGGCAGATGAGAAAACCGAACACTGGGCAGTGCAGAGAGGGAAGTGGTACCTTTACACTCCGCTCCACGTCGGGTCCCCGCTGCTGGGCAGAAAGCAACCCCTTTGCAGCAAGCAGCAACCGCCTCCAAAGTGCGTTCACCACCCTGCCCTTCACCTCTCTGGGCATAAGTTCTTTGCAGAAAGATCTTGCTCTCCTTTTTTCTCCCCTGCAACCCCTGGAAATGGCCTTTTTAAGGAACATTTAGTTGATGACAATTTATATTGAAAAAAGTATGCAGGTTTGTGTGTGTGTGTGTGTTTTATTTGGTGGTATTTTTGTTTTCTGTTTTTTTGTTTTTTCTAGTGTTCAGCGTTAAAAGATTTCAACCTACTTCTTATCTTTGGAGGGGTTTTGAGACTCTAAAGTTTTGCCTTGCTCATTCTTTACAGAGTAGGGAAAAGATCCCACATACTGGGAACACAGTGGATAGAAATGTCTAGTTTCTAAAATAGAGATGAGTTGGAAAATTGTCAAAAGTGCTGGTGGAAAGTTTGTCCTGTTCTCGCATCTCGTAAACAAACACTTATGAACTGTGGTGCGTGTGCTTCAAGGTGCTTGGAGACTCTTAGCATGTTTGGAGTTTTCCCTTCGCATCTCTTTCCCTTGAGAAATACACAACATTAGCCAAAGGGAAAGCAGACTAGACCAGATGAGGGTTAAAGAGAAGAGCACACGTTCTCAAGGCACTCAAAGTAGTGAAGAGGTGGTTGACGGAGAGACAGAAGGTATCCCGCCTGGTTTGGCCCAAAATCCAAATAAAAATGCAACCTAGTTTCTCTTAAGTATGGCAGAAGCCCCATTTATTTCTGAGAATCCTCTAAATCAGAATTTGAAATAACTCTAGCTCACAGGGCTGTACCTTTGTACCTTCTGTGAAATAAGAACTTACAAAACAATCTAAAAATGTAAGCAAGAGTACTGCTTAAAGCTTGAAACTATTTTAGGGAATTTAGAAAACCACTTTATATGCAAATTTTGTTCCTGAACACTGAATATCCTCATAAATTACCCATTTACTAACGTATTCACTTACACAGAGGTCTCCTATCCACCCACACGCCGGCATCTTCACGGAGTGCACGTCACGGATTTCAAAGGAATTGAATAAAATTTCTTATGGTTCCAAAATCAATTTTTTCCCCTTATCACCCTGATGGTGGCCAAACTTCACTCTGCCAAGAATTTGCAGTTGAGGCCACAGAGAGAAAATGGGTATCAGGTGAGAAGGTGAAAAAGTGCACAGCTCACCAAAGGGCTCCCCTGTGTGGGGGGGTCAGAGACACGCCAACCACAGGACGGCATGTGAGAGGTTTTTAAAAAAATGGGACTTCCCTGGTGGCGCAGTGGTTAAGAGTCCGTCTGCTAATGCAGGGATACACGGGTTCGAGCCCTGGTTTGGGAGGATCCCACTTGCCCACCACAAGTACTGAGCCTGCGCTCTGGATGGAGCCCATGAGCTACAACTACTCAGCCTGCGTGCTGCGACTACTGAAGCCGGAGTGCCTAGAGCCCGTGCTCCGCAACAAGAGGAAACACCGCAATAAGAAGTCTGCGCACCGCCAAGAAGAGTAGCCCCCCGCACGCAGCAACAAAGACCCAGT
This sequence comes from Balaenoptera musculus, assembly GCF_009873245.2. Taxonomy (NCBI): domain Eukaryota; kingdom Metazoa; phylum Chordata; class Mammalia; order Artiodactyla; family Balaenopteridae; genus Balaenoptera; species Balaenoptera musculus. The sequence continues at coordinate 75,725,301 of NC_045801.1, read as the reverse complement.
GCAGCCAAAAATAAATAAATAAACTGCACTTACCAAAATTGAAAAAATAAATAATTAAAAAAAAAAAAAAGAATGCAACCCAGAGGTAAGCTATTCTAGTTCTTGAAAATAATACTTGTTTATTCTGTCAACTACTTTGAACTTGTGTTAAATAATAGTAGAGTTTCCCATGTTGTCAGTCTTTTGGCGATTCATTAAATGTCACCACCGGAAGGGACTGTGGGGATTATTTGGTCTGAGTGTCCACCGTCCATTGGCAGTGGGTAGAAGGTTGGACCTCAAAAGCTCCATCCACGCCCTAGTCCCCAGAAACTGTGACTATTCCCTGGATATGGTAAAAGAGGGAATATTACCCTCTGTGGTCCAAAATATGTGATTAAGGATTTTGAAACGGGTCTATCCTGGATCATCAGAGCGGTCCCTAAATTTAGTGACAAGGTCCTTACAAGAGGGAGGCAGAGGAAGTTTTCACGGACACAGGGGGAGGCGGTGATGTGACCGCAAAGCAGAGACTGCAGTGGTTCAGACACAAGCCAAGGAAAGCCAGCCGCCGCCAGAAGGTGCAAGAGGCAAAGAACAGCTTCTCCTCTGGAGCGTCCGAGGGACCGTGGCCCTGACGACACCTTCGTTTTGGACTTCTGGCTTCCAGAACCACGGGAGAATACGTGTGCTGTTTTAAGTCACACAGTTCGTGGTCCTTTGTTTCAGCAGCCCTGGGAAACTAACACAATGTCTCCACCCACAGGGGAGAAAACTAAGACCCAGGGAGGATGGTTGCCTCAAGCCAACAAACACCAGAGACAGAGGCAGAGTTGAAAGCAGGCTCCCTCCTCACCTGGAGCTCCAGGTGGGCGCGGGCGCCACCCCAGTGCCCTCTCGGCCGCTATCCTACCTGATCTTTCTACCACGTTGGACACCATTGGTCTTCTCCTCCTCCTGCATTCTTGGATCTCATGGCACCAATACCTCCGATTTCTCTCCTTCCTCTGACCTCGTTTTGTCCGTGTTGTTATTGTTTTGCTTTTGCCTTTTCTGTTTCCCGGTCCACCTTATACGGTTCACCCCAAAGGTTAGGCCCTCAGCCTCCTCCTCCCACCCTGGGCGCTTCCCTGGGGACCACTCCCGGTCCCACAGTTGCGAGGACCTCCTGTAACTCTTAGCTGTGTTGTCACAGCCTTGACTTCAGGGTTCAGATGGGAACCCCCAGCAAATGGAAGAGGTTAACTCTTGAGGACCCTGAGCACACAGCCCCCAGGCCTCCTGGAGCCTAAGGACTGATCATGTGAACCCCTGTGACCTCACCATCAGCCAATCAGAGAGCTGTGCACGAACCCATCACATACCCTGTGACCCCCTCCTCCCTCACCCGGCATTGGAAAGTGCTTTAAGGAAACCCTTCAGGGAGCTCGGGGTTTTCTGGGCATGAGCTACCCTTGCGTGGCTCTGCAATAAACATTCCCCTGCTCCAAACTCTGACGTTTCATGTTGTTTGGCCTCACGGTGCGTCGGGCACACGGCCTTGCGCTCACAGCCACGGCATTAACTTGGAAGCAGCGCCCTCGTGGCGTCCCAGGTCGGCAGTGGCATTTATGGGTCCGGAGCTCAGAAGTTGAGTCAGGGCTGGACTAATGAGCCCGGGGAAGGAAACGAGGCATTCACGGATTTACCTGCTGACAACCGCATGCCCCAGGGCCCTCGGGCGGCATACCACCTCCCGACTTTGTCTCCGCGATTGCCCTTGTGGGCTGGGTCTGTGCTTTCACCCTTGTTGTAGGGCTGAGGGTGCCTTGCCCAGCCCCGTATCCTGAGGCCAGGTCAGGCGGTGTGGTGAGTCCCACCTGAGTTAACATACCCCCCGCCCCCCAGGGCATCATCACAGCAACTCAGGGGCTGGCACCTGCTGGCAAAACCCTCCTCGTGTCCAACCTTCCAGCCTAAAGAGGGAGAGAAAGGAGATGCAGGAAGAACTCATGTCGTCCTTTAGCATTTAGCCATTTCCGTGTGACGTGAGGCCACACAGCTGAAGGACAGAATACTGACCCTGTGTGCGTGTGTGTCTTACAGAATTTCAAATCATCACTCTTTTGCCTCGTCTTCCACATGAGAACACAGATGAATAAGATTTTGTCAGTTTGCACAGAGACAAAATAGAAGCGTGTCCCAAACTGCATGCCTTCAAAGGCTAACCTCACAACACCAGGTAAAAAATAAAAATAAATCCTGTCACCTTCTGGAACAGCTGGTGTTCTAGGTACAGGCTCAGATGATCTGAATGGTCTCCAAAATGATTCTTCAAGATAACGTTTTTCTTTGTAAAGTGGTTCTTTCAGACAGTCTTCTGCTTTAGCTCTTTGCATACAGCATTCATCCAAATCAGTTTTCTTCCCTCAAAGGTTTCTTGCCTTTTTCCTTCCCCTGCCTACTCTATATTCTGCTAGAAGCCGTGGTCTTCGTGATATCCTGGACCGGAGTTCAGTTAATCAGCGCCCCGCTGGTGCTGCGTCATCTCCACCCTCTTAACTACCCACTCCTGCAAGGCTTCTAGGACCAGATGAAAAGAGACGGAGCAGTTTCCTTTAACAATAGAGCTTACTCAAAACAGGATTCTTCAAATGCACTTTTAAATTAGAAGGTTATACCTGCGGAATTTCAACCAGCAGCAGAGGTTTATTACATTCTGTTATTTTCAATTCTAACTTCAAGGTTTTGAAATTCAACCCCAAACTCAAAGCAACGCTTTTCTAGTTGAGCACAGACAGCGATGCTCTGCTGCCCCCTTGTGGCGGAGTTCGGTATTTCACCCCCAAAGAAACCAGATTTATAGCCAAAACAAAAGGAGGAAGAAGCAAGCACTGCCAAGAGGCTTTTTTTTTTTTTTTTAATTACCCATATCTTGATTTTCTTTTACGAACAAAAGGCTAGAGTCAAAAATCCAACAGCTATTTTATAATATGCTTATAGAATTTTTTTTAATTCTAAATTTTTAAAAGCCTTCTTCTAAATTTCAAAAGCCTTCTGATTTCAAAAGCCTTCTTCTAAATTTCAAAAGACTTCTACAAGTGTAGAAATAGAGAACATTATTTAAGGTTGCTTTTTAGTTCATGCAACACTGACGTGGGAAGCAACAAGAGATATAATTAAAATAATAATATCTATGTGAATAAAGTGAAGTTCCTATTCATCAGAAAATGATGTACGCAGCCTGCAGAAAATTGGAGTTTAGATAAGATCCTGGGTGTAGGGACAGCGTCACCTCCCTGGGAAGTCTCTGTCTGGAGCCCCTGAGGCCGAGGCTGGGTGACAGGGTCTCGTGGATGCTCTAACCTGAGGTACAGGCGCTGTGGCTGGAACAGCACTTACTGCGGGGATCCAGGGAGAAGAACCACACAGAGATAGACCCTTTTCTGGAACCTCGCTCCTCTGCACTAGGAGTCCCCTGGGAGCTTCTGGGAAGCGCTGTGTCTCAGCCGCACCCCGGACCCTACGGACCCAGGGGCTGCATTTTAACAGCATCCCGGGGGAGTTCATGCATGTTAATGTTTGAGACCCACGGAGCCAGAACAACTGAAATGACCAAGACCTGCCAACCGGGAGGGAGGTGTGGTGGTCAGAGGGGGCAACCGTGGTGACAATGTGAGCCCCAGACTAGAAGCGCCAGAGGCAGGGACCCGAACGGCAGGTGGCGGCTTGCATCGGTTTCCTAGGGACAATGTGGTGACTTCCCGGGGAGTAGAAGCAGGGCTTTGTTACTTAGTGGTGGTCACTGCTTCTCCTGAGTCACCCTGCAGGGCAACCTGGAGGCGTCACTATTAAGAACAGCCCCCGTGGTAACAACAACAATGGAAATTCTGACGGTGACAAACCCAGTGACACTTTGAGTCGCCAGGCCCTGTGCTGAGGGACTTTGTGCATTGTTTAAGGGGATACTCAACCACAGTAGAGGTAGAGAGATGTGTGCCAGGACATAGATTAAGCTAGCGAAGCAACGTTTAAACTTTAGTGTATATGTGAAATATCCTTAGGAGTGTGTGAACATGCAGATTCATGGGCCCCAAGGCTAAACTTCTGAATCGGGGAGTCTACTGTAGGTCCCCGAATCTGCCTCTTAAACTGTGATTTCTGGGTGGTTCTGAGGCAAGGGGTACCAGGATAACATGCAAAGGAAAACTTCCCAATGACAGGGAAAGATGTTGGCTTTAATCTGTTTTCTAGATTGAGTTTACATTGTAAGATACTATTTGTACAAAAGATCCTGCAGTTCAAGGATTTTGAAAACTGGCCTTAGCTTAGCGTTCACTGCCCCGCACGAGCCACCTCTCAGACCCAGCTCCTGCCGGGCTCAGCCCAGGACACGGAATTCCACCAGGAAGCCCTTGTCTTTCCTAACAAGTTGGGGGAAGGGGCAGGAACATTTGAGAGTTGAAGGACCCTGCAGATCTGAGAGTTTGCTGTGGTTTCCTATCCACAGATGCGTTCACATCGGGCTTTTGTAAAGAGGAACACTCACTACTATTTTTCTAATATTCAATCTCTCATTTTAAATTAATTGATATTCATCTAAATATGCTAGTATGACTTACCCACAAAAAATACAGCAAAGTACATTAATTTAATAAATAGGCTATCTCAGAGCATTTAAACACTAATTGAAAACATAGACTTTTCAAAAGTCAAACGCGTCAGATGCTCTTAAATAATTGTAATTCCTTAAAAAGCAAACAAAACACTCCTTAAGTATTACAAAAGTTTTATAAAATGCTTTAGTTGCACTGAAAATGCTACTATCATGGATTTAAAAGTACTTCTTCATGATCTCTATTCCATTTTCATCTCTTTATTCTATCTCTTCCTAGGTGTATTATTGAGTCACGTTGTCTTCCCCCCAAATTTCTATGTCCTAACCCGCAGTCTCTTATACTGTGACCTTGTTTGGAAATAAGGTCTTTGTAGGTGTAATTAGTTATGATGAGGTCAGAATGGTGAAGGGTGGACCCCTAATCCAATATGACTGATGTCCTTATAAAGGGGGAGATTTGGACACACACAGAGAGAACACCACTTGGAGATGAAGGCAGAGATCAGTGATGTACTACAAGCCAAGGAAAGCCGAAGTTTGCCAGAAAACACCAGAAATTAGGGAGAACCATAGAATAGAGTCCTTTTCACAGCCCTCGGGAGAAAGCAGCCCTGATGACACGTTGGTTTTGGAACTCTGCTCCAGAACTGGGAGACAGTACATTTCTGTTATGAAGACACCCAGTCTGTGGTACTTTGTTACAGCAGCCAAAGCCAACTAATGTAGGTATAATTTTACTCACTTTAACCAGAGAAGTCAGGGCAAAGACTCAGACCAGCCAGGGCTGTGGGTACAGGTTGGCCTATGATGACTGAGGCCAGGAAACTGAACAAGATACTCATTTCTAAGCAACAGAGGATAAGGGATTTTTGGAATTTTTGGTCCTAGACGTGAAACAACTTTATGATCCTAAAAATTGCTGATGCAGAAGTCAAGGATGTTAAATAAACAAATTCATCACCAGGTTTTTAAAAATGCTTTTTTACTTGCTCATTATAATAGAGAATTCTTAGGATTAGACCATTTAAAAAAAAAATCATTTCTAGGGCTTCCCTGGTGGCGCAGTGGTTGAGAATCTGCCTGCCAATGCAGGAGACACGGGTTCGAGCCCTGGTCTGGGAAGATCCCACATGCCGCGGAGCAACTGGCCCGTGAGCCACAACTACTGAGCCTGCGCATCTGGAGCCTGTGCTCCGCAACAAGAGAGGCCACGATAGTGAGAGGCCCGCGCACCGCGATGAAGAGTGGCCCCCGCTTGCCACAACTAGAGAAAGCCCTCGCACAGAAATGAAGACCCAACACAGCCAAAAAAAAAACAAAAAACAAAAAAGTATTGACATGAGAAGTATCATAACTTTAAAAAAGAAAAAATCATTTCTAAATGTTAGTACTCTGAAAGCACAGAAGCTTTTTATTTTTTAATTTTTAAAATTTATTTATTTTTATTTTTGGCTGTTTTTGGGTCTTTGTTGCTGCATTCAGGCTTTCTCTAGTTGCAGCGAGCAGGGGCTACTCTTCGTTGCAGTGCGCAGGCTCTAGGTGTGCAGGCTTCAGTAGTTGTGGCACGCGGGCTCAGTAGTTGTGGCTCGCGGGCTGTAGAGCACAGGCTCAGTAGTTGTGGCACACGGGCTTAGTTGCTCTGCGACATGTGGGATCTTCCCAGACCAGGGCTCGAACCCGTGTCCGTTGCACTGGCAGGCGGATTCTTCCCAGGCCACCAGGGAAGTCCACAGAAGCTTTTTAAATACCAAGGACTCCCAGGAGGGAGCAGGCCAGCTGTTCCTCACGCTACCAGAGCAGTGACGGCTTTAGCCTGGACTCCTGGAAATCTACAGAAGAAGAAGATCAGGGAACTGGATAGGGATATAAGTTTTAAGCATCAAAACAGGGTGCAGTCCAATCTGTGGCCCACCTGCCCCTCCCCGACCCAACACCCCCCAGAAGAGCGAGGTGCCAGGAAGAGTGGCCGGCTGGCCTTCAGGCAATGTGCGAGGTGCCTGCGGCTGCCAAGCTCCGTCTTGTTGAGACCCGGGCCCCCAGTCAGGACAGAACAGTGAGAAACCCGAGGACACGACAGTTGTCAGCGCCCTTGACAGCCAGGCACTGACCGGGGATGGGTCCCCTCACCCCATTCTCGCAGATAAATCTTGTTGATTGGATTTTTTTTTATTTTTGGTCTATCTTAGTTCCCCGACCAGGGATCGAACCCATGCCCCCTGCAGTGGAAGTGCAGAGTCTTAACCACTGGACCTCCAGGGAAGTCCTTATTGACTGGATTTTAGTAGCTATGGTTTCCTCTGCCCAACCTCCTTCCTTCTTTTCTTCACAGATCCTGTCTTGCCCCTTGGACAGGAGAGTTTGGGACAGGTGAGGACATATGATCCAACCAAATCAATCACATTTCTTTCCAGGACTTTCTGTAAGGTGAGTGTGGAAGGTTGTTCCATGCATGTAGGCACTGCTGGAAGAATGTGGGTCTGGGCTCCCCATTTTGTGGAGAAAGAAGGTCTATCAAAGGAGAGAAGGAAACAGCACACCAGCAGAGAGGAAGAGGGGGTGAAGGGGAGAGGGAGGGAGAGAGAGAGAAAGAGAGAGAGAGAGATATGACCACAACATTTCAACAGCTGACCTTCTCAGCCCTAACCTTCTTTCTTGGGCCCTTGAACCAATGAATTGTTTTCTGTTTAGGTGAATTTGAGTTAATTTCTGTCTCTAGAAAACAAGAGAGTCCTGTCTAATAAATACAGCATGGAGTAAAAGCCTTCGGATCAGACAAACAGAAACAGGGGCTCGGAGAGGAGATGTGCATCCTTAGGGGCCATGTGACTGTTCTAAGATCCTCCCATATTTTATCTCATTTCATCCTCATGACAACCCCATGGTTGGTACCTTGCCCAAAATCACGCAGCTAATAAGCGGAGGGGTATTCAAATGCAGGCACTGCTGCACCCGAGTTCTGGGGGCGAACTTTCATACTCATCACCCTTCTCTCTGGAGATTCCTAACTCCTGTCTCTGACTTGCCTCGATGGTCAACTATTCTTGAACTTTTGCATTAAACACAGACCACCACTGGTTTAGTACATCCACCCTGCCACTCTCCAGGAGTCCAGGGCTGAGGGTGACCTGTCGCTACTGGAAATTCACCTCTTGCTGTTAGTGCGGTATCCTTTTGTTGTCTGACAGACCTTCCCATTTTCAGTGTTTCCTCTTGTTGATGTATCTAGTCCTCTGAGGTTTCCAAGACTATTTGGCTTGCGGTCCAAAACAACTGTTTGAAGAATGTTTTATCTCTTCCCCAGAGAATAAAAAGCGTATTGGAGAAAGATCGTTTGTCCTCCTGCCCCATGGCACTCCACTGCTTACCTACCAAGAGCGGCTTTGGGAAAAACTATATCCACTATTGAAAACATTTTCCGTGACAATGTTCTCTTTGAAAAATTAGGTCTGGTCCTCTGCCAGTCGGAGATTGGATGTAACCAAAGATCTTAATCCGGCTAGAGAACTGAATTCACTGAAAACAGAAAAACTTTCAAATGTGAGCTGTTTGCATTCCTACTGTGAAGACGTGACCCAGGACATATCTGGGAAGATCTCCCATCAGAGCTGTGGAAATCTTGTTTCACGATCGGAAATCTGATTTGGGAAAGAAACCACTCTGCTCTCTGTTCAACAAGATGTGATCCATTGTTTCCTGATGTTCTCATGTTAATCCCCAAGGCATGATTGGCGGGCAAACAGCACTGGCTGGGAGGAAGGCCCAGAAGTTCTAGAAGGTAGATGGAGACCACGTGACGTACTGGACTCCACCAGTGAATTCACTGTGAATCATGTTTCCTCTCCATTTGCTCCAAGCTTCAAACTGTTCCAGCAAGACAAATTCATATTTGTACAAGTGGCAAAAAATAAAAAATCAGATGTGACCTCTGAAATGTCACATGGTCACAGGATCACCCCTCTTTCAGGAAAACTTGAATCCATGTTGAAGCACTTTGGAAACTCTGAAATGATATTCTTGATAAGAGCCACCCAAAAGACTTAAAAGGGAGGAAGAAAATAGTCCTTGCCGTTATTAAGCAGCTGAGACATTTAAAAATGGTTCTGTCCTTTCAAAATACTCAAATTCTAGAAGTCTTTTTAAAAATAATGGTCTACATCCCAATTTTTAAATTAGGATGTAGAATAGAGTTCTCTATTATTTACTTATATGAACAAATAAAAAGCATTTTAAAAAATCCAATTATGAAGGGTGGTGGTGGTGTGATGAACCGGAGATTGGGATTGACATATATACACTAATATGTATAAAATGAATAACTAATAAGAACCTGCTGTATAAAAAAATAAATAAAATAAAATTCAAAACTTCAAAAAAAAAAAAGAAGGTAAGAGGACTTCCCTGGTGGCGCAGTGGTTAAGAATCCACCTACCAATGCAGGGGACACAGGTTCGAGCCCTGGTCCGGGAAGATTCCCACATGCCGCAGAGCAACTAAGCCCGTGTGCCACAACTACTAATCCCACGTGCCACAACTCCTGAAGCCCATGTGCCTAGAGCCCGTGCTCCACAACTAAAGAAAGCCCGTGTGCAGCAACGAAGACCTGACGCAGCCTAAAATAAATAAATAAATTTATTAAAAAAAGAAATCCAATTATGAATTTGCCTATTTAATGTCTTTGACTTCTGTATCAGCTGTTTCTAAGAACATAAATCTCCAAAATGCAAAGACATATTACATTGAGTTTCATGTCCATAACCAATAAATTCTTGGAGGCATCCTTTATTATCTGTTGCTTAGAAATTAATATTTTTTGCAGTTGGAGAGATACCTTTGTGGCCTTTTTTGTGGATAATGTCAACCTGTGGAGAGACTAGTCACCTGGCTTCGTATCAGTTTCATATGGCAGCCATGCACTGCTGAGAGAGGAAAGTCCGCTGAATATTTTCTCCCTGACATCTGGCATCCCCTTCAGGTGTATATGTCTTAGTTCAGAATTACCTGTCCACCTGTTAGGCACATACGTCTCCTGCCCACAGTCTTCAAATCCCCTTGTTGACACGCTACTGAACAGGGGAGGCGGGCATGATCTTATTGCACTATTTGAGTCAAACATTTGGGGCCACAATGTCTCAAGAACTTCCAGTGTGTCGTGAAAGATCAGGAATCCCAAGGCCTGGAAAGGTGACATGCAAGCTCTCCATACGTGAGCACTGGCCCAGGACCCAGAGCTGAGTAGCAGCTGGACAGCAGCCCCCAGCACCCATGGGGCTACCCCTGCTGATGGCCACAGTGGGAAACCCAGAAAACAAGCATCAGATTAAATCCCACACATTCAATTCATTTCTATTTTGGTGGCAGTGATAGTAGCGTTAAGAATAGCCTTACAAACTCTAAATCCGTCAGGGGAGAAAGCTGTGTAATTAGAACCTTCATAAATACTTGTGGTCCACTTGGTACTGAAATATTAATTCAGAATGCTAATATGTGTACATACAAAATTGTCACATGTAGATATTTTTCCATGAGGAGAGGAAGAGCTTGCACTACAGAGCTTTAATATTAAACCAAATTAAAACCCAAATATGCATCAGCTGAGGAATGGATAACGAAAATGTGGTACATCCATACAATGGAATATTATTCAGTCATAAGAAGGAATGAATTACTGATATATCCACAGCACGGATAGATCTTGAAAGCATTATGCTAAGTGAAAAAAAAGCTAATCACAAAAGACTGCGAATTGTATGATCTCATTTATATGAAATGTTCAGAATAGGCAAATCTACAGAGATTAAAAAATCAGTGCCATTGCCTCGAGCTGAGAGATCTGGGGGTTGAAGGGAAAATGGGGGAGGAACCACTAGAGGGTTTCTTTTGGGGGTGATGGTAGTGTTTTAAAGGCGATTGTATTGATGGTTGTACAGCTATGTGGATATACTAAAATCCACTGCATTATGTACTCTAAATGGGCGGTCTGTATGGTATGTAAGTAGTATCTCAATGAAGCTGTTCTATTAAAGAAAAAAAAGATAACCTAGGGGTTTATATTTAACCTGGACTCCAAACCGGTGTTTCTCAGATGTGAGCAGGCATCAGCATGAAACACAGATTGCTGGACCACTGCACCACCGCGTCTGATGCATACCTAAGTCCCCAGCGGATCCTGATGCCCTGCCTGGCAACCACTGCCCTAAAACAGCAAACTTACGAGGCCAGAGAAGCGCTTGCCCCAAACAAATCCCTACCTCCTGTTTCTACATGGCCCTGGATGAGGATAGGCTGACATCTGAGGGGATAAGAGAACTTGCAGAGCATCAGCAAAATCAAATAATACTGCAGGTGCATTAAAACCCATCCAGTCACATATACACAATGGAATATTACTCAGCCATAAAAAGAAACGAAACTGAGTTATCTGTAGTGAGGTGGATGGACCTAGAGTCTGTCATACAGAGTGAAGTAAGTCAGAAAGAGAAAAACAAATACCGTATGCTAACACATATATATGGAATCAAAAAAAAAAATGGTTCTTAAGAACCTAGGGGCAGGACAGCACTAAAGACGCAGACGTAGAGAATGGACTTGAGGACACGGGGAGGGGGAAGGGTAAGCTGGGACGAAGTGAGTGTCATGGACATATATACACTACCAAATGTAAAATAGCTAGCTAGTGGGAAGCAGCTGCATCGCACAGGGAGATCAGCTCAGTGCTTTGTGACCACCTAGAGGGGTGGAATAGGGAGGGTGGGTGGGAGACGCAAGAGGGAGGAGATACGGGGATATATGTATACATATAACTGATTCACTTTGTTATACAGCAGAAACTAACACATCATTGTAAAGCAGTTATACTCCAATAAAGATGTTTAAAAAAAGCAGAAGCATTCAGGGACAGAAAGCAGTATAGTTGTTACCAGGACGGGGGGATGGGGAGCGACTGTCCAAAGGGCACAGGGTTTCTGTTTGGGCTGAACAGGTTCTGCAAATGGATAGTGGTGATATTTGCACAACACTGTGAATGTAAATGCCACCCAATTGTACACTTAAAAATGGTTGAAATGGCAAATTTGTTATGTATATTTTACCATAGTAAAAATTTTTTAAAAAAAGGAAAAAAAAGTAGATGCAGCACACCATCTTTCAGACATGACCAATTTATTCAGAAAATTCAAATTTCAGTTTGGCAAAGTGTATCCAGGGGCAGAATTTGGGATGATCATTTCATCGGAGGCAACCACATTTTCTAGAGCTATTTGGCCATGGGGTAGTATCTGAAGGAAAGAAAACAAAACTTTAAAAAATAATTTAGGGTGTGTGGGCGATAAAACATAAATATTTGCAGAGGAAACCAAACAACCAGCTTACACAACTGAGGCATGAGAAATGCTGATGCTAGTAGAAACCCTTTATTCCATTTAGTTCGACAGCCATTAAGCACCTAATTTGTTCCAGACACTGGGGTAGCTGCCGAGGCTGAGGTGGAAGTACAAAAATCACCAAGACGTCATCCGTGTCCCTAAGAAGTTTACAACAGCACATGCAGAAGTGAGGGCTACAGGTGAGGCGCCAAAAAGCCTGCTCAAAAACCTGGAGGGAGGAGAGTTTACCTTTACTTCTCAGTAGAGGCTGCAGTCGGGACCCTCTTAAATTAGGTGGTGTGGGTGAGGCAGGAGATAGCATGCCCAGCAAAGAAAACTCTGGCGTCTAAGCGTATCTTGGCAACAGGAAAGGGTCTAGTTCCTCCACAGCCTTCAGTGCGTGAGAGGGGAAGGGGTATTCAAAGGTAGTTAGTTTTATTTTAATTCCTCTCATCATTAGCCCATTATAAGAGATTGACTAGGAAGTGAAAAATGATTAAAAAAAAAACACACCACATCCAAGTTTGAAGAGGCAGGGACACAGACGGGAAATACCATTTCATAGTCTTAGTGTAAACTCAACTGCTTGTGTATATATCCATTTAGTAGCTTAAGTAAAACCATCAAAAGAGGAAAAAGACCCACTGGCAACACCACAGTCCATCACGGCAGAACACAGTCTCTCCTGTTAGACTGTAAAGCTAGTTTTGGCTACTGCCAAGGGTGGATGCAAGGGCACAATGGAAATTGAAGTCCGTATTTTACACACAAATTAAAGTCTATAAGCATTTCCAACTTAACTGAACATAGATGACGAAGAGGGCTTAGAAGAGATAATTTGGGGAGATAGATGAACTCTTTGCAGGCTGATTTAAAGATGACTTGGGGTGCTGTATCTCCTATTTTAAAAAAATACAGGATGAACAGGTCTGAATAATAGTTTACTATATGTATAACATACGCCTCAAAAAGAATTCTAATGCAACATACTACTAATCAAACATCACAGTTTCTGCTTTTGCAATTTACACAAATTACCTGCATTTTAATACTTTAGGGAACCCTTACAAACACAATACACAACAAGTTGTAATATTATTCATCATCCTTAACTTCTGAAAGTTTGGGTTATATTATCTTAAAGGAAAACTAATATTTATAAATCTCATTTTCCCACAGAATTAATTCATCACTCATTTTAAAAAATAATTTTTAAAAAAGAAGCTTCCCTGTAAGCCTTTATCAATGGTAAATTGGAATGCAAACACCTGCTAGGCTTTGATGAAATAAAAATAAACAACTTATTATGACCAGCACCTCATAAAGACAAAACCTCCTTTTGAAGTACAAAGTTCAGTTCTTCTTGCCCTCTTAGTAAATGCTAATCCGAACCCTCTCCGATCTAGGAACCATTCTGGTTTATGTCACATACATACAGTATTTTTTAACATTAAGAAATTCTTGACATGATACCATAAATAGTTGTTAGAACCAAAGTGACTCAGAGTACTAGAATAGATATAATAGCACACTGAAATGGTTTAAGAGTAAAATTTAAAAAAATCTATCATGGTCTTATTAATTCAAATTAAAAACCAAAGGATGAAGTATCATTTCAGACCTATATACATCAACATGCCAGTTCTTATAAAAATGCACTTTAGTTGTATATGCAAAAATAATTTTATATTAATTTTATTTAACTTTAATGAATTTTCCCCAACTCTAACATTAAAAACATTAAAAGAACTTAAATTTTAATGGCAAAAGTTCCTGTTTTCCCCATCTATTAAAAAAAATTTTGTTTTCCCTTATTAACATACAATGCCCTGTTGTTAAGGCACAACTTTTTTTAGGATAAAAATGAAACCATAGGTTTATTTTACACAACAGTTACAAGGCAGACTTTTGTAGGCATATGCTGAGAATAATTAAGTAAGTCTTAAATTCAACCAAGATCTAAACTGAAAAATCACTGCTTCTATCCACAAGCAGTCAACACATAGCCAAGATAAGTAGTTGCAACTAGATTCCAAACAGTTCCTGTTTTAAACCTGCCAGAGCTCGTCTCCAGAAGGCCATTTTCAAGCTGTTATCAAGGAGAGGCAAGCTGGATATTTTCTTTTCTGAGGAATAGGGGGTGGCACTCCAGCTTTCTTTACTTATGTTTAAGCTATGAGAGACAGCTGTCACCTTCAAAGCCCGAGTAAAATCCAACTTTTGAATTAAACATCTGAGACAGGGCAGATGCTTGCTTGGCGGCCTCCCTTGGCTACCCTTCCCCTGGGCTTTCTTCTTCCCTAGTCTTTTCTTAGCCACTGCCCCTCCCACTGCCTCTGACTCAATTTGCACAATATTCAAAGGAAGCACCCAGAAAACAGGAAGAATTTGCACAATTACTACTTAAAACACACAGACCAAGACGCTTGTTACTTCATTATACAGCCATAAAAAATTCAATATTTAGAATCAAAGAAAAACTCTAAAATTGGGGAAAGGGGACAATTGAATGACAAAGACAAATATGACCCATCTTGTAGGCTCTGATGCTCTCAACTGACATAGGGACACAGTATGAAAACTAATAGAAAAAGCAAGTTTTCTCCAGCAGGCATAGCCAGCCAACTCCTGTATTTTCTGCATTTTCATTCTTTGAAGGATGGGTCAGAAGAAACGCTTTGTAAAGACAGAGGACTTGGGTTACACTTGACAGTTACTTTGGTGGTTTTGAAGGTGATTTTCCTTTACTTTTTGAGGAGTCTTTGAAAAGTAATAGTCAGCTAGGACTCTGCCAGGACTACTCTCTCCATCGGAACTTTACTAGAGTCTCCGTTCTGCCCTAAGATTTCAGCAACCAATCGTGGGATGTAGGTCTACGAGAGAAATCGTGGATTAAGTGCTGGGGAAGAGTATACTGGTGAAGAAAGAGAAACAGATATAAAAGGAGAACATTAATCAACAGGCTAGGGTGATAGGGAACAAGGTAGAGACAAAGAGGGGCTGAGGAAGGGGACAGTTGATGGATCCTGGGGTTATCAGTGTCAAGATGAGGGAAAGGGAGACAAGGAATTGGGGAGGTGAGGATCACTAAAAGTAAACATTTTAGAAATAACTGTACTTATGTCATTCTTGGGAGATATTATCTGTCTCACTTATTCATGAAGGTGTTTTACTGGTATGTCCTGGCACAATAATGTCTTACATAAATAAATATAAATACTGTTCTTTGTACTTACATTAGTTCTATAATGTATACTGACTTTTAGAAACAAAACGTTTTAAAATGAAATTTTTATAAAAGCACTTAAAAATCATTAGTACTATACTATACCCAACAAATCACAAAAATAACGCATTAAACTGTCGGCCAGTATCTTAATTTTTGTGCACAACACAAGCCCTTCACAAAGTCATTATCTACATGTGGTTTAATAAAATTCAAAATGAAACCAAAGCACCACGCTTGCTAATAAGAACTAGCCCCATTTCCTAATACGCTAGTCCCTTTTCCCTAAGTTTGACACATTACAATGAAAACAAATGCTTGTACCGCAGGACTCTGGAAACAGCATATTCCTTTGCCATCTCTCCTGAGAAAAAGGCTTTCCTCATCTCGTTGCAAAGAAAGATGCAGTCTCTAATATTCTGCTCAGAATTCCTAAGTCCTGTTTAAATATCAAGTGTTCCAACTACCAAAACTTTGAATGAATTTTCATGAACAAAACCCTACCTATCAAGGCCCATTACCCTACCAGATTGGTGACCAGTTGCTAGAGACTGGGTGGTAATGTGTGTATCACACTAGGTCCGATTCCCCAGTGAGGAATTAGGACCTTGGACAGTGTCATTTGCAAACCTAAAGTTGTGAGCACATTCCACCAGGTGGGGATGCCCATCTTCTGGTCAACTTTACCTCCAAGATGGGAAAATAAATGGAAAGTTGATTTACGGTTAAAAAATTTAAAGAGAAAAAGAAAGAGAGAGAGAAAGAGAGAGAGAGAAAGGAAGAAAGATATAAAGAAAAGAAACCATGAAACCATAAGAAATCCCTCTCCTTATCAGTGTGTTATGGAATAAAACCATAGCAAAGTCACGTGAAATAATGCTACTGTTTACCTGAAATTTCCAGCTATCACACTGAGAGAAATCAGACATCCCAATGAAAGATATCCTACAAAGCAAGGTTCAAATTACAGTGACACAGTGAATATGTCACAACCTTTCTTCCAACCAGATTCTGCACACTTCAACTGGAAAAAAATTCATCAAAAAGTAACTTCAATCTTCATTTTTTTTAATATGAAGAGAAGATACAAAGTATCTCAAAAGTTAATACTTTGTTTGTTTAGGTTAGATCCATTTATTAATGGTAAAACTAACCATGGCAAAAGCAACCTTAACTTATTCTTGATAATGAGAGAATCTCTATATACAAACCTGGCAAATTTTTTAAAAAGTACTATAACAAGGCTTTTGAAAATAATAAAAGCTAGCTCATTTCGTGTAATGTCAAATAACTTTCAGTTAATAAGAGGATCATTTATATTTTTATAATGCCTTATACAGCATATTTAATCCCTAATGAGAAAATATACCAAATTCTAATGCTAACCCTGAAACCTTAATCCAAACCTTACAAGTTAAAGACCAAATGCTGGTCAAGAGGGAAAGGATGGAACCATGCACTGTCCATAGGGCAAATGAAAATTACCAGCAAGATGGCAGAAGTGTTGAACCCAGAGGTACAAACGCACTTTTCTTTAGAAAAACAAAACAAAACACACACACACAGAAATTACAGTTACAACGCAACCATCATATATCTATATTCTCTACTAGCTGGTGAACCTGTTATTAAAATTTCAAAGAAAAAAAACAATTTAAGCTTTTTCTATTTTAATCCATAAGAAATATTCGGTAAGCGATAAATAGAGAATTTGTTGCATATTAATGAATTTGTAGCTTCTTGTGCTTTCCATCTGAACTAGGGGTAAAAACCCCCAATTATTTTATTTTCAATGAGATATAATTGTAAAGTAATATTAAACATCTACACAAAATCAATCCTTTCTTCAGCCCAATTCTATATGAAAGTACTAACAAACAGTGAAGATTCATGATATTGTGTGAAAATGGTGGCTCATAACAATGCAGACTCGACTATAGATTTTAATTCACAAATATATATATATATATGCGCCTTGTGTATGACAACTGTACGAAAATAGTCTCAAAAATAAAGACAATACTTGAGACAGGAAGCAACCCATTCTCCCTGATCTTGCATCCTATTACAGGGAAAATAAGTCTCTGATGCTTCATAAATACTTTAAAAGGTTCAGGATGGCCTTCACCATGCAGTCTCCACCGATGCTTTGACGCCTCCAGCGTTTCAGGCTGACCGTTCAGCTCTGGAGGAGCTGCGACCTGTAACCAGCGTGGCTTATTTATGTCCCGTCTTCTCTAGACTGGGGAGTTTTCTGACCAGGGCTTGGTGGTTCACTCTGATGCTGGCAAGGAGCCCCCCTTCAACGCCGTCGGCGCCCGTGTAACTGATTTCTTCCCCACTCAGGGTAGTCATGTGCCCCCCAAGGGCTTTTAAGATGGCGTTGCCGGCACATATATCCCACTTCTTGATATATGTCACATGGATATATAGATCAGCTTTTTCTTGACTCTTATCAGGCACATCCAAGAGTGCTAAAACTTTATAACCTACAAGATAAACACAGAATTTAGGTTACTGTCTGAAAGATTTGAAGAAAGGAGCTTACTGTTTTGAGTACATTGTTAAAATAACAGCACAGGGTGTGCAGGAGCTCTCTGTACTATCTTTGCAACTGCTAAGTCCAAACTTATTTTAAAAAATAGGTTTTTTTTAAAGTAATAGTGCAGACATTAAACCCAAATGAGCAAAAAACAAAAAAATACTGCAAAGTAATTTATTAAGCTGTTCTCAAATATAAACAAATATATGCCTATAATTTTTTAAATTTAAATCTACTTTGCGCTTGTCTTCTACAGGGTGATACCTTCAACATGAATCGTTTCCTATGGACTATTCCACTAAAGCTAAACACCCACAGGTTTCCCTTGAGTCTCCAGGAAGGCTGGATTTGAAAGAAGAAAGCACAAAATAGTGCTACTATCTTAAGTCTTTTTTGTAATGAGGCAGAATTTTAAAAATAAAATAATAAAATAAAACAAACCCAGAAGAAACTGGGTCTAAAATCTAGTTTATCCCATTCCTACTGGGCATTTTGGATATCACCTTTCCTAACCAACCTAAGAGCCTGTAAGAAAACAATAAAGCCATGTTAAGAAAGACACGTATAGGTCAGCAGTAAACTAAAACTGTTAGGCTTATAGGTTAAAAGCACTACTTCTCCCTTTATTACTGTGCTGAAAAGGTTTTCAAACACAAATGTTTCTGACTATAATTTGCTATCTGTTTGAATTAAAACACTTCTGTCATATTAAACAATACTCAAAACAAGGGTGGGCAAATGACCCATGAGCTAAATCTGGGCCATGGCCTGCTTTTGTACAGCCCTCAAGCTATAGATTTTTTTTTTTTTTTTTTTGTATTTTTAAAGTGAGGTTAAAAAAAAAAATCAAATAATAGTATGCAAAAGAGATCATATGTGACTCACAAAGCCTAAAATATTTACTATCGGGCCTTTCAGAAGAAGTCAGCTGACCCTGAGCTGGAACACAGGGAATGCAATAATACAGAATCGACATTAAGCTGGATGGGCACTAGACTCTGTGGCTCCTCCCAGACACGAAAGCTGAGGAGTTCAGGGGCGTTAACAGCGACCAAGGGGTTAGCCATTCTAGTAACACTTCTGATGATTCCTGGCAGCCTGCTGCTAAATAAAGCGTTGTGATGTGCTGGACCTTGCTTTCTCTCCTTGCTATTCTTACAGTTAAACTAATAGCACAATTATTTCACAATCAGATCATATATATAGCAACCATCAATGTCAGAAATAGGCTTTTGTAGTATTCGAGGAACAGAAATCACCACTGTGAGACTGTTTCTATTGTGAGACTGTCTCTACCAAGGAGGCACGTGTGACTGAAATCCCGCTCTCGAGATCACCAAGTAGGAGACCACGCCTGCCTTGAAAGCCCACTGTCCATTCTCACTTTCTTCCCAAGGATGGGACAACCAAATCTGCCTCCTGACATGGCCTTGGCCACGCAGGGAACACTGCACAGGCACCGCAGGGGAGTAGGAACATACCAGCACCACCCGCCGGGATGATTGTAGTCTGGTTTCCGAAAGTCTGAAGAGCAACCTGCTTGACCATTCCTGAATGTGAGCGAGACACAACGATCCTCGGGGTCTTCTCATTGTAAGCGGTGCGGGCTTTCACATTTGACCCACGGTCTACCATCGCCCAAGCTGGAAAGAAAATGTAATAGCCAGTAATGGCACTGAAGCTTTTAAAACCAGAACTCAAAGTACCAAGAGTGACTGAAAAAAAACTTCTTCCGAAGAATTACTCATACTTTTTTCCAAAACAGGAAGCTTCTGTTTTCTGAGTACAAGAGTAATATGTTTATTTTTTTACAATAGTCACATATTAAGACAAAACTAAAAGAGGCTATGCAATCCTGCCCAGCCAGAAACAGTGACTATTAACTTCTTGATTTAAGAAAGCCCAGGCTCCGGAGCTCCCTGTAGGGTAGCTGCCGAGTCTTCACTGGGACCATGCTGCAACTCAACTTCTCCCACTTCCTTCCCTCCCTTCCACAAATCTGATCCCAAGAGCACTCTCTAGTAAACGTCCTGCACTCTAATCTCCACCCCAAAGTCTGATTCCTGGGCAACCCAACCTGCAGCAACCTACGACATAATTCAAAATTAAAAAACGACTTTTCTTCTATACTACCTTTTTGTCTGATATATTCACGGTTTCAATTATTTGTATATTGGCTCAATTTCCTAATGAGCTTTATAAATATAAAACAGTCAAAGAGGTATGTGAGTTAGGTTTACATATCTGCTACATCAGAGAGTATAAAAAGAAAAAGCACTAGATTTCAAAATAGACCAGAAATTTTTAAGAAGGTGAGGAGATTGCAGAGATGGCTTGAAATGTTTTTCTTGGTTTGAAGTTTTCTTTACTGACTACCAAACTATACAAGAAAACAAACTTACTCAGAAATATCCCAATGAGATTACTGTTCTAGCAGTCACTCACTGGGAGATAAAATATAGTCCACTACAGCTAGCAATGTCAGCAGCTACGTTACCACTTACTCCTGGCTGCAGAAAAAAATTTAAAAAACGAACAGAGTCTAGGTTTCTGAGTTCCCCAAGCCGATGGCAGTCTCTCAGATTCTTCTCACATGTCTTTCCAAAACCACACACAGCAACAAAGAGAACAAAAACACAGTTAACTAATACCTAAAGAATAAGTAGGAGACAGAGGATAGCTATAAACACAAATTTATCAGAAAGAAGGGGAGTAAATACCAAAGACCAGCAGAGTAAGTACTGTAGCTGACCCTGTATAGGGAATACGGCAGGAGCTTCACGGAAGTGCCAAGACGTCAGTGGTGGCAAACTCAGACAGCAACAGCCAGAATCTCTCCCCAGAAGGAAAGGTCCCATCTAAAATGAGAACTACTGAAAGGAGGCCTGAGACTCGGCAACAAAGCAGTGAGTAAAGGAGGCTTGGAGAAGACACGGAAACAAAAGTGATGTCTCAGAGCATACTGGATGAAGTACAACATCTTTTAGGACGTTTCTCTAAGAGAGACAATTTGGAAGACGGCAAAGAGGACTAAAAAGAAGGAAGGGGTTGAAGGTAAGGGCCCTATTGAAACAAGAAAGGGTCAAACAAGAAAGAAAAAATGTGAAAACAAACAAAAAAAGATGCCTACTAATAAAGACAATGCCTTCCTCACACTAACAGAAAAGAAAGCTCGTGAACCGAGAATTACCCCAACCCCTGTCCTGCTACCACCCTTCCCTCAATTCCACAGAAACTGGATCAAATAGAAATAAGAAATATAGAACTGCAATGTCTATTGAAAAAGAAGAAAACATAAGGAATGATGATTAAAACATTTCAGGCTACTTGAAAATTTCTACAAAGCAGAGTTAAGACTATAATGCAACACTGCAACATGGTTAAAAATAAACAAGCAACAAAAAAATAAAAAGAATGCCTTGGAACAAATAAAAAATAACAAATCAGAAGAGATAAATAAACAATAGGAAGATATGAAATGGGAACTCATATAACACAGGAAAGAAACTGAAGAAAAAAAAAAGGACAAAATCATTAAAGGCTTAGTACTAAATCACAGGATACACAAGGGACAAGAGAATTGCCCAAAAGCACAGAAAGCAATACGAAAAACAAAAAATAAATGAAACAAGTAAACACATAAAAGGGACCAGAGTAAAAGTGACCCATACGGAAGCCAGTGAAAGAAGAGTCAGCATACATAATTAGGAGTCCACGAAACAGAAAAACAAAATGATGAAACAGAACTAATCTTTAAAATTATGATTCAAGAAAATGTCCTTGAAATAAAGAGAACCTAAATGTCCACATTGAGACATAATATGGAGACAACTGCCCAGAATGCCAACTCTGAATCTGAGATAAGTCGTAGTTCTTTTATGAGACTCTAAAGATAATGTTCTTTGGCATTCCAGGCAAAAAGACCAAGCTACTTACAAAGAAGAGAAAATCAGGTTATAAGCCTTTTTGTCAAGATTCAACACATGCCTACACAGATGTCACACCAGTTCAAGAGTGTATACCATTTAACCAAGAAAAAACGGTGTATAGTGGATTGAATAATGTCCTAGCAAAGTTCAGGTCTACCCTGAGCCGTCAGAATGTGACCTCATTTGGAAACAGGGTCTTTGCAGATGTAAAGCTGAGGTCATAATGGATTAGAGTGGACCCTAAATTTAATGACTGGTATCCTTATAAGAAGAGGAAATGCAGAAATACAGAGACAAAGAGAATGTGAAGAAGGAGACATGAACTGGAGGAAGTGTCTACAAACCAAGGCACGCCAAGGAATGCCTGGAGCCACCAGAAGCTGGAAGAGGCAAGGAAGGAGTCTTCTCTTGAGCGTGACACTGTCAACCACTTGATATCAGACTTCTGGCCTCCAGAAATATGAGAATACAGTTCTATTGTTTTAAGCCACCCAGTCTGGGGTAATTTGTTATAACTGCCCTAGGAAACAAATACAGTTTTAAAATACATGTATTTTATAACTAGCCAAGTGGTCTTTCCAAGTATCAACACTATAGAAAAAGCTTTTCCCATGTAAGAACTCAGGTAATTTGGCATTCAGGAGCTAGCTCTTCTAAAGTAATCTATTAGAGGACAGGCTTTATCCAACCAAAGGATGACTGAGGAACTCTCAGCAAAAGTACTGCTGGTAAGCACTGAGTAAGTGTAACTGTGGATTTAAGAGAAAGACAAAGATAGGAAAAAGGTGTAGAAATGTTACGTCAGAGTTGATTACTGAGACTTGAAGGACACCATTTAAATCTGAAGATTTGAATAGTGGAGTAGGAAGATAAACATCAAAAAAATATGATTGACTAAAATGGGACAGTTGGTCAAGAAGGCTAAACTAAGCGAATTTAATTGCTGCTGCTAGGAGAGAACCAACAGGTAATACCTGAAGAAGATGACTATATAGTGGTATTTAAAGAGAAAAGTATATATTAAAGTGTTAGTAAAAAACGCAACAACAAAAGAACAAATTAAACTTAAAAAATAATAACTGTAGTTTGAATCACATTGAATATATAAAAATCCAGGAGATAAAGATCTTAAAGAGAGAGAGAGAATGCTTACTCTTGACCCAGAATAACATCTGTTTGCACCGGAGGTGGTTTTTACCCTAACCCTAACTTGAAAATTGGTAAAGGAAAAGAGTACAGTGTCTCTGAGTAGAAACCACGTTTTACGGTAAATAATAAGTAAATAAGTAACCCCAAGTTGATGGAGAACTTTCTCTACAGAACTTCAGCTAACATATGTAGAAAAAAACAACAGGGGCTTCCCTGGTGGCGCAGTGGTTGAGAATCTGCCTGCCAATGCAGGGGACACCGGTTCAAGCCCTGGTCCGGGAAGATCCCACATGCCGCGGAGCAACTGGGCCCATGAGCCATAATTACTGAGCCTGCGTGTCTGGAGCCTGTGCTCCGCAACAAAAGAGGCCACTATAGTGAGAGGCCCACGCACCGCGATGAAGAGTGGCCCCCGCTTGCCACAACTAGAGAAAGCCCTCGCACAGAAACGAAGACCCAACACAGCCAAAAATAAATAAATAAATTAATTAAAAAAAAAAAACATTAAAAAAAAAAAAAAACAGACTAGAAAATCTCATTTTACATCTTAAATAGATCTTAAAACTATTATATGGAAGGTTTAATGGAATCCTGATTTCAAATGATGCCAAAATCTCTCTCTAGATTACCTGCTGATAGCAAGAGAATGACCATAATTTTATAACTGAGAAGTCTGGTCATGAACACCTTAACCATCTTATTAACATCATTAATAGCGAGATGAGACGTATGTCACGTAATGTGATGCAGTAGGAAGTACATGAAGAGTACCTAAAATGTGTTCTTGAGAAAAATATTTAACCTTAATCCAATCAAGCCTCCAGATCCGTTACACTTTATAAGAAAAAGATGAAAAATAAACAAGTTAAATAACAGCCTGGGAAAATAATCAGAAGAATCCAAAAGGCAGGACATTCTATGACAAGGGACCTGATCTCCTCAACAAGTCAATGCATGGGGATAAAGGGGACTGGGGGCTGTTCTAGGGTCTAGATTAGAAGAATTTAACACAGCAACCTAACAACCAAAAGAAATGCTTGTCCCTTGACTGGATTTTGGTCTGAGGTAACAGGTTGTAAAATCCAATTGAGGAACAACTGGGGGAAATGTGACTATTGGATCAATTATGGAATAATTCTTAATTTTATTATTATATTAATAGTACTGTTCTTGTTTAGAAACATGTTCTTTTTAGACATGCATATTGAAATATAAAGGGGTAAAATGTCATGATCCTTGTAATTTTTTCTAAAGTACATAGGCAAATAAATGAATAAATAAATAAAAGCAAATATATAAAAATGTTATCAACTGTTAAATCTGGATGGAGTACATGAAAATTCATTATAATTGGTTTTTTTGAATTATTCATAATAAAAGTAAAATAAGAAATGAGAAGCAAAAAAATCCTCTAAATTCTTTTTAGAGATGATCAAAAAAAGTTTTATTAAGAAGTGAATTTACAATGCTGTATCTCTAGAGGTCAGTATTGTGTAAGAGAATAAAGACTATATCTCAGTAGATAGTACCAGAGTAATTTTAGATAAGAATTACTAATTTAATATTAAAAATATATATTTCAGATCACATGAACTCAAGACATTCAGTCATAACATTTATATGGACAGAATTATTTCAAGCCCCTTAAAAAAATACAGTAGGTACTTAAATAAATATAAATGATTGATGTTGATGATAAGGTAGTAGTGATAAGCTAAAATAGCAGTCAACAGAATATGTTTAGTCTATCTATAAGACATGCTAACAACAAGTCCAGTAGGAAATAAAAAGTGGTTGGTACTTTTCTACACATACTTCAGACATTACAACTTATTTTTAATAGCTACAAATTTCCACTGAGTGGATATACTACACCTACTTACATATTACTTCATTAAAATATGTACTATTCAAGTATCTCTTGCTTTTAAGTATTTCACTCAGTGAATTAATTGTAATTAAGTCTGATAAGAATTTTGATCAGCTTTGTTCTAACTGTTGCCAGCAACAATAATATCTAACTCCCATTATAGTCAAGTGTAGCTAAATTCTGGTAAATACACAATACTTGACAGTTTGTACTCTGCCAACATCACTATACAGTCTGGAAGTGAAAACAATAGTCCCAAAGAGGGCACAAGCCAAACAAACCTTCGATCCAGGAATGGAAGGTCAACCCACACCTAATTAAGGGCGTATTGATTCTTTTGGAATGTTTGCTGACTAGCAAGCACCTTATGTTCCTAAGCCTATGAGGGGGGCGTATTATAAATTCTGATGGAATAAAGGTTTTTAAAAATGGAGGTTTTATTATCGCCATTCTCCCTCCTCACATGAACAGATGTGGAGACCAGGACCTATCGGCCTCTCTGACACCAACTTTCTCTGCACTTTCTCTATCCCAGTTCTAATTCCCTTTGGGCAGCAGGGTCTGCTGGCAGCTAAGCGCGCCACGTGACACTTGGCCAACGAGCCGAAGCGGAGGGCTTCAAGTCAGCCTTTCCGAATAGAGAGAATGTCTAAGACAGGCCTCTCGTCCCTCTCCTTTGCCCTTTCTTCCTGCCTAGAACAGAGCCATGGTGACCGGAGTCGCCCGTTTCTGTGAGCATGCAAACAGAATGCCACCTTCTAAGGAAAAAAAGCAAAAAGAGGAGTCAGGCATTTAAGCGAATCATAAAGCCACTGAATCACTCCTACCCTGTGGCCGTCTTATTAGGTGAGAAAAATAAAGCCCTTACCTGTTTAACCACTGCAACCACGATTTATTTTATACGCAGCTAAAGGCTGTCCTAACCGACAGAAACAGGCATGAGGGACATTGTCAGAAGAATGAGAGAGGATCTCAAAGACTTAAGCCCTGTACATAACCTTTATGTGCCTGTTTTCTCCTTTTTATTAAAAGAAAATCACCTATTTCCTATTTTATATTCTTTCCAGAGTTCCTTTGAGACTGAAATGAATTTATGTCAATACACTTCACTAACTGTGAAAATACTAAACAAATGTAAGATACTAATAAGGAGTGGTTAGCTCTTACAGTAACATTTTAAACTGTACGGTTTTCTCGACAAGAGCTGCTAAGGCCCTTTTCTCATCTACAAAAAAGACAACATTGAGCTGCTAAGGCCCCGTTCTCATCTACAAAAAAGACAACATTGAGCTGCTAAGGCCCCGTTCTCATCTACAAAAAAGACAACATTGAGCTGCTAAGGCCCCGTTCTCATCTACAAAAAAGACAACATTTTTCCTTGTCACCCAGAGTTATCGAAAGGTTCAAATGAGATAACATAAATTTGTAAACACTATACACATGTTAGGAATCATGGAGTTATAATTACAAAAGTGGTGTGATATACCATTTGCATGAAATGTCTGGGGTTGACTCCTCTACTTTAGCTGGGTGATCTTGAGGAACATATCAAATTTCTGAGTCTCATTTTCTCACCTGTAGGTGCGATGCTAGTAGTAACCGTGTCCCTCCCTCAGGAGCCGGACGAAGTGTAGCAGTACTGATACGTTACACTCCAATATCCACTCTCCCTGTGTTCCCTGAGGGACAGAGCCCCTGAATTTCAGCTTGGATGGCCACTGAAAATAAAGACTACATTTCTTCACCTCCCTTGTGGCTGGATTCCAGCTATGTTCTGATCAATGGATGTGAGCTGAAGTGATGTGTACAACTTACAGGTCAAACCCCTAGTGGGAAACATCTTCCGCGTCTGCCTTCTAGCCCTCTCCACTGCTGGAAAGTGGATGAAGCTGTAAGCCATCCTCAGTCATGCAGACGAGGGCAACTAACTTTAGTACAGCAAAACAGCAAGAGAATTTGTGTGAGAATTTGGTACCAGGGAGCTGCCATGGCCGCCCTGGTCTGCTTACATACAGGCTGCTGGAGAAGAGAGAAATAAACTGTTTTGTTCAGTCTCCTGTATTTTGGTGCAGATTATTACACAGCTTCAACTAGAAGTCTAACCTGTATACTAACTAATTTGGTAAGGACTACACGAAATATGTGAAAGCCATCCATAAACCATTGAGCAACTATATCACTAACCTTAAGGCACTCTACCGCAGTAATGGCATGAAGCTTCTGTAGCTCATCTAGCTGTCAACTGAAAAAAACTACCTGAACTATGAAAAGGAGTTAAAAGGTCAGATGACACAAAGCGGATTTCGTTTTGAAATGCAGAGCCAATCCTCATGTATATGTTTAGCCTACCTCAGAGCAGCTAGAATTCGGGTACAAGGTTATTCTGCAAAACAAATCATCTAGAGTAATAAAAAGTTAACTTTGTCTCTATTTCCCTCCACTTGACAGACAGCATTTTTATGCAGTGCCAGCCACACCAATGAGGCGCGATGGATGAGGCTGGAGTAAACGATAAAACCATACGGATGCCGATGTGTTAGTCTCCTAGGGCTGCCGCAACACGTTACCGCAAACTTGGTGGCTTACAATGAGAGAAATTTATCTTCTCACAGTCTGGAGGCCAGCAAGTCCCAAATCGCGATGTTGGCAGCGTTTGTTCCTTCTGGAAGCTCGAAGGGAGACTCTGCTCCGTGCCTCTCTCCTCGCCTCTCATGGCTGCCAGCAGCCTCTGGTGTCCCTCGGCCTGCACGCATCCCTCCAGGCCCTGCCTCCTATCACATCGTCTGACCCCTGGTATGTCTGCGTGCTCTCTGTTTCTTCTAAGGATGCTCTCGTTGGTTTAAGGGCCCACCCTAATGCAGGATGAGCTCATGTTGCTATTTACCTCAATTACATCTGCCAGGAGCTTATTTCCAAAAAAGGTCACATTCTGAAGTTTGGGTTGTTATGAGTTGAACTGTTTTCCCCTGAAAGATATGTTGAAGTCCTGACCCCCAGCACATCAGAATCTGCCTCTATTTGAAAATAGGATCATAAGTTACTAGCAGATGTAATTAGTTAAGATGAAGTCATGCTGGAGTAGGGTAGGCTCTTAATCTACCATGACTGGTGTCTTTATAAGAAAAGACACACAGACACAGACACACAGGGAGACACAACACACACCGATGACAGAGGCAGAGACTGGATTTACACCAAGAAACCCCGGGGATTGCTAGCAAACTACCAGAAGCTAAGAGAAAGATATGGAAGGATTTTTCCCTGTAGGTTTCAGAGAGTATGTCTCTGCCAACACCTTGATTTTGGACTTCTAGCCTCCAAAACTGTGAGACTATATATCTGCTGTTTAAAGACACACTGTTTATGGGATTTTTAATGGCAGCTCTAGAAAACTAACACAGGGATGGATGTGAATTTGCAGGAGACATTATTCAGCCTACTGTAACCGGTCAGCAAGGCTGCTTTCAACACTGGCAAAGTAGCTACTGTCCCCATCAAGAGCTTCATCACCTTCGAGAACACTGGAGTCAAAAGGGCCATAATCCTAGCCTCAAGTTTTTGATGGGAGTTACCAATTAAAAGTATGAGGATTCCCTTCAGACTGTCAGCAGTACTGCTTATACCACTAACTGTTTCCCTCCACTTCACCACCCTGAAAATTCACGGTGTCATCGTGGACTTGTAACCCAGAGTGCACACCATCACTGATATCTGGAAGACCATGACTAGCCTCTCTGGCAAACTGCAGATCCCAAAATGTCATCCTGGGATTCATTAGCTCCGGCAAGGCTTTGGGCAAGGTCATTCCTGAGCTGAATGGCAAGCTCTTTGGCATGGCCTTCCATATTCCCACTCCCAACACGACTGTCATGGATCTGACCTGCCACCTGCAGGAAGCTAACAAACATTACTGCATCAAGAAGGTGGGGAAGCAAGGGTCTAAAGGAGCTCGGAAGGGCGTCCAGGCCTACAGAGGGACTGGCCTGATTGTTAAGACTTTCACAGTGACACCACCCAACTGTAATGCTGGGACTGGCACTGCCTTTAACCACCAAAATATCAAGCTCATTTCCTGATATGACAACAGGCTGGGCTAAGTCCACTTCACGGTGGATCTCAGAATGCACACAGAATCCAACGTGTAAGAGCCGTGGACCTTACCCCCAGCAAGAGCATGACAGAAGCAGAGAGGAGCTCAGCTGCCCGGGAGCCCACGCCCAGCTGTATTCCCCGACACGCTAAGAGTCGTTCACCTTCATTTAACACAGTTTCTACTCTCTAAACAAGGTTTAGAAAGCTCTGCTTTGTCATATAGTATTAGTACCAACAATAAAATCCTCACTATATCCAGGGAGGGGGTGAGGTAGGGTAGGGGACTGACTTTAACAACTACTGAGCTACAGCTCAGATTCCAACAGAACAGTAAATACTACAGACAAATGGTTTAATAACGTTAACTCTTGGAAGCTCTAGCATATTTCTTACCTGTATATTGAGAAAATGGCTTATGTATTACTCCTAGCACAGGTTTACCATTTACAGCCACACACACCATAGTAGTAACATACTTTCGAAGATCCTCTACAAGAAAAAAAAAAAAAATCCAATAATAAAAACTATTATTAAAATAATTTTAGGATTGAATTTAAAAATCAGTTTCAAGCATTTAGAATAGTCCCTGTACAAGGGATGTGCTCACTAAATATCAACACTATTATATCATCAAATCAATTGCAGTCTAGGAAAAACTTTTTACAAACAAACTCCTCAATAGTCCATATTTCTACTATTTCTGCAAAATATTGTTTTATAATTTCAGTTACTATCAGATATACACACCTAGCGTCTTCTCCCTGTTTTCCAAATAGTTCTCTACTGAGTGTCTGTTTTGGGTCAAGTTCCGTGCTTAAGCGCTAGAGTGCAAAGGTGAAAAAGCAGAAGTCTCCACATTCAGAGAACGTACCGTTTAGAAGAACAGATATATAAGCAATCAACTTTTATGTACCAAGAGAACAAAGCAAACACAGAAAATTATATATCTCTGTGTAAGAAATAAGGACTACGAGAAGATCCACAGAAATGAAATAGGAGCTAGGACTAGGTGAAAAGAACAGCAATAGGAGGTGGGAGAAGTAATTCTGTTTTGCTGTTTACTTGCTCCCTGGGTGCCTAGGATTTACTATCTTGAATTCCAAGAACAGATGCATATGCAATAAAACCTAAATTCCAAAAATCACAAGTGAATATTGTATTCTGGCTATATAAATAAATACCTCAATAATGAGCACCTCAATAAATAAATCAATATGTAAATAAACACTTCAATAAATTGGGGTCCGACAGGAACTATTTTGTTGTTGTGACTGCTAGAAACTTCCCTTCACTAAAGAATCAGTGACATAGTGAGAGGAGGATGCCATAATACAGTGGTCTGAGGGAAAAAAAAAAAGGCTGAGAATAACTGATCCACTCCAGAAGTTGCGTATCACAGTGCTTTAATCCAGCTCTCCGTCTTAAAATCTAATTGGAAAAGTTGTGTCAGATTGGTAAAGTACTTACCACCAGGAATACACCACCTGCCCTTGTTCTGGTTCTCCGATACATAATGGCAACATAAAGTCTGAGATCAATTTTAATTTAAAATTACCCGTATATTCCTGTGTAGCGTCAAGTGGGTCAATCCAGACAGTAACACTCTCTGCTGGTACTTCCTGAGGAGTGGCTATTTCCTTCAGGATGTCCTCAGGAATCTTACGATCCCATAAGATAACCTCCTGATCAGTTGCATCCACATGTTCCTCAGTATTTATCTGCAGTAAAAATAGTGGACAGTTAAAAAAGTTTTAAAGTTAGAAAAAAAGCACTACCTGGAAAAAACACTATAGAGAAAAACAATTCAGACAAAATCCCATAAATTGAAAGTAGATAAATATTCTTATTTAAAGGAATGCCACTGCAAAATGAAAATATGTAAGAAATTCCAGCGACATTGTCTTCCAGTGCTTTCCAATCTAATATTCGAAATTAGCTTGTTGTGTAAGCAGGACAGAGAATCTAAATATAGAGAAATATAAAAAGAAACTAAACATCAAGGGAACAAGCTATTTAAAAATTAATAATATTTAGGAAAAATAATAGATCTAAAAGTGTGAAAATGGACTGACAATATTATGGAACACTGAACACAAGTAACTATAAGAGTCAGAAAGAGACAATGAACTTAAAATTATGCCTTAAAAACAATGATAAAGACGTCAATTCTCCCATCTGTAAACTGTAGATTTAAAGCAACTTCAATCAAAATCCCTACACTTTTTTTAACCCCTTCTTGGAAACAGAACAAGCCATTTTGGGGAAAGGGAAAAAAAAATATATATATGATATATCATGATATATATGTGAGATAGATATATATATATATATAAAAAATATCATGGTGGGGTGACTTTCCTTGACATATTTTGGCTTTTTCCCCCAGCTTCACTGAGGTATAATTGACAAAGCTGAATGTATTTAAAGTGTACAACATGATGAGATGATATACACACACATTGTGGAGTAAGAACCACAATTAAGTAAATTGACGTATCTACCACATCACGTATTTAATTTTTTCTTTTGTGGTGAAAACACTTAAGATCTACTCTGGAAGCAAATTTCATGTATATAATTCAGTAGTATAAACCACAGTTACCTTGCTGCACATTAGATCCTCAGAACTTATTCATCTTAGTTATAATTGAAAGTTTTTTCTTTTTTTTTTTTTTATAAATTTATTTATTTATTTAAGTTTGGCTGTGCTGGGTCTTCGTTGCGGTGCGCGGGCTTCTCACTGCGGTGGCTTCTCTTGTTGCGGAGCATGGGCTCTAGGCGTGCGGGCTTCAGTAGTTGTGGCACACGGGCTTCAGTAGTTGTGGCTCGCGGGCTCTAGAGCTCAGGCTCAGTAACTGTGGTGCACAGGCTTAGCTGCTCCGCAGCATGTGGGATCTTCCCGGACCAGGGCTTGAACCCGTGTGCCCTGCATTGGCAGGCAGATTCTTAACCACTGCACCACCAGGGAAGTCCCTAATTGAAAGTTTATACACTTGACCAACATCTCCCTTTTTTACCCCATCCCCTAGACTCTGGCAACCACCATTCTGCTCACTGTTTCTATGATTTTCACTTTTTTTTTCTTTTTTCTTTTAAGATTCCACATGTAAATGTGATAGCATACAATATTTTACTTTCTCTGTCTGGTTGATTTCACTTAGCAGAGTGCCCTCCAGGTTCATCTATGTTGTCCCAAATGGCAAGACGTCCTTCTTTTTAAAGGTTGAATAGCATTCCACTTTATGTGTATGTGTGTGCGTGCATCACATTTTCTTTATTCATTCATGCATAGATGGACACGTATCTATCCGTTGTTTCCATATCTTAACTACGACGAATATTGTTACAATGAACTTGCGAGTACAGATATTTCCTCCAGATACTGATTTCATTTCATTCAGATATATATCCAGAAGTGAGACTGCTGGATCATATAGCAGTTCTATTTTAAATTTTTTTTGAAGAACATCCACACTGTTTTCCATAATGACTGTACCAATTTACATTCCCACCAACAGTATAAAAGGTAAGAGTTCCCTTTTCTCCACATCCTTGCCAACACTTATCTCTTGTCTATTTGATAAAAGCAATCCTAACAGGTGTGAATTCATATCTCATTGTGGTTTTGATTTGTATTTTCCTAATGATTAGTGATGTTGAGCACCTTTTCATACATCAGATGGCTAATTAGATGTCTTCTTTGGAAAAATGTCTATTTGGGTCCTTTGCCCATTTTTTTTTTTAAATTTTTATTTATTATTTATTTATTATGTTTATTTTTGGCTGTGTTGGGTCTTCGTTTCTGTGTGAGGGCTTTCTCCAGTTGCGGCGAGTGGGGGCCACTCTTCATCGCGGTGCGCGGGCCTGTCACTATCGCGGCCTCTCTTGTTGCGGAGCAGAGGCTCCAGACACTCAGGCTCAGTAGTTGTGGCTCATGGGCCCAGTTGCTCCGCGGCATGTGGGATCTTCCCAGACCAGGGCTCGAACCCGTGTCCCCTGCATTGGCAGGCAGACTCTCAACCACTGCGCCACCAGGGAAGCCCTTTGCCCATTTTTTAATTGACTTATTCTTTTGCTGCTGAGCTGAGTGACTTCCTTACATGTTTTAGACATTAACCCCTTATCATATATATGGTTTGCAAATATTTTCTGCCATTCTATAGGTTGCCTTTTCATTTAGTTGACTGTCTCCTTTGCTGTGCAAAAAGCTTTTTAGTTTGATGCTGTCCCACTTATCTTTGCTTTTGTTTTCCATGCTTTTTGGTGCCTTCTCCAAAAAAAATCATTGCTAAGACCATGCTAAGGAATTTTAGGTTTTAGGTATCACACTTAAATCCTTAGTGTATTTTGAGTTAATTTTTGTTGCGTGGTGTAAGATAAACGTTCAGTTTCATTCTTTTGCATATGGATAACCAGTATTCCCAGCACCATTTATTGAAGAGACTATCTTTTCCCCATGGTGTGTTCTTGGCACCTTGTCAAAGATTAGCTGGACGTATATGCATTGGATTATTTCTGAACTCTATATTAAATTCCATTGGTCTATGTGTATGTTTTATGCCACTATCATATTGTTTTGATTACTATAGCTTTGTAATATAATTTGAAATCAGAAAGTGTGATGCCTCCAGCTTTGTTCTTGCTTGGCTACTCAGGTCTTTTGTGGTTCCATATGAATTTTAGGATTGTTTGTTCTATTTCTCTGAAAAATGTCATTGGAATTTTGATAAGGATTGCACTGAATCTGAAGATTGCTTTGGGGAGCACAGATATTTAAACAATATTAATTTTCCCAATCCAAGAACAAGCAGTATCTTTCCATTTATTTGTATCTTCTTCAATTTCTTTCATCAATGTCTTTCAGTTTTCAATATACAGGTCTTTCACTGCCTTGGTTACATTTACTCGTATTTTATTGTTTTTGATGTTACTGTAAATGGGATTGTTTTCTTAATTTCTCTTTCAGATAGTTCATTGCTGTTAGTGTACAGAAATATAACTGATTTTTGTATATTGATTTTGTATCCTGCAACTTTACTGAATTTGTTTATTACTTCAAAAGTATTTTGGTGGAGTCTTAAGGGTTTTTCTATATGTTAGATTGGCTCATCTGCAGAGACAATTTTACTTCTTCCTTTCTGATTTGGATGCATTTTATTTGTTTTACTTACCTAACTGCTCTGGCTAGGACCTCCAGTACTATGTTGAATGGATGTTATAAAAGCGAGCATCTTTGTCTTGTTTCTGATCTTAGAGGAAAAACTAAAAGCTTTTCACCACTGAGTACATTAGCTGTGGTCTTGTTACATATGGCCTTTATTATGTTGAGGTATAGTCCTCCTATACTTAATCTGTTGAGAGTTTTTATCATGAAAGTATGTTGACTCATACGATTTTTATCTTTCATTCTGTTCAAGTGGTGTATCACCTTGACTAATTTGCATATGTTAACCTGTCCTTACATCCCAGGGGTAAATTCTACTTGATCATGGTGTTTAATCCTTTAAATGTGCTGTTGAATTCAGTTTGCTAGTATTTTGTTGAGAATTTTTACATGTATATTCATCAGGGATGTTGGCCTGTAATGCTCTTTTCTTGTAGTGTCTTTGTATGACTTTGGTATCAGCGTAATGCTGGTTTCATAAAGAGAGTTTGGGAGTGTTGCTACCTCTTCAATTTTTTCGAAGAATTTGGGAAGGACTGGAATTAATTCTTCATTAAATGTTTGGTTGAATTCACTGAAGAAGTCATCTGGTCCTTGGATTTTCTTTGTTGGGAGACTTTTGACTAATGATTTAATCTTACTAATTACAGATCTGTTCAGATAGTCTATTTTTTCCTAGTTCAGTCTTGGTAGGTTTTTGTTTTAAGGTATTTATCCATTTCTTCTAGGTTATCCAATTTGTTGGCATGTAACTGTTCATAGTAGTCTGTTATGATCCTTTGTATTTTGCAGTATCAGGTGTAATGTCTATGTTTTCATTACTGATTTTATATATTTGAGTATTCTCTTATCTCAGTCTCGCTAAAGGTTTGTCAATTTTACCTTTTCAAAAAACCAGATCTTAGTTCATATTTTCCATTGCTTTTCTAGTCTCTTATTTCTGCTCCAATCTTTATTATTTCCTTCCTGCTGCTAATTTTGGGCTTAGTTTGTTCTTCTTTTCCTAGTTCCTTGAGGTGTGAGTTAGGTAGTTTGAAATTTTTCTTTTTTCTTAATGTAGGCTTTTTTTTTTTTGTTATGTATAAATTTCCCCCTTGGAACTGCTTTTGCTACATCCCATAAGCTTTGGTATGTTGTGCTTCCATTTTTGTTTACTTCAAGATATTTTTTTCATTCCCCTTTTGACTTTTTCTGAGTGTTGTTTAGTTTTCACATATTCGTAAATTTTCCAGCTTTCCTTCTGTTACTGACTTCTAGTTTTACATCATTGTGGTCAGAAAAGATGCTTGATATGATTTCAATATTCTTCAATTTGTTAAGACTTGTTTTCTGGCCTAATATGTGATCTATCCTGGAGAATATCCTATGTGAGTTTGAGAAGAATGTGTATTATTCTGCTGCTGATGAAATGTTCTGTATATATATATATACATATATATATATGTATATATGTATGTCCATTCAATCTATGGTGCAAGTCTATTATTTCTTTCTTGATGATCTGTCTGGATGATCTATAACTGAAAGTGGGGTACTGAAGTCTCTACTTTGTTGCATTGCTCTCTTTCTAGCTTCAGATCTGTATTTGCTTAATATATTCAGATGCTCCAATGTTGTGTGCACAGGTATTTACAACTGTTATATCCTCCTAATAAAATGACCCTTTTATCATTACAGATTGACCTTCTTCGTCCCTTGTTATAGTTTGCTTTATATCAATCCCCTAAAGCCAGGCCAAGTGCCGAGAGCCTCTCACTTGTTTTCTCTAGGGTGGTGCCCTGAAATGCTCAAGTCTGTGAGCCTTTTCCCCACCCCAGAGTCATGGTGACTTTCTGCATTTGTTCACTAGCCATCTGCAAAGGCTTAATCTCATGGTCTGTGGGAGCATGTGCCAAAATCAGGCCAAAGTGGGTGGGTGGTGTGGGTGAGGCGTGTACTGTTGGGGGTGCTCACAGGCCACTTGGGGGGGTTTGCAGGTAAGGAGTCCCCAGTGGCTTATGGGCAGGCTTCCTGACGGCATTTGCAAAGAGCTTAGTAGCATCCGTTTGATGAGTTCTGAGTCCTGACTTAGGTGCTCCCACAGTTTCTCCCAACCCCTCAGACTTGCAGATCACCTCAGTAATCTAGGTGAGGTGAAAAAAAAGTAGGCCTTTTGGCCAGTGTCTTGCATGGCTAGAAAAGCCAGGCACTCACTCACACACTCCTGTGGGTGAAATCACAGGCTGAAGGGGTCTCTCTCTCCTGGCACTGAGCTGTGCTACCTTGACAGAGGGGCAACGTAAGAAAAGTGAAAATGTTCCTTTTACTCTCTTCAATGCATCTATTTTTGGATTTTTTTTGTCTCAGTAATATGCTGAAACTTCTCCGCTGGACTCCCAGACTCCCACAAAGAAACTCTTGTCCATGGGTGACTGACAAAATCAATGTTCTATAAGGGAACGACAATAGAGAATTCCTATACTACCATCTTGCAAATATCACTCTAAAGTATTTTGGTTATAGAGCCCACGTTCTTAATGACAATGTTAGGCCACCTCAATGAATGAATGCAGCAGCAAGAATATGCAAAAACCAGAATAAACTTAAAACAAATAATGGATGTGACACCAGGAAAACAGAAGCAGTTCCTGGGTCTTGATCACTCTAGTTTTACAAAAATGGTAGTGCCAAGTCTGAGTGGCAACCACTGTGCCTTTTTTTTTTTTTTAATTTATTTATTTATTTTTGGCTGTGTCAGGTCTTAGTTGTGGCACACAGGATCTTTCATTGCGGCACATGGGCTCTTTGTTGCGATGCATGGGTTTCTCTCTAGTTGTGGCACACAGGCTCCAGAGCATGCAGGCTCTGTAGCTGCAGCACACGGGCTTCTCTAGTTGTGGCACGCAGGCTCAGTAGTTGCAGCGTGTGGGCTTAGTGTCCCTGTGGCATGTGGGATCTTAGTCCCTGACCAGGGATCGAACCCACGTCCCGTGCCTTGGAAGGTGGATTCTTGACCACCAGGGAAGCCCTATCACTGTGCCTTAACGATTAAGATTTTT
Source organism: Balaenoptera musculus (assembly GCF_009873245.2). Classification (NCBI taxonomy): domain Eukaryota; kingdom Metazoa; phylum Chordata; class Mammalia; order Artiodactyla; family Balaenopteridae; genus Balaenoptera; species Balaenoptera musculus. Next base: position 75,688,354 of record NC_045801.1, on the reverse strand, counting down.
GCTTGGAGTTCATCAGTTTCTTCATATTCTTTCAACTGAGTATGTGCTAACAAGTTACAGAACTTTATTTGAAAAGATTTTCACTGAGAGTCAGGGAAGGGAGAAACAAACAGAGTAAGAGAATAAGAACATCAGCACAATTATCTGATCTGTTTTTGCACAACAGCTATTTGTTACCTGCTACTACCACTTCACACCTACAAATTTAATAAACACTCCCACCATTGTAAACAGCCTTACCAACAGTTGTTAAAGTCAAAACCAGTAAGTCTTCCTCAATTATTTTCCACATTCCACCAGCCAGTAAGCCCTGGAAATTCTAGCTCTTGATTCTAAATATCTGTCACTATGTATACCAAGAAATATATCCTAGTTTGAACCACCCTCTATCTCTCACTTGGATTCCAGAAATAGCCTTTGATCGCTCTTGCCTCCAATCGTGCATTCACTGATTCATTCATTCATTCAACAACAATTTAATGACTACATATTCTAAACTGCTTTGGGCAATGGAATATTATAGTGAACAAAACAGATCAATGACTGCCTTTCTGAAGCTTCACTTCTCAACCCAGCAACCTGCCATCTTCCTAAATCACATCATGTCACTCCCTGCTTAAAACCTTCCAATGGTTTCTCATTACACCGAGATAAAATCCAGACTCCTTACCATCACCTACAAGGTTAAGTCCGGGATGATCGGGCTCCAGTAACCTTTCTCTATTTGCGCCCTTATTTACTACACTCCAGACTCACTTGTCCTCTTCTGATCCTCTGGCCTCAGGGCCTTTGTACTTGTACTCTTCTGTTCATCTACACTCTCCCCAAACCTCTGCATGAAGGTCTGCCTGCTTCTCATCACTCAGTTCTCAGCCCCTACGACAGGGCCCCAGAGTGGCCTTCCCTGAGCACCATGGCCAGAGCAGGGCCCCACCCCACCCCAACCCCTCTCCCCACACGATCTCATTCTTCTTCAAAGCCCTCATTAGTATCTGACGTATGTGTTTACAGGTTTACTATCCATCTTGACTCACTAGAACATAAGTTCTGTGAGTTCAAGGACACGGTTTCCTTCATTACTATAGCTCTATCCCCAGTGCCCAAACCAGGGCCTGGCTCAGTAGGTGCTACATAAATACTTCTTGATTGACAACATTATTCTTCATCAAGGCAGTTTCATTTCTTCCCTGTAAGACCTTCCGCTCAATCTACTCTCATCACTACTGCCTATCTGTCTCAGTCCTCACCAAGGAATTGAAGAACAAGAAATCAAGACCCTAAAATACAATTAGTGCCATTCATATGACAGTTCAGTTACTCTGGGGTCAAAGAAACTTTTGGTTAATGCCTTAAGAAGGTAGCATTTACTGCATTTCTCCCTAAATCATTATATCCTAGTAAGTTTTTAGATATAATGCCTCACACTGTGCTTTCAGTAGGCATTCAATAACTATTTTCTGGATATATATAGCTCTCTAGCTGTCTTCTTCTCCTTTTACCTATAGAAGCCTTTTACTGCCAACTATAACCTCTCAAATATACCCCTATAAATAAACATGCTCTGGTGTCTCACACTTTAAAAACAAACATATCAAACAAAAAATCCACAGAACCTTCTCTTAGTCCCACATAATACCCTAGCCAAGTTCTTTAGAGCCCAATTTCTTGAAAGACTTGTCTTTACTTAATGTCTCTATTTCCTTACTTCCCATCTTTTTAAATTTTGCTTCCTTCTCATCAAGACACCAAGAGAACTCTCACAAAATTTACCAATGAGCTGCATACAGAACGCTTATGAAGAGTATGTGTTCCACATCAGACTGCCTGAGTTAAATTCCAGCTCCTCGTTTTACTGGGTATGTGACTTACCTAGGCTAGTCACTTAATCTTTCTGAGCTGCAGTTACCTTATTGCTAAAAGTGGGTGATAAATATACCTTCCTATAGGGTTCTTTGGGTGAATCAATGAAATACAATAGGCAAAACAAACAAACGGTATAGTGCTTAACACAGAGTAAGCACTTAATAAAAGCTGGCTGCTAGTATTCTTACTAAATGATTATTTTCAGTTTTTGTTATCCTTGGTCCTAGGCCCTGATCTTCCCTTTCACACTATATTCTCTCCCGAAGCACCCCTGTCCAAAACTGGTTTCAATTAATATTACAACACTGATGACTCACAAATTTATATTTCTAATTCAAATGTCTCTTCAGAGCTTAAGACCCATATATTCAACTACCACTTTAACAAGTCCCCTTGGACCTTTCAAAGGCAACTCTAACTTAACAAGTCTAAGATGGCATTCATAACGTGCCCTCTTGTACTTGTCATTCTCCACTGCCCTTCACCACCAGCAAAACACCAACTGTGAAAGCCAGAAACACAAGTCATTTCTGACACACATCCCTAGAAATTCTCTCGTATCCTTCCACATACATCCTCTCTACAACCATGACCCCCAATTCAAAATGCATCATCTCTCACTTGAGAAAGCCTCCTAACTGGTCTACCCCCTCCAAACCATTCTCTAAGCATCTACACCATGAGCTCTTCCAACCTTTAAAAAACTGTAGTTAAGAGTACACTTTATAGGGGCTTCCCTGGTGGTGCAGTGGTTGAGAATCTGCCTGCTAATGCAGGGGACACGGGTTCGCGCCCTGGTCTGGGAAGATCCCACATGCCGCGGAGCAGCTAGGTCCGTGAGCCACAACTACTGAGCCTGCGCGTCTGGAGCCTGTGCCCCGCAACAAGAGAGGCCGCGATAGTGAGAGGCCCGCGCACCGCGATGAAGAGTGGCCCCCGCTTGCCGCAACTAGAGGAAGCCCTCACACAGAAACGAAGACCCAACATAGCAATCAATCAATAAATAAATCTTAAAAAAAAAAAAAAAAGTTTAAAAAAAAAAAGAGTACACTTTATTTACTACTCCTATGCTGCCTTATGTACAGAATTATACAGACCTGAGATAATACCCAGACCATTAAGTGAAGCTCTGTGAGCCTAAGATGATTTTCCACCAGTGTAACCTTTGGCAAATTATTTAGCCTCTCCAAGCCTCAATTTATTTACCTGCAAAATGGAGGTAATAGCACTTAACCTCCTATATTGTTGTCAAGAGTAAATTAATAATGGTAAGAAAAAGCTTAATTCAGGGCTTGCCATTTACTGAGGACTAAATAAATGTTGGCTAGTAAAACAAGCTGAGTATAGCTTTCCCATTGGCTGCGTTTGGGTCCTCATCTCTCACGAAGTCTATTTCAACAGTCTCCTAACTGGTCTCACTCACCTCTCAATGCCCAAAGCCCAAACAAAGTATGGCATCATGTAGGCTTCAAGAAAAGTCAGGTAAATCTGGCCTTCTTTTAGTACTCTAGGATTAAACTAAAGATCAGGTTCAAACTTCTTTGAGATTAGCATAGGATCTAGCCTCTGCCTACCTTCCTAATTTCTTCCACAGTAAGTCTCCGATGTGCAATTGATTCAAGCTCATCAGGCTACTTGAATTAAGGACACTACCACCTCTATACCGCCTGCTCCTTTGAACTTGGTTTTTCTCTGTCTGTGATGCTTATGTCTGTACTGATTATCAAATTACTAGTTATCTCAATTTTATAGAAGAGGAAACTGTAGCCCAAAGAAGTTAAATGACTGGCCAGGATCACCTAGCCTGGTGACAGGACAAGACGTTAAGGCAAGTGTTCTTTGCACTATATTAGCACTTTTCAAACTTTTCCAGTGAGTACTCCTGTTGAGAGAGAAAAGTCTCTCATCCCAGAGGTCAAGGAAGGCACAGACCCAAGACTCCTACCAGCTTGGAGTATCATGCTTTATCTTCAAATAAATTATTGTCAAAAACTTTTAACAAATTGAGGACAAGAGCCCCTTAAAAAGAGAGTTCCCTGTACATTAAATCAAAACTATAAATCTAAATGTGTTCCGTAGTGCAAATCCACTCCAAAAAACTATCTTCAGCCTTCATTTTCATCATTATCCACAAGCATACAATGAGAGACAGTGTCATACAAATGGCTGCAGTTACTATTATTTTCACACAATGAAATCAAGCATTGTCAATGTGTTTAGGAAGAGGAGAAAGGCTGCCCTGAGAACTCTCCCCAGATCCCAAACGTGAGAAAGACTGAAGACAAAAGGGAATCCAGAGATCCTAGGCCAAACCTGAGTTTTCTTAGGACAGCATGCACCTTTTTTTTTTTTTTTTTTTTGCCACGCAGGGCAGCATGTGGGATCTTAGTTCCCCACCTGGGGTCGAACCTGGGCTCCCTGCAGTAGAAGCACCGGAAGAGGGGAGTCTGAACCACTGGACCGCCAGAGGAGTCCAACATGCACTGCTTTAGAGTAGGGCTTCTCAACCTCGGCACCAATTGAAAAATTAGGCCAGATAATTCTTTATTAAGGGGGACTGTCCTGTGCATTATGGGATGTTTATCCTCTACCTACTAGATGCCAATAGCATTCTGCCCCTAGTTGTGACAACCAAAAATCTCCAGACATTGCCAAATGTCCCCTGGGGGCAAAACTGTCCAGTTGAGAGTGAGTGACACCTGCAATATCCTCTTACTAAGGAGTGAACAATTAAGATAGGCGAGCTCAAGCCTCTGACTCCAGACAGGGAAGTCATGGGAGAAAGGGACCTCTCTCCATTTGCATAGGGCACCAGGATAAAAGAAAAGAGGATCTGTGGTTTCTCAATGCTAATTTTCCTTGGGGACATAAACTGAGTGGGATTCGACTTAAGAGGCTCACCAAAGACTTTCAGGTGCAGCTTCAAAAACAACTAGACATTTAAGACTGTACTTCTGGGTGTTGGAGGAAGGGAAGGAGACAGGAAAGAATGTAGGGCTGTCACTACCTAGATGGCAGTAACATCTGGCCTCTAGTCTAACAACTACTGACAAAAGGAGACGGCTCACCATGACACCATCCTACTGTGACATTGTGTAAACGAACATAACCTCCTCTATTCCACTAATCACCATCCAGCACGAACACAAAAGGCAACAAAAGGCACGCAAAAGACGTCCATGCAAACATTCAGTCACGAGAACACAAAAAGTTATTTTACATAAAGGCAGACTTCAACATCTGTAAAAAGCCTAGTTTTTGTGTTTTAACAAAATGCAGCTCATCACCCTTGGCAGCTATTCCCCCAGCGTTTGTTAAGAAGGGAGGAAACAAATGCAGAATCCTGTGGAAGTTACCCAAGGTAAAAGTTCTGATAGATGCGCGGTGGGGTGGAGTTCACATTTGAACACACATGTACATATGGATATACATTTTCAATATTTGAGAATATTTTTGTACTGGCCTTTTTGAAAAAGTCAACTCTGCTGCTATATTTCACTATTATTGCCTTTAAGCTTCTACAATTTTACATTTTCCCCAGGAAATCATACTACAAGTTTTAAGTAGCCTCCTAAAGGTAGTTCATATAAACTGTGGAGTGGAGTGTCATGAGTCTCAGGTCTCCCACATGGAAAGTGAGAAAATAAAATTTACTTCTTAAAGTTGCTGTGAGGATCAAGTCAAGTCCTTTGTAGCCAGGCTCTGGACACCTAAAATACACTCAATAAATGGTTACTATTACTATTGTTATAACTAGCATATATCAACTTCTCTGAAATTCCCGTTTTTGTCCACAAACTCTTAGGGAACACCATGTGCTTCGGAAAAGTGAAAAACAAATTTTACAAGCACATCTTACACCCAGATGCAAACACAAGATAAGTATTATTTGTGATGATAAAGCACAGTAGGGCAAAAGAAAAACTTGAAATGTTCTGTTTCGTTTGAGAAATATCATGTCAATTACATCAGGTATCCAGCAGCTCCTGATATGAGAGCCAAAGTTCCTTCCCACTGCATAAAAATTTTTAAAAAGGAAAGATAAAAAAAAAAAAAGTAAGAAAAAAAGACCAAAAAAAGAAAAAGCAGTCATATGACAGACTGGAGAGAGGGTTAAACAAGATATGTAATTCTACAATGACAATACTCCTAAGTCTTACAAGAACAGTAAAAGGTCAGATACCTTCCAAAGAAGCTGGGGTTTACATTTCACTGTTTATCTAATCGATAAAATTCGACTGGAAACAATTTTTCTTCCCCGTCGCCAAAATCTACTGTTAGGTGAGTTAAAACATAGAAAGTACCGCCACACTATGGTAGCTCTTCCTCTGGATTGTGAGACATTTTAAAAAGCTTTATTCATTCAACAGCAGCTGCGCTGAAATGATGAAGTTTAAAGTATTAACAACAAATCCAAAATGTCTGGATTTCCCTAAGAAAACGTCAATTCCTTCCCCAGAAACTGTTCTCCAATCCTTTACTCTCTGGAGTAAATAAGGGATAGAAGGCTGAAGTTGCTGGGAAATATACTTCGAAACACTTCCTTGAAGGGCCCCCCAAACATATGCCATTAAGAGGGTCCTGATGAGACCACAGCTAAAGTAAACCGTGGTCACACCAGCCACAAATGTCCTGCACACCCTGAGCTCTGCAGCAAGACGTCTACCGTGGCCTTGAGCCGGTTCCCGGCAGGTCCGTCAGAAAACGTGTACTTTACAGTCACGACCCTTCCAGCAATTAAATGAAAGGAGGCTAGAGGGCCTTGAGGGTGCTAGTCCAACCCTTTCACTTGACAGAAGAGCCTGCGGCAGGGAGCGAAGTTAACTTTCTCTGCCTTTGGAGAGCAGGGCCCACCCAGAAGCCGAAGCTCCAGATCCCAGGTGCCAAGCGGGCGCGCACACCTGGGGAGGGGCCAGAAGGTCACGCGGCCCGAGTCGGACGCCCCGCGACCTCACCCAGCTCTTCCACGAACTCTCTGTTATGACCTTGAGCACCTAAACCTGTGCGTCCCCATGTCCGGATCTGCAAAATCGCAGCCAGAGCCGGAACGCCTGGGGATGCTGCAGCAGTCGACGCGCCGGGACCCGCGCCCAGGACCCCGCTCCGCCCCCCCGCCCCAGCGCCGGCTCGCGACGCCCACCTGCACGTTGGGGAAGGCGGTCTTGAGCAGGTAGAACATCTTGCGGTTGGACAGCACGTCCCCGCTGGTCATCTTGTCGTCGGCCCCCTCGCGCGTCTTCCCCTTGGACTTCTCGTGGAGGACGTTGCTCTCGCGGACGCGCCGCACTTCGTCGCCGCCGCGCACGGCCGCCAGCACCGACACGGCCAGCATCTCGCGCAGGTCCACCGTGCCCCCGTCGGCCGAGGCCGCGGGCCCCGCCGCCCCGCCGCTCGGCTCGCCGCCCAGGCCGAAGAGGCTGAAGCGGCCGGCCAGGAAGCCCGAGTACAGGTGGTAGAGCACGCCGAGCCCCAGCAAGCAGAACACGGCCACCCCCAGCGGGGACAGGCGGATGCCCATGGGGGCCATGGCGGGAGGCCGGGCGCTCGGGGCGGCAGCCCTCACAGGCCTGCCCGCGCTCCCGGGTCGGGCAGCGCGCGGACTACACCGGCGCCCGCTCCCCGGCGCCCGCGCGCCCCATCGCTCGCTCCCGGGAAAGGCCGAGCCGCGCCGAGAAGCCCCGCGCTGCCTTTCCGCACGCCCGACTCCCCCGGGCGGCGCGCTCCCAGTTACTCAGCCGGCCGGCGCGCCTGGCTTACACGTTAGCCAACGGCCGTGAGGTGAAAGGGGAGCGTGGGTGTGTATCCGGGTTACGCAAGGGGGCGGGGCGCGGGTGAGGGGCGGGGTGAACCAGGCCCCTCCCCCTGGGCGGGGCGACCGGAGGCGGGGCGGCCGGCCGGTAGCTCCGGGCCGTGCTGGACGGCGGCGGCTTAGTTATTCCGGTCGGACGGCGGTATTTGGGTTTTCAGATCACTCCGGGATATGGCGGGGCTACTTCCCAGGCACGGAAGGATGCTGAGTGCCGTGTGGAAATTTAAATTAAATCTCTCTTTGAACGACAGCGTATGGCTGAAATAGAGCCATAGGGACGGTCTAGACGTCCCATCACTCTGATTATTGAGGAACGGAGGACGTTGCAATCCATTTTAAAAGAAACCTGTGCTTTTTTTCCGTCGGCGCTTGTGTAGGCAGAGCCTGCAGCTTTAAATCGCCTCTCGGCGCTCTTCCATGTGGAGCGGGAGTTGGGCGGGGATGGGAGGAATTTTACTTGGCTCTTTATTCTTTCGGCACCCCAGTCTAAACGTTTATGCATTTATATCTGTCTGTCTGCATAGATTTTTCCCTTTCCCTTCACCCGCCAGAATAAACCATCCTCTAGGCAGGTGAAGAACTTACCTTGATTCTGGGCTTTCACGATGTGAGAAAACACTCCGGGCTTGCCTCCCTGCCACGTGCACCTTACCCATACAGTACCTTCCAGAGGCTGAGGGGGCAGAGGAATGGCCTGCGATATAAAGGTTGTCTCAGGGTGGCCCGTCAACCTAGAGTATGTAATCTCTGGGTCAGTATAGGCCCTTCAAATGTACTTGTAGAAGCATTTAACAGAAGTAACTGCCTTCTATTATGCCACTGATTTTAGCAATATTATGAGTGCTTACTAAATTTTAATAAGTATTATAATAAGCGTTAGTAAGTTTATCCTCCATCTTGAAAGTGAATATTAAGGTGAGCAGTATCATTTTAAATGTTAGAATATTTACACAAAATCAACTTAAAATGCAACCGGTTTTACTGTTCACAGCCAAAAGTCATTGGTTTTAAATGAGCTTTAATATTAACGACCTTAAAAACTTTAGTTATACAGAATGGATTATGAACATTTATTGCTGAGCAAGTTGTTAGAGACAGCTGACTCTTACCACTTCCTCTGAGTTCAGAGCACCTGTAGAATTTGCTTGTGGTTATACAGATACAATAAACAAAGACTATTGATTGCTTGGTTTCCTCGCTTATAATCACAGCACAAAGTCACGTACAAATACAAATCAATGTAGCAACAGTTTCTGGAGTGTTGACGGCACCAAATCTTAAGGAACTGGCACTGTCTTTGTCAGCTTTGGGGAGCAACTTCACAATTAAGCAATGCTACTTTCCAAAGAAATCTGAAAGTGAAGGTCACACAGGGTAATTATGGTTACCAAATCCAGGGATAAATATAAAAACCAGGGTGGAAGTGAAGGCTTCAGCTCAACCGAATCACCTGAAACTGCACCATGAGATCAGCAAAAGATGTGAGTGGCGTAGTAGTTATGAAAATATTAAAAGCATTATTGGAAAGTCTGGCTGAGGTTTGTAAAAATAATCAATAGTATATTCCAAGGATAGTGGAAAGGAATACTGGGCTATGCTCACTGTGGCACTATACAAGGCCTTCGTGAGACACAGAGGGAGATATTAAAAGCTCTGAGGCATTTATACTGCAGGAAAGGGATTAAGACTTGAGAGGGAAGATGACAAGGGACATGCAAAGAATGAAAGTGAGTTTAAAGATCGTAGTTCCAAGTGCTTTAGTATTCAGGTAACAACTGATAATAGCTAATAGATATTGATAAAAGACAGCATGTAATCCTTAAGAGAAACTTTATGACAAGAAGACCAATTTACATGCGGGACAGCGATATTGTCTTAGAACCTTCATAGGAATTTTTAAAAACATTTTTATTGGAGTATAGTTGATCTACAATGTTGTGTTAGTTTCTGCTGTACAGTAAAGTGAATCATTTATACATATACATATATCCACTCTTTTTTAGATTCTTTTCCCATATAGGTCATTACAGAATATTGAGTAGAGTTCCCTGTGCTATACAGTAGGTCCTTATTATTTATCTATTATATATATAGTAGTGTGTATATGTCAATCCCAATCTTCCAATTTATCCCTCTGCCCCCCTTACCCCCTGGTAACCATAAGTTTATTTTCTACATCTGTAACTCTATTTCGGTTTTGTAGATAAGTTCATTTGTACCCTTCTTTTCTACATGCCGCATGTAAGCAATATATGATATTTGTCTTTCTCTGTCTGACTTACTTAGTATGACAATCTCTAGGTCCATCCATGTTTCTGCAAATGGCATTATTTCCTTCTTTTTTATGGCTGCGTAATATTCCATTATATATGTACCACATCTTCTTTATCCATTCCTCTGTTGGAACTTCATAGGAATTTGATTGAAAGAAACTTGCGTTTTCAGTAACAAGTTGCTAGAAGCTTGAAAAACTGCATACATACTAATGAAAATTAGTATGAAATTTAATAGAAAGCAAAACAAAACAACAAACTGATAGCATTTCTTCATGTTTAAGTATTAAACTTCCAAAAAGAGTATTATTTGTATATTCTTCCCTTAAATGATTCGATCCTATAAAATCAATAATTCTTTTTTTTTAGTAGATCCAGTGATATGGTGTTTGCTTCTGCCACTAAAGTTCTGTCTTTGGTAAATCATACTCTTCTTGGGACAATGTCTTGCGTATGTTAAGATTGTGGATGGTCAATTTCTAAAACATGGATCTATGTCCATTCTTAAAACTGATTTCCCCCAAGATTTAGAAATACTCAACTAAATGAGTAAGTTTTTCACTTCATATAAAGTAATATGCTAGCATTATAACCCTTACTGTGGCCCTGATCTTAGCAATAATACACTTATTTAAAATAGAGGCAATGTTGTATGTATGTACAATAGAAAACTGGATATAATTTCTACCCTTTGAAATTATAATCACTCTAAACCATATGATCAACATGAAGCCAGGTAGGTATCTTACATATCTTTTTATCTGTTGACCTAACTCAGATCTTTTGCATGTATGAACTCAGTAAATATTTATGAAACTGGATTTTTAACAAAATTTTGTCTATTGTGTAAAGTGTTTTTTTTAAAATATTGAATTTAGCAAATACATTAAAGACCCAACATTCATTTTGTCTGTTCAAAACACTTGTTTCACAAGGATACAAGTAAGCTGAAATAAATATTAGCTTTGGAGCTGTTGAGAAGTCAAATATTTGTTAATTTTTATGTGTGTTTTTTATTAAATCCAGTGCTTGGCAAAGCATCAGTTCAGTTCATAACGTAAAATTTCCAACATTATATTTTCTTCTGTAGGTAGTCTGAACTCATGTTACACATTTTGCCCATTATCAACCCCAAACCTAAGTAAGGTAAAATTATCTTCTTAAAACTCCATTTAGTTGGGACTCCCCTGGCAGTCCAGTGCTTAAGACTTCACCTTCCAATGCAGGGGGTGTGGGTTCGATCCCTAGTCGGGCAGCTAAGATCCCACATGCCTTGTGGCCAAAAAACCAAAACATAAAAGGAAGCAGTACTGTAACAAATTCAATAAAGACTTTAAAAATGGTCCACATCAAAAAAATCTAAGAAAACAAACCAACCCATTTAGTTAAAAAAATATATAGTATCTGGAATGTTCTGATTTGCAAAAAATAGCATTTGAATGTGTTCATCAAATATGATTAGAATGTACAGTCTATGGAACTGTGTTCAACATTTATATTACAGAAGAACCCCAATGTAATACACATTACTATTGCACAGATTAATATAATTCAAGCCAAGTCATGTCACCCAGAATGTAAGAACTCTATAATTTAATATCTTAGCCTATGTGTCTCAAACTTTTTGCCAATGAAAAAAAGGTAAAAAAAAATTTTTTTTCACTTTATAGCTATAACAAAAGAAAGCTTCACTAAACAGTGCTTACCCTATGACCTGAAATATCCTTCTGTGGTTTTAAACCCTCTAAATCGATTTTATGATTCTATTCCTGGGTCACGGTTGGGAGACAGTTCTCTGTGAGTCTCTGTGTTTTCTGTTTGTCTTTCCAGCAAAGGCACTGACTCCCTTTTCAAGGATTTATCTTTGCAAGGATGATGGTACAGCAAAGAGCTTGGAAAGACAGAGATGGAATCTCCCTCCAGGGAGAAGGACACATTTGTTTCCTGTACATTATTATTTGTTTCCTCTACAAAAATAATGGCAGGCACGCTTACTACCAATTATAAAAGATGCAGGGTCCCTAAGTTCAAAGTTCCTCTCCTGTTAGGCAAGCCACTGTGCATGCGTGCAGGAGTCTTGACGCTCTAAGTGTCACCCCGTGGGAATTGGGGCTTGAGAAACAAGTGGGAATGCTGACACCCTGAATGCCGCAATTGCTTTGTCTCTGAGCCAGGAGTCTCGTGTCCTCCGCCAGCTTCCATGAAACTGGCAGGCTAACTTACTAGCTGCCAGTAGGGTGAAATCTCAGACCCTTCACCGCTTTTGACAGTCAATATCCCCACGTCGTCAATTAAGTCATAAAGCCAATTTTCACAACTTGATTTCTTCATCTAAGTCCCAAAGCAAATAGAGAATACATTTTTCTGCAGCACGAACTTACTAATGATACTATATTCTGCTGCAAAGTGTCTTCCAGAAACACCTATCGCATTAGCAGAACTAAGCCTCTTGTTCATCTGTCTTTACCCTAGAGCCCCATTCACCCTGCCTGTCCTCAAGGCTTTTGTAGTTAGAAAAGGTGAGACGCACCCAGATTGCTCTAGGTGATAAGGGTTTATGTAAGAATATCTGCAGTCATGAGGAACCCCAGGACCCTCTCAGCAACTTAGAGTCATTCTGTGTCTCAGTACTTCTAAAGCTGGAATATTCAGCAGATCACAGAGTACTTCAAGGATGACTCACAGTCATGTAGAATACAAAGGCAGTTCCAGTGATCCGCTTTTTCTTGCCTGCCTCATGTTCACACCAGCCTGAAAGGGTCACTCATACTAGCAGTGTTTCATGCCAAGTTATTTCTCATGATGTAGTTCTGTAATGCATCTACGTGGGTGTACTTGGCACTAGTTGAGTCATTTTAGCCAAGGTAGCAAGATTACTTTCATTTGACATCCCCACACTTGGTAAAAGCCATAGTTAGTTGAAAAACAACGGCCCGATGCTTCCCTTTGCGGGGGGCCATGGACAGCTATAGTCATCGTGACCCATCTACTACAGTCCCTCAAGTAACATTTTAACATCCTCATACGTCATTACAAAGTTACAAGTTCTTCCCTCCTTGAGAAGGAGCGAGAGCCTCAGCCCGTCAAATGCAGAGCCTGGGTTCTCAGCCACTGCCACCGCGCCTGCTCCGTTACAGGGCACGATCTCCCTCTGCCCCACCCGCCATGTCTTTTAGAATTTAATTAAATCACTTTAGATTTGCATATCATCTGATTCGGATTGCACTTAAAATTTTTTCTCACTTCTTGAGCGCTTCTGAATGATACCACTTAATTTTAAATATTTTCCAATTTCTACACTATGAGTCACTTCCTACCATGAACAACCCTGAAAGACAAATTCTCGGGTTTTATACTCTGCATGTTCTTCAAGCCCGGTCTTAGCTATCACAGTGCCCAGGAGGCGTCCCTGGACCTCATGCCCTGTGTGCTCGCTCCCATAGCAAACGGGGTGCCTCTGTCATTTCGTGCATTTCACCATATCATCACTGCCTGGAGACCTGGCTGCCTTCCCTCCTGGACTGTGAGCTCCTTGTGGGCAAGACCCACAGCCTATTCGGGGACGGTGTCCCAGAACCCAGCACTGCGCTTAACGCATACTCAACAAAGAATTTATTATGTGTTTTGTTCACCTCCCCACGCCAACATTTTCACGGCCATTGCCTGTCCCCCGATTCTTCACTGGGCCTTGTTCTCAACTCTTCTCTGTTCCTCTTCCCGTAGGTTAGTAGAATAAGGGTAACCATCTCTCAGATATAAAACCTTATCCAAATCAGGCCAAAGGGTAATAGGAAGCAAGGGAGGAGGTAGAGTTTACTTGATTTCGTTTCAGATGTGCATCTCTTTCTCTTTAAGCTCAGACTGCTCTCTTTCAGCCTCTGAAGAGATGTCAGTTAGAGCGACATACCTTTGGAAACAGGGAGCAAACTTATCTTTGATATACATGGGGCAAGTCAATGAAAGTGGTGAGTTCAGCGAGTGCCTCTGAAGAAGTGGGCGAAAGGTAGACAGATTTTCAGGATTCCTGATTCTCCGGGATACCAATTAGGAAATGACCGGCAAAATGCAATTACTGTAGATAAAGAATAGGAAGCCCTAGGGGACCTTGTGCCGCCATGCTCTTTTTATACTGCTCACATCCAGGGGTGAGCTAGCAGGAGGAAGTTGACTGCAAGAGACCCCTAGGTGACAGAAGTGTTCTCTAATTGTGGGAGTGGTTACCTGATTCTATACATTTGTTAAAACTCAGCAAATCAAACTCTTAAAATTAATGAATTTTATGGTATATAAATTATACATTATAAAACTGACTTTTTGCAAGAAAGGAAGGAGGGAGGGAAGAAGGAAGGAAGGACCAACAGACCAGGTCAAGAAATAGATGGTGCATATCATGCCAATGTAACCCTTTCGAGACAAAGTAGGGCGGGGGTAGAGCTGACATCGGCATTTCTGCCATGGCCATGGGCATGCCATACTGCATGTCCCAACAAGATTGCTCTGGTGGAATGTTTTAAGAGGGCAAGAATATCTTCAATTCCTGTCTTGCACAATCTGCAACCTCATTCTCCCCACTGACTTGTGAAGGTCGAAATAAACACAGAATAATCGAGAGAGAAAAGACAACCCTTCCTTTAGTCAACCAAGAATGCAGATGACTGGGGAATGGGTCACCCCGTATTCCTTTCGAAGGGACACATGGCAAATGAGTATCGATCATGCTGGTGATAAAGTCCCCCCATCTGGTGGATTTGTGACCTGGGGTCCTACAGAGATGAACCTGGATAAGAAAAACTAGGGCAGCATTTAAAAGTGAAGCCAATTGTCTACGTTAATCACAGCAAGGCTATGGCCACATAGAAGGAGGGGACAAATGCTCACTCCAGAATTGGGAAAGGTGCTCCTCTGGCATCCTAACCGAGTGCTTAATGTGACTTCAGCCAAAGCTGCGATGTCGGGGAAAGGGCTCCTGGGGCTGAGACTAGAGGGAACAAAGATGCAAAAGAAAAGCACAGGTTTCCATGAATAACAGGATGAGATTGTTACAGGGGGTGTTCCTTTCAGTTGCTGAAGCTATTTTCCCTTCTGCTGCACCCCAAGTCCCAGCAGCCCCCCGGCCCCATACAGGTGACCCTCATCCCCCTCCAGCCTCCCCCGTCAGCCCATTCTCTGAATTTCTGTGGTGTGCCTCACCTTTACCGCTCACTTTAGAACTGCGTTGTCTTCCTAATTATGCATAATATTCATAACTCCCCACCAACACGATCCAGTCTCATGCAATCAAAGAAACACACTCTGGCCACCAAGAATTCTCATTCTTTACCTGCATTTCTCAACACTGTGAAGACCACGTTTTACTCTTCTACCATCCACTTGCTACAGGCGCTTGGCAGACATCGACTTCCTGGGCTGTTTCTGGCTAAGGAAGTTCCTTCCCTGTGGACTGGGAACCCAGCAGCTGGGCCCCCCTGGCCCCTGAACTGGCTGACACAGGGAGACCCCTGTGTTTGCACTCTCCAGGCTCCCCTGTGGGACAGGGCCAGCTGCCCATGCCCTCTCCCTTTCCAAGACTCTGGCCTTAGGCCACTGTCCTGTGGCTGCTGAGGAAGACTCGAGGAGGGGTTGACATCAGCTCCCACCAAATCCCCTCCAGGGGCTCTGGCCTTGGAGGCAGCTCCTCACCCCTGCTTTCCTGTGCCTGGTCTGACCAGCCTAATCGGGCTGTGCCAGCTGGCATAGGTCTGCTGTTGACTAAATGTGTTTTAAATCAAAGCCATTTGTTTTATTTATTGGGATGATTATGTGAATGAAAAATGTTGCATGCCGTATCAGTAAACAAAGGATATTGCAGCCATCAAGCCATCACATTACAGCCGCCCCAATGCTGAGCCCTGAGTAAACTCAGGAGGGAAAGAACACCTGCCACCTAGCAGCCCTCAGACTGCAGCCACTCCCTAGGTGAGCCCTGCGGAAACTCAGGATGAGAAAGCACAGGATACTGGCCCTAGAGAGCTGAGGTGCATGTCAAAGGAACGATTTCAGTGAGCCCAGACTCTTGCATCTTCCCACACAGAGAAAAGCGCTAAATTCCTTAACTTGACATATCTGGTTTTCCTTAATTAACAGTAATCTTTTGATGTTCCAACTACCTGGTCTTTGTTGAAAAATCTCCTATATCTCTTGGCTCCACCCTCCCCCCACCACCTTCTGAGGAGTCTTTCAGAGTTATCTGAGATGCTGTGTCAGGGACATGAAGTCCTCAGGATGTCCGGTGAATAAAACGTAACTCTCAACTTTTAGGTTGTGCATTTTTTTTTTTTTTTTCAGTCGACAGTTAATTCTCAAAGGCTTGTAAGCTCATCTTCCTTTCTAACTTCCTCAAGACCTGGCCCAGACCTGGTCAGGTCAACAGTGATTGTCAGTTGATGACATGATGCCTGGTGCCTGGAAAAAAAGAGGAGGCAGTGTCCCACGGCATTGACCACATGCAACAGGAGGTGAGACATAAGTTTTCTCACTGTCTTGGAGTCTTGACGGATTCCAAAGCTGAGAACAATGGGAATGAAGAGCCCATATGGTCTCAAGAAAGAGGCTGGTCAGCTCATCCCCACCCCAGACCTACTGTCAGGGTCCCCAGGGAACCAGACTGACCTTCCCTTTCACACGGACCAGGAGCACAATCGGAGGAGGGGATGGTGAAGATTCCTTTAAGATCTCTGCTGGAGGCTGTCCTTCTACCACCTCTGTGCCTTAGACAGAATGGTAGGGGTTTGGATGGAACCTTTCAGAGAGAAAAAACATTTGTGCCCTAGAATGTGAGGGCCCAGGGAGGAGAAACGTCTAAAGATGGGAGGTTGGTGGTGAGACCTGGGACACCAGGGCTGAGAGAGAGGCTTGCCCAGAGCAGCCTGAGCTCGCGGAGTCAGGCAGGCAAGGGACCAGTTTTCTGCGCTAGACCACGTGGTTGCCCAGAAAGCGTCCAGGCCAGGGCCGACTGGAGGTGAGACTGTCCGTGAGCCCTGCCTGCTTGTCAGGCCACAGTGACCATGACAGAGGGCCTCTGGGAGATGAAGCTTCCCAGGCAGGGGCTGGAGAGCATGTCACGCTCAGCAGGGAACACATCGATTGAAGGTCCCCTGCTGGGGGGGGGTGGGGATGGGAAGCTTCAGAGAACCCACAAAAGTGCCCCAGGAGAGACGGAGCCAGAATCTGGGCTTCCATCACCCAGAGGCAGCAGTGCCAGATCAGGACACCATCGTATAAACGCTGTTCTATGTCCCTGCTTTTCCTCCCTCTGCCCCAAGAGAGTGGTTGGAGAATGAAGTCCACCTGAGGGCCCCCAGGGGAGCTGGCCTGACTCAGGGGACTGGAGAGGTTAACCTCATGCAAGAAGCACTTCCTTGGATGCACATTTTCTAGTTCATCCACATACCGAGGAGCTATTTGGCCGGCATGCATTTCAAACATATTTAAAAATTTTTAAATATATAGGTTTACATGTGCACCATGTTTCATTTACATCGATAGAGACCATATGGAGAAAAGGAAGAAAGGCAAAACACTGTCCAGACAGTGTGCTTTAAGCAAAACACATCATCAGAGAGCTTGTGAATGTCCGTCTAGGAGACCAGAGTTGCTTGATGCAGATGCACATGCTATCAAGTGATAGAAGCTGCTCCCATATGTCTTCTTGGCTATCCCTACAAGAGCTGGCCTTGGAAAGTTCAATGCCAAGATCCTAACATCTAGACTTCTTGGCCTCCATCTTGGACCCTGTACTAGGCACCAAAACCTTCACCCTTGTCCCACCAGTAGGCTTTTTACTTGAAATACAACTCCTTGACTTCTTGCTTAAGTGCATTTTGATCTAGTCTACCAATTCTGAGATTCCGAGATTCAATCTAGACTACCAATTCTTAACTCTCAATATTCGCTCATATTTCATTAAGAAGGTTCTTTCCAATTTGCGTATTACCTACTGAAAGAAATTTATATTTTAAGATATTTTATTAAATTTTCTTCATCCACTTAATGAGACAAAAAAGCATGCAATATAAGTTTAAGAACTGAAAAGGATGTCTCAGAAATAAAAGGCTTTTCATAAAGCACCTTCCCAGGAAGAGACAGTTTCCTTAGGCAGGTGAAAGGAGAGATGCTGGGGACAGACGGAATTAGGCACATCATCCAGCTCTGCTACTACTGAGACCCTGGACAAATTGCTCAGTCTCTTGGAATGTCAATGTTCTCATAGGGAATCACAAGGTCATAGTTGAGCTTTCTATGGGATGAAGAGAGTTCATTTATATGAAGCACTTTGCACAGTGCTTACCTGTTAGATGTTAGCTGCTGTTGTAAAATGGATCCCAGATATCATGGCCCTTATCTTGGAGTCAATAAAACCAGTCTCTAGAAGAGGGATTAAGAGCCTGGCTCTGCTGCCATCTGTCTGAGTGGGAATCCAGGTTCCACCATTTACTGTCTGTATGATCTTAGGCAAGATACTTGACCTTTCTTATCTAGGTGGGCAAACACACACACACACACACACACACGGGACACCAAGGAATCTTCAGAGAGAGCTTTGGAGAGAGAATTATAATCCAACTCATAAAAAGTGTGGCGGGTTGGAAGTAAAATCTTTCATTTTGTCAGCCTGTCCCAAGAATGATCTACACGTGTGTTTTTTCCTCCCTGAGTCCCCCAGGCGGCCCCTTCAAAGCCCTCAGAAAGCATTCATCTGACCCTCTTTAATGTCGTATGTGTTAATATTAGATAATACCTTTACCTAATGCTACGGAGTAATTTCTAAATATATTGCTAACTTCCTTGACCTCCTCTCATTTTTCCTCTTTAAAAGATTTCTTTTTCAGCTCTTCTTGCTTGTTGGAGTCAACTAGGCCTGCTTTGGAAAATATGAGGATATTTTTGTAGTTAGTGCATTACATTTATACATTGATTTAGGGAGAATCAACGTACTGATAATATTGAACTTTCTTATCCCAAACAAGGTATGTATCATTCTATTGCTCAAGCCTATTTTTGTGTCTTTCAGGATTGTTTTAAAATTTTCCTCATCTAGGTATTAGACATGCCAAGTTATGCCTAGGTATTCTATTATTAATACAATTATTATTTTTACTGCTGCAAATGGGGTCTTAACCAGATATGATTTTTTTCTAATTGCATAAAGTAAAGCATTAATAATGGTATAGAAGTAAGCTTGTTGGAAAGAAAAAAAGAAATGTAATATCTATAAAGCAGATATCTAGTCCAAAAAGAGAAATTAGTCCAGAGGGTTGGAGGAATGTCTTCTTACATGAAGTAGCAGCTTCCATCAATGAGACAATTTTATTTTTTTAATTTATTTTAAAAATTTTAAAAATTTTATTTATTTATTTTTGGCTGCATTGGGTCTTCGTTGCAGTGCACGGGCTTCTCATTGCAGTGGCTTCTCTTGTTACGGAGCACGGGCTCTAGGCGCGTGGGCTTCAGTAGTTGTGGCACACGGGCTTCAGTAGTTGTGACTCGTGGGCTCTAGAGCGCAGGCTCAGTAGTTGTGGCACACGGGCTTAGTTGCTCTGCAGCATGTGGGATCCTCCCGGACCAGGGCTCGAACCCGTGTCCCCTGCGTTGGCAGGCGGATTCTTAACCACTGCGCCACCAGGGCAGCCCCTAAATTTTTCTTTCTTTCCTTTTTTTTTGGCCGCACCGCACAGTATGTGGGATCTGAGTTTCTGGACCAGGGATTGAACCTGCGCCGTGCCCCCTCTTGCGGAAGTGTGGAGTCCTAACCATTGGACCGCCAGGGAATTCTCTGATGAGACGCTTTTATATTGAAGCTCAAGGCAAAGGACTCAGGATATTCCTGGGGTGGCTCATGACCAGTCTTTCAACTGGCCTTGTTCCTTAGGTGATTTTAATTCCAAAAATTAGGACATTTTGTCTGACTTTTCAGAGACCTCAGTCATAAGCTGCTTGGGCATGAGGGGGGACTTAGAAAGCAATCGTGAGGAGCGTATTCAAATTTAAACACTGAAGCGTTTTCCCCACCATTAGTATCAGTTGGACCTGCTTGTGTGTCATGGAAGCCCAGACAGGAAATGTCCGTGGCTGTCACCCTCCACCTGCAGTGGCAATGACCTCTTCGAAACAGAAAGAGTAGGAGCCAGTGATCTGGCAGGTTAGAGACTGCGCTCAGCTTGACGTGAAATTTGGGTGACGTTTGAGGACATTGAGGCAGTTATGAGGGCGTTGAAGGAACTTGGGTGCTGAAGTCCTCCACCCTGGGAAATGACACTGACCATAGCCTTGTACTTGAGGACAGCACAGAGGGAACCATGGAGAGTCTGCAGTTCCATGAAAATGCAGGACATGGAAACAACAATGATTCGAAATGGTCATCCATGTTGCTAGGAATTTCAGACAAAATAATTTAAAGCCCTTGTGCTAAATAATTGTACTGTCTGTGGTCCTATTGCATAATAACTCCTTGTAATTATTTACACAGTTATACAGCAACACACCATTTAGGAGACATGGAAACTTAGCAAATGACCTAACCTCTCTCTGTCATTTTTTTTTGCTTTGTAAAGATACTACCCACAGAGCAGGGAATTAAATGATGGAAGAGACTTTTAAAAAGCCAGCACTCCACCTGACTGAAGGCTTTCCTTGCATGTGTGAGACTCCAAGAAATACATGGTGTGTGTCCGAGGGTCAGGTGGTGGGGAGGGGAGGCACTAAATAGCTGAGTAAGAAGGTAGAGATCAAAAGTCAATAGAAATTATATTTTTACTATTTTTTCCAGAACTTATTCATTTTATTTTTTAAAAATTTTTATTGGAGTATAGTTGATTTACAATGTTATGTTAGTTTCTGCTGTACAGCAAAGTGAATCTGTTATACATATACACATATTCCCTCCTTTTTAGATTCTTTTCCCATATAGGTCATTACAGGGTATTGAGTACAGTGTATTTTTACCATGAATAAGAAACCATTTATATGTATAGGTTTGTAAAGCCTGAGAAAACTCAGGTCATAGCTAAATTACTACAGGTAGAAACTTAATAATGTGGGAGAGAGTAGCTTTATTATATTTTGTAATGATCAAACTACACCTGGAGTTCTGTACCAAAATCTGGACATCGTGTTAGAAGAGTGTATTAACAAGTCGCAGAGAACATTTTAAGTAAATCTTTTCCCCCAACTCCATTAATTATGGGGATTCATTCAGCAGT
The DNA here is from genome assembly GCF_009873245.2 of Balaenoptera musculus. Classification (NCBI taxonomy): domain Eukaryota; kingdom Metazoa; phylum Chordata; class Mammalia; order Artiodactyla; family Balaenopteridae; genus Balaenoptera; species Balaenoptera musculus. The sequence goes on along the minus strand of NC_045801.1, from coordinate 75,667,172 downwards.
CATTCCTGGACGGAAGAAAGGGCATTTCTCCTCAGGGAGAAATCTTGGAGGGAGGGAACCACGTGGGGAAAAAACCCTCCTCACCTCTCAGGCAACCCCGAGTCCTCTCCCCACCCCAACCGGTGTGTATACCCATCACCAGCTGCGGGTCACTAATGCAGAAGACAGTCTGTTTAGGAGCGAGTGGCCAGACCATCTCATGTTAATGTTTGGGCATTTAATTATATTCCGGCTTCAGACTAGATGAAGATTAAAGGCAGACATCATAGCTGTCAGGGGAGAGATATTATATTACTATAGAATATTATATGTATAATATAATATTACTACGATATTAGAGTACAATTAAGATCAGTTGGGAAGAAGTTATATAAAGGTAAGTTTTTGTTCAAAAGAAGGTGAGCTTCTGTCCAACAACTATCTCTAACAGTGTGTAGCTTAGAGGCAACATGGACCCCTGTTGGTTAAAGGCGGTCCAGCAGAAGCCAGGAAACTACCTGGTGGCAACGTAGAAGGAATGACAAAGTGAGTAGGAGGGTCAACTACATGACCTTGAAAGACCCTGCGATTTACAACTGGGCTAAATATATTAAGTCTATTGCTTTTCTTACAGATACCAAAATATGACTTTCTATTTCGAGGGGCATTATATATACATGTATAGATGGAGTACTTCACAACCGTTCCCAGATAGGTCGTTAGAAATGCTCTTATTCTTGAAGAGTTGAAATCTTCTGTTTAAATTTGAGCAAACTAAAAGCTCTTTGAGTACAGTTGAGAAAAGTTTCTCAGAGAAAAGAAGGCAAGTAATAGTTAATTGTATCATTTACTTGACATAATATTAATTTATTATCATGCCAGTTGGGTGTTGTTTAAGGGTCATTGCCTTATATTCACAATTTGTCTTGAAAGTAGCCCAAATAATTTTCACTGAAAGCTCATCACCCACTTTATGAACCACATACACACTTCTAAAATTATAACGATATGATTCAATGTGAATTGATGAATGAGCTCCATGAATCTTCTCCCTGAATTCTTAAGTACTGCTCATAAAAAGCACACTGTTATGATGGGGGCATGAGGCTCTCGGGAGAGTTGATTCTTGCATTTCTCATGGAGCGTAGAGCTTTTGACATATTATATTAGTCAGGCTATCGTTGTGGTTCAAATGGGTTTTTAATTAAAACTAACAGGGAAAACAAGAATGTTGGATGGAAGAAACAATCACTTAATAAGGAGATCTGTGGTAGAAATATCATAAACCGCACTTCATGCTTGAATTGGATTGAAAACATTAACAAGTACGTTTATAATCAGCCTTAATGACTGTTAAAGTTCTCTACATAAAATAAAGGAGATTAGGAAAACCAACAAAATTTATCATGTATAATAGGAGACATAAATGGATGTAACTGAGCTTAGATAGCAGCTGTCAAAAGGTCATAATTCTAGCGACTGATATGTAAACAGCTCCATCTTCTATTCTTCTGTATCCCGGATTAATGTTGCACAGGATATGGGTGTTAGGTACCCAAGTCTAACATTACCAAATTTGACTTTCTTATGGCAGAGTATCTCTTCTAGCTTCTCTCAACCTATAAAAGTGTTACAGCAGAGACATTTAATGCTTATTACACACTCAGGACCGGCCTCCATTTCCTAGTCTCCTTTGCAGTTGGGATGGTACCACGAGCTGATACTGGCAAGCGGGAAATGGGAGGAAGTGAACTATGTCACATCCTGGCCATTAAATGTCAGAGAGCCCTGTGCCTTCTCTATCTCCCACTTTCCCTTCCATGTTGATTGGCTTGGCCACAGTTGAGAAGCTACAGCCTCAGGTAAAATCAGCCTGGATCCCTGTGTCGCTGCTTAAAAAGCAGCTTCCCTAAAGAGCTAATGGGCTCCCAGTGAACTGCAAATGATCAAAATTTACGTGCTAAACTCCTGAGATTTCTGCAGGTTTGTTATCCTAAACTCTTGGAGAAGTATCCTTGGATTGATAATGTGAACACGATTCCCCAGAACCCCTAATTATTTTATTAGTCAGTTTAGAAAATTCTTTCAGCAACTGAGGGTCCTGCATTAATCATCTCCCATTTTCTAATATGGGGTCTCCATCAACTGCATTGATCTAAGTACTTCATCATTAAAACGAACTATCTTTAATTCCTCCAGGTATTGGGTATAATACACTCAGAGGAGTACAGTTCTCTTTCTGTGTTGTCACACTCTACTCATACTTGTTTTCCCGCAGAAGGTCCTTGGGTTACACTGCATAACGTAAGGCTTCAGGTCTAAGTGGTTAGACTGCTACAGCCACTCCAAAGACTGCCTGGGGATAATATGTAAATTCTTTTTTCTCTTCCTTTTTATCCTTAGGGCTCAGAAGGATTTACCAACTCTGAAGTCAAGTCAAGGGATAGAATTGCAGGGGATAGAATTGCAGGGGACTTTGGATCCCTTAACAGGGCTTCCACAGTCTATGGACTTAAGGCCACATACATCTCATGGTTATTAACAAGCCAGCCCCATCCAGATAACTTGTCACCATCCTCAGTGGGGATGTCTCCCACCTCCTCCACCTTGGGATGGTCCACAACCAAGACAAGTTGTGTTTGCCTCACGCTGGGCACCAGGTAGGGAGTGTTAGTGAAAGAAAGCAGCACAGTACCATGTTACAAGGGAGCTCTTTTGGGGAAGTTTACAAGCATATGCCCAGTCCCACGGGCATTCATCAAGCTGTGGAGGGGATGCAGGGACCCGGGCAGATTAAACAAAATAAGATATGAATTTTCTCTCTCCATCGGAAAATATTTTTTAGACAATACCAAATGCTAGAGAAGGTTTGATGAAATATGGATTCCTAGCCTCCCATTTACCAGTGGGAGAAAAATATTAAAAAACAATATAGCATATGTAGGAAGAGATTTTGTAGACAGTACTTTGATTAAATGAATTGGAAAAAGGACGCACACAAAGATGCATCCAGGTGATATTTAAAATAGTGAAAACTTGGAAGCAATCTAAATCTTCAGCAGTGAGTGGCTATAAAATATCTTCACAGTGAAACAGTATGTGTTCTTAGAAAACGTGTTTGTGAAGACTTTTTAAAAACATGGGCAAATGCTGTGCCCATATAAATGACCAAAGCACACGAAAGTTAGAGAAATAGATAAAATGCAAGAATATCTTAAGAGATTATGCATGGAAAATAGTCCAGAAGGATTAATATAAAAAGTTATGTTAATAGTGCTTGTCTTGGGGTGGCGGTAATATGGATGAAGTTTCTTTTTTCTCTTTGGTAGTTTTGTAGTCAGAAAAAGATGATTTTTGAAAATATGCATTTAAAGGCAATGATAGCCTCTTCCTTAATCCTTCTTTGCTCTTCTACCTGAATAACTCCAGTTCTTTTATCTCTTCTTCTATGGCTTTGTTCTGTGACCCACCTTATCCCTTTGCAAGTGTGATAAAAACAACTGAATGAAATAGTTTATGTTTGAGATAATCGGTGAAGAACAAGTGTCACATCTCTCTCGTTCTGGATGGCATGTTGATATCAATGAATTTTTTTTTGCTTGTTTGCAGTCATATCCACTATTGATTTGTACTGAATAAAGCTCTCTGAGTTAATTTTTTCTCTGCAACGGTTTTCTCTGCAACTGAGTAACGCAGCCTCCTGCATGTTAATGGCAGTGACTCACTCAAAGTGAAAGATCGGAGCAGGGAAAGCGGTGGGTCCTCAGAAGGTCAGGATGGGAAGGAGTGCTGGCCAAGAGTGCACACCTATGAGATGCTGTGGTGGGAAAGGCTGACTACTTGACAAGTTCCATGTTTCCTTCTTCCTAACACATAGTCAGACTAGAGTTCCCAGCCTCCCTTAAAGTTAGATAGCCATGTAACTGAGTACAAGCTGTTGACTGAGCTATTTCAAAGCTACGTGAGTATCTCCTACACAAGATCCTTCACGCTCCTTCCCCCTCTAGCCCGGTGAAATAGACAAGGGATGCAGGACTGAATTGGATGTTAGGGGCAAGGGATAATGGTGCCACACGCTGGAGGTGACAGAGTTCCGTCAGCCTGGATTCCCTACGGATTGTATGGAATACGGCCACTCTGTCCGTCTGCTTACCTTCCCAGCCTTGCCCAGTTAGCCAGCTTTCACCGATATAATATCCAGTGGTGTCCTCAAGGTGACCTTGGCATGTCCTTGTGTTTTTCCCTTATCTCCTCTGCGCTGAGGGGAAAAATTGCCCTAAATGTTTATCCTCAAACGCTTCAGTCAAGACACAAGAAGACATGTTATATCTGTGCTGTAAATATAGCCAAAGATATAGGACATCATATTTTATATTAATAAATTTCAACTTGTTGGATGTATCTTATCATGTTGGCTTTTCAAAAATGTATCTCATCTTAATTCTCAATTTTCTGCCATCTTCACATTTAACATGCATATATTCTATATTCTCAGGAAAGTTTATTACTAAAATTTATGAACCAGTTACATTAGTGAGAAGTTAAGAAGTTTATGAAGAATATAATTTAGGATATGGCAGTATATTTACTTTCAAGCATTTTACTTGAAGAAAATGCTACTGCTTTTATCAATTAGCTTTTGCTGTATAATAAACCACACCTAAACTGCAGTTCTGCATTTCAGTTCTGCAGTTCTGTAGTAGCCAGGTTAATACTGTGTTAGTTACGGTTACTCACATTTCATAACAGTGAAATAACTCGTTTCTCTGTAGAGGCAAAAAGTGAATCTATGCAGTTACTCTTTCTCTAGGGCGAAGACCAAAGCGTTCACATGTCTGTTCTGTTGTAGTCTTTGTGGTAGCTCTCTTCCTGGTTCCTCTCAAGTTACAACATTGGAACAAAACTGGGTTACCCAAACAAAGAGAAGGATAAGGAAAAAAATTATGAAGTGTTCCTGGTATAAGATAGCAGAGTAGCAGCTAAGCCAACATTATCTGAGATGGGCTCCTGTCCTTTTTGCCATCAGTCAGCATCTGCTAAGCTTGGGTAATTACACGTCCTCTTGGCAGATCGTAGAACAGTCAGTTAGTAGCGTTGTGGCAGAAGAGGACATTTGAGGTGTTCTTTTCCCATTGCCAAGTGCAGGAAGATAGTGTGAGCGACTTACATGCTCAGTAAACCCACAAGAGTGCTTGACCACCACCGGACACGGCCCACACTCAGACCTTCACAGAAATAGCTGTGATGACAGCTAAGGTGGTCTTGGTCATAAAGAGATCCTCTTACAATCATAGCCTTCTGGAATGTGCTCCCAGACCTTGTAAAGAATTGTATCTTGCAAGGAATTAACATTTCCTTAAAGATAACCAATGATCTTCTACTACTACCAAAATGTTTTGGTGCTTCAGCTGTGGGTAGGAGTTGAGACTTGGCCCGGAGTTGAGACCGACCCTGTCCTTATTTTCAGAGAACTTACAACAAATAAGAGTGCAGGATTTTAGCTGCCCTGTTCACCCATTAATTCCTTGTACATGATTATGATACTGTCTTACCATCATTGCTGTTTATTGAAATATGTTCACCCTGGGTGAGTAGCTAATATTACTGCTATTAGTATGTGTCCAGAAACTAACTTTTAAATATAAAGCACGACCTATGACAATTGTCTTAATAGTCGATACTGTTATTTTTATTTTACTGCAGATCATTTGTCCACTATAGAGCAAATCATTCTCATTCCTGGTTTTGGCCAAGCGGCAAGCAATCTCTCTGTCTGTGGAGACTAGAAGGGTCCCAGGAGAACTTGGAGAGCTTCCTATATTTAGAAGTGCAACCACTAATCAGACAGTACCCCCAAGTTGTGTATACACACACATGAACACACACATACACACATGCACACACACACACACACCTATGAGCACACACATGCACATACACCATATACATCTTTTAATGAGTATCTTTTAAAAATCAAATGATCTACCAGTAGTTGGTAAAATAAATACTGCTTCTCTCTTTTGGTCATTTTAAGTGGCTCACTCAGTAAAACTAGTAGATTTAATCAAGAATAAACACTAGAAAAATGACCACCCTGCCTTTATCATTTGTTTTTTTAACAGTATATTCTTTAATGAAGTGATTGCTTTAATTAGTCAGGACAAAATGCCAAGTGAGTAACTGACAATGAAATTTTGTCATAAAATATGACAAAACTAACACCAAGTAGTATACATTTTCTCTTGTGATTACATATAATATCCAATTTATAATTTTAAGTAGTCAGATTAGGAGAGAGATCTATTTGATTATTTATTAAAAATGCATCATTATTCCTCATTTTTGTATTTTGTATGCTCTCCTTCAGGAAAAATATGAGGACTGGAATTCTAAGAATTGAGCAGTTATTACTGTACTTCATTGTAAGGAAGCATAATCTACTGTTTAATTTTTTTATTGATGTAGAGTTGATTTACAATGTCATGTAAATTACTGCTGTGCAGGAAAGTGATTCAATTATACATATATACACATTCTTTAAGCATAATCTACTGATAAGTTGTCTTCACAGTCATTCAAGAGCTATTTGGAGCAGTTTTTGAGGAAAAGGTTAGGTGAGTTGCCTGTTTCCCTCTCTAGCTCCTGGGCGTGCAGGTCTGTAAAAAGGTAGCCACTTTCTCTTCCAAGGGCTTTAAATGAAATGACCTCCAGTAGGTCGTGGAACTAAAGGTCAGGAGAAGAAAAATGTTCTGTTGGATATGCCCCTTGTTTCATATTTGAGAAGACATACTTTCATTTTTAAAGCTTGACATTTAGTTCTCATTTACATTCCAAGAATGTTGCTTCTCCTCCAGGAAAAATCCTGTATATTTTGAAATCACTGGTCAGGAGTTCGTGGGGTGGGGAGTGAAGGGGAGAGAGGAATTGAATTTAAAAACTTGCACTGATGAACTGAAGGAAAACCTCGGATTAGGCACCATTGCACTCCCCCTAAGAGACACATTGGAATAACCTGGAAAATCACTTTAAAGCCCGACTAAGTCTGAGGCAGACATTGGTTTTGTTGAGACATCACGGATGTGTAGCTAAGCATTGAAAGCGACCAGAAAACCCACAGCGACAACTTTTACGCAGACACAAAACAACACAATGGCTCCTGCAGTATTTTTCTTTATGGCCTTCGCTTGCTTTGTCAATATGAATAATAAAGCAATTAAGATTTATTAATATTGCCTCAGTCTTAAATTTTCCCTCACTACTGGGTTTGCATTCTTATCTTCACTTCAAAAAGCCAACAGGGATTTATTCAGCCTTGAAAAAAATATTTGCAGCAACACGGATGGACCTAGAGAGTATCATACTAAGTGAAGTAAGTCAGACAGAGAGACAAATATCATATGATATCACTTATATGTGGAATCTAAGAAAATGGTACTAATGAACTTATTTACAAAACAGAAATAGACTCACAGACATAGAAAACCAACTTATGGTTACCAAAGGGGAAAGAGTGGGGTGGAGGTATAAATTAGGAGTTTGGGATTAACAGATACAGGGACTTCCCTGGTGGTCCAGTGGTTGAGAATCCGTCTTGCATTGCAGGGGACACTGGTTCGATCCTTGATGGGGGAACTAAGATCCCACTTGCCTCGGGGCAACTAAGCCTATGCACCGCATCTACTGAGCCTGTGCACCACAACTAGAGAGCCCGTGTGCTGCAACAAAAGATCCTGCATGCCGCAACTAAGACCTGGTGCAACCAAAAAATAAAATAAATAAATAAATATTAAAAAGAAAACCAGATACACACTACTATATATAAAATAGATAAACAACAAGGACCTACTTTATAGCACAGGGAACTATACTCAGTATCTTGTAATAACTTATAATGGAAGAGAATCTGAAAATATATGTGTATATAACTGAACCACTTTGATGTACACCTGAAACTAACACAACATTGTAAATTAACTATATTTCAATTTTTAAAAAAAATATTAACACACTTGGCCTCTGGCTTGGTGAATGATATAACAAATTACCCTCAGTGAGTTTACTGTTCTGATGAATGATGACCCTTTAGAACCTTCAGGGGAAATGTGGTTGGAGGTGGGTGTATGACCCTGGGAGTCGAGGGTCCTCAGTTCTGTCTTGTCACTGACATTGCCTGTGACCCAGAAGAGGGATTTTTAGGTATTTGAAGATGTCAGTATCCCTGCTTGGATAAAAGTATGACCTTAATATGAACTTGAATGTCCTTTAACTAGGCTCTCCAAGGGCAGAAGAGCAGGAAGGGAAGCTGGGGGGACAGAGCCTGTGTCAGTTGGAGGCTGGAAGTCTCAGTATCGCCACCTGCCAGCTTCCTTCTCGCCCTCCTACCTCCTGGTGCCCCTGGTGGGTGCCCTGGGCTCTGACCCATCCTCTCCCTCCCCACTCTCAGGCATCCACTGTGATTTACAGACATGCCCTCCGCACGACACTGTGTCACTAATTCCTGCCCTGTACCAGGTGGTTGCTTGGGGAAAACATGGGCTTTGAGAGCACAGTGTGACCTGGATGAGGGCCCTCAGTTACTGTAACCTCACTCTGCCTTTGGGGCGACAGTGTAAGGATGGCCACAGCTCCTCCGTGTAGGTCTGCTTCCCTGTAGTGATGTCCAGCACGTTGACAGTCACGAGGATGCCTGGCTGGGGACCAGGAAGGTGATGGGACCCAGGATGTAATCCAAGGCTCCCAGACAAGAGCCTCATAGCATGACCGGAAGCTGGCGCTCCCACCTGCAGCCACGGTTTGCTTCCTGTACTACCCCGAAAGAGTTCAGCATTAGAAACACATGTCTATTTTATAAGGGAGATACGTGGGGGAGGTGAACAATATATACTGGGGCACACTCTTCAAACCCACACTGCCATTGCTCTCCTCCCTGCTTCCTGTCTTGGGACACACTCTATGTGACATCCCTCCATCCCTGACAATCAGCTAGCTTCTACCGTCAAACCTGCATGCCTCCACCCTCTGGGCACTGAGGAAACGAGGACCCTCCAGCTACCAGGACTCAGAATTATAAATAATGACAGCATCATGCGAGCTCTGGCCACACGGGCCCCTCCCATCACCCTCGGGCTGTCTACGTGTCAGTGTCAGTGCTCAGTCACAGCCCTGATCCCCAAGCCTCCCCTGACCTTGCTTGATTTCTCCTTCCTTTGAACACCCCCTCCCCTTTCCTGCTTGTCCGTAGACTGTGTTTCTGTTGTCCAGTTGGGCTCTGTATTCTTCTCAGGCTCCACACTTACCTTGGGCCAAATCACCCACATCTCTGGTGGCAACTACCATCATGTTCTGGGTCGGCTTGGCATCTTGTCTGGACAAGGAACAGTTGTTACCTTCAACTTGGCATGTCCGATATGGAATCAATGTCCTTTCCCACAACCCTCCTCCTCCTCCTGCTTTCACTGACCTTGACCAGTAGCCCCCAGTCCAGACACTGGGGTTCATCACAGACACTTCTCCCACCTTCACCTCTGACCTCCAGTTGGTCCTTATCTCATTAATTATGTTTCCATCGTATTGTATCTCTTCTGCTTCTCCTCTCGATTTCCTCTGACCCTGCTAGGTCAGGCTGTCATCATTTCTCACCTGCATTATTGTGATTCCTTCCGAGCTGGTCTCCTTGTCAAAAATGCCCCATGCCTTTATCAAAGTGTGTCCCACTTAGAAGATTGTAAGCCTTATGGGGACAGGGATTGTCCCTGCCCTGACTCTGGAGCTCTAGCTTTTATCAGTGTCTGTGCCAGGGTTGGCCATGTAGTGTTGGGAGGGAGACTTCAGTCTCTGGAGCCACTGTCTCAGCACAATGATGAGCTCCCAGCTGTGTGACTATGGATGAACACCTTTACATGCTTCGTCTCTATTTCCACATCTGTAAAATGGGGCTAATACTAGGATTTACTTCATATGCTTGTTTTAATATATGTAATGGGCTTAGATTAGTACCTGTTAATATAATCACCGCTAAGTAAAGTTAGTGTTTATACTAAACATTGAATATTTATTTGTGTGGATGAATGCATCATTCCTAATTTAACTGTAGCTTATCTTGTATTGTTCCCTATGGTTTGGGGCCAAGTAGTCCCTGATCAACTCTAAGTTCCTTGAATCTAGAGACCATGGACTTTACATCATCCACCATACCTAGGGAAGTCCTGCGCACACAGTGGTCATTCCATAAATACTTGTTGATTGGTTTACTGTTCTGGAGAAATGGAGTATTCCCCTAATAGAGTCGTACAGTGTCCTGGGAGTCTCTCATCACGGGTGTCTTGTGCTTTGCATGTCTTACGAGCAGAGGCTCTAACAGCTTTTATTCTAGATTCCCTTTTCAAGGATGTTTGTACAGTGAACCTCCTTGGAGAATGGAGTTAGTGACCCCACTGGAGCAGAGGGCAGGTTTGTTTGCTGTCCCATGTAGTAAAGATAATATCTCTCTCAGGGTAAAAATTTGATATGGCCCATTAGGAAAGAATGAGGGACTTCTAAGCTCAGAATTTCTCAGCTGTGACGCAAACACAGCATCTTCTCATTCTACCTCTCCCCGTGGGATGTGGAAACAACAGGATCCTGAAGGCTGCTCGCTGAGCCTTGGACGACAAGCTCCTTCGTCCCTGACCCAGGAGGCTTATGTCTTCCGGCAGCATCCACGTGACACCGTGGCCAGCGCACGTGTTAGCTCTTGCAGGTAGAGTTAACCCTCAGGCCTTTCGCCATTCTTGGCTTAACTTTGGAAAGAAGCGCACAGTCATTTAATTGCTGGGTTCTCTATTGATCCGACTCCCTTCAGAGGCATGGAGAACTGAATAAACCAGATGCCCAGTTTTCAGTTCTCTAGATGCTGCCTCCTGAGGTTCTGATTTCTCATGTTGCCTTTCCGTGTTACTGCTATGGGATTCTGACCTGTAGAACACAACCCAGCGAAGACCTCAAATAATTTTGCTGTGAAATTTGCCCTTAAACATGAGGAGCGGGCCTGAGCACATATTCAGGACACTTTCATCTAGCTCCATGGCCTGGTGAATTTATACGATTGTACATTTGCCAGAGGGCAGAGTCCAGGAGAGATGAACTGTTTTCAAAAGAAAGCACTTGTGTTGTATGTAAAGCACAACAGGATGTGCTGCCAGGATGGTGAAGACCCCACAAATCCTGTCATGTGGTGCAGAGTTGAAGGAACTGGAGAAGTGAACTCAGAAGTGTAGAGGTTCTCATCAAATATCCTGAGAGCTCTCAAGGGTGAGAGATAGCAGATTTGGCCCCAGGACATGGAACTTGGTCCAAAGGCTGTAAGCACCAAGGACATCATTTTCAGTTCAATCTAAGGAAGAGTCTCACACTGATATAGGTTGTCTCAAGGGATGATGTCTTCCTCACCATGGGAAGGATTTAAATAGGGGCAGAAAGACTTAATCAGACAGGTGGCTGAACTGGATAAATACTAAGATTTCCTAGGAGATGAAGAGAGCTAAATGCAAAATAAATATGTTGACTCAAGTTAATACCTGTGATATTTCTGTTCACATAATTAATATACTTTCTTCTGTGCCTTGATAAACAGGAGAGACTCTCTCTGTTTGAATCTGCTTAATCCACTGACAGATGATTTTGTTGACAAAGACACTGTCTCTGACACTGTTTCTACATGTTCTAACCATGCAGCCATAGTGTTTCCTATGACATCAAAATGACAGACTGTCATTGGTCCAGTGAGATAGTCCAGTGACAATAAGAATCCTTAATCATAGACGATGAAAGACATAGAAAATATGGACCATTTTCTGGGTGCCAGGAACTGGGTTAAGCACTTTCCATGCGATGTTCCATTTATTCACACGATAATCTCTGAAGTCATTTTACGGATAAGGAAACTGAGACCGAGTCTCAGGTAGTTTACTTAAAGTCACACAATTTAAGTACCAAAGGGGAATTTGGATCCTGGGCAGTCTGAGTTTTAAGCCGGTGCTCTTATCAAAGACACATTTAAAAAAAAGCAGAATCAGATGTAGAGAAAAAAAAAAAAAATCTAGCAAGTTGTTAAGAAGGCATGAAATGTGGTAATTTTCCCAAGGTGTTAGGAGAAAAGATGCACGTGCTTTTCCTTGGATATCAAAATAATCCAAGTGCCATTTGTTCATTTCTGTAAATTGTGATGCTAATGCTTCATCTCTGCAGATTATTTTAAAAGATGAAGTGTTTCACGACATGGACAATATGGGAACTTTTTTAAAAGAAAACTTTGTGTTTTGCTGACACTCTTTTGAACTTGGCTGCTCGCGGGGGAACAAATAAAAAGCTGAAGATTCCAGCTTACAGATGACAGTTAAAAACTTGTATACTTTATGCCTGAGGAAAATGTTTTTCATGCTTAAGGTTTTCAGTCATCTGATAAGACTGTGCTACAGTTATGTAAGACTTTAGGAGTCTCCAAAGCTGGACGTGTTGCATCTCTTTTTCCAGACCGAAGACTCAAGGGTCAACGCTGATGGATTTCACGGATGATACCTTATCCCTTCAGGCTCAGCGATAGGATTGTTAATTCTTGGATGGTTGCTCTTGTCACAAGTAGATGGTGCAGGTCTGTTAAAAGTGGATTTTTAAAAAATGACAATGCTACTTTTCCAATGTGAAAAAGTCATTAAAGGAAGTTGGCTTGAAAAGGGGCACAGTTTTCCGTGAACTTCATATTTTCAAAACCATTGAAAAACTATTAGGTCCAGCTGGTTTCTACTTGGGGTTGGCAAACTGGGGCCAGAGAGTAAATATTTTAGGCTTTGCAGGTCTTGGACCATCTTCGCTGTAACTCTTTAACTCTTTCACTGTAGTGTGAGGTCAGCCAGGCAAGACATAAACAAATGAGGGAGTTGTGTTGTGAGAAAACTTTATTTACAAACAATGCAATTGAATTTTATATAATTTCCAGTGTCACAAAATAGTATACTATCCTTTGATTTTTTTCCCCAATCATTTAAACATACAAGACTCATCCTTAGCACACAGGCCATACAAAAGCAGGCAGAGGCCGGGGCGTGGTCCGTGGGCCGTGCCCTGCTGATACTGGTTTCTCCTGACTTCAACTCGGCCGTGGCATGTTTAACCAGCACAGCCCTTGAGAGCCAGCAGGCGAGGTTGGCATGCCTGCTTCTCTTCTTTCTGCATCCCCTCCGCACTCCTGTACTTCCCAAAGATTACTTGCTTCCAGGCAGGAGAGTTTAATATATGCAGTGTGTACCTGTTACCGGCCAGGGTTCTTGGTCTCCTTAATCAGTAGAAATTGATCAGAGGCCCAACAAGAAATTCAGGCAAGGCTTCACTGGGGCGCCTGGGGGAGGACAAACAAACCACAGGTTCCCTTGCTTGCTCACTTGCTGAGGGGCGGCAAGCTGGCTCCTTATAGGGGGTGAGGGCAGGGGTGTGTCCAGGGGTCCGGCTGGAGGGGTGCCTTGCCCACCCCTTAGGTAGCGCTGTGTGCAGGGGGCATGCTTTTTCCTCCAGACCCCCTGCTTTTGCTCCGGGCTCTTCAGAAGTGGCAGTTAGGCTTTTTGGTCTCTTTGTATCTTGTTCAGAGTTTGCCCCTGCCCATGCATGCAGCTATTTTTAGTCTTTATAGTTTCTTTGTATTTTGTTGCTGGAGGAGAGATGTGTCCAGGTGCAGGCACTGCAGCAAAGGGTCCCAGGTCCCAGCCTGTCTCACATCAACTGCTTTCATGTTTATAACTACCAGTTAAGGGTTCACTGGTGCAAGTGTCAATGCCTTTTCTTTAACTCTGTCTGTTGCCTTCACAGGAAGTGATTCAGCAATTGCTGCTGAGCTTTCCTCAAGCCGGACTTGGTCCAACATGCAATGCTTTGATAGCAGAAAGGAAGTGTTCTATCTTTCCATCTTCTCACAGACACCTCTCACTATTCATAGATGCTCCATCACTTCTTTTTTTTTTTTAATTAATTAATTAATTAATTAATTTTTGGCTGCGTTGGGTCTTCGTTGCTGCACGCGGGCTTTCTCTAGTTGTGGTGAGCAGGGGCTACTCTTCGTTGTGGTGCACGGGCTTCTCATTGCGGTGGCTTCTCTTGTTGCAGAGCACGGGCTCTAGGGGCATGGGCTTCAGTAGTTGTGATGCACAGGCTCAGTAGTTGTGGCACGTGGGCTCAGTAGTTGTGGCTCGTGGGCTCTAGAGCGCAGGCTCAGGAGTTGTGGCGCACGGGCTTAGTTGCTCCACGACATGTGGGATCTTCCCGGACCAGGGCTCGAACCCATGTCCCCTGCATTGTTAGGTGGATTCTTAACCACTGCGCCTCCAGGGAAGTCCCATCACCTCTTCTTGGAAGACTGCATTTCCTAAGTTCCCTTGCAGGTAGGTAGAGACTATGTAGCCAGTTTTGGTCAAAGGAGTGTAGACAAAAGCAAAGGAGTCTCATGCAGGCCTGATGCCTACAATATCCAGGTATCTTTCATAGCCTCTCCTTCCCTCTCCCATCTACCCAGCTGAAAGCAAAGATGGCAGAGATGCTGTAGCCCTAAAATAGGCGACACCGAATAGGAAGCACTCCACCTAGAAAAACAGCCTGATACACATGGGATATTGATCAAGCAAGAAATAAACTGGTATTGTTTTGAGCTACTGAGATTGCAGGATGGTTATTAGAGAGACTGTCATTAATTATTCTAATATAATTTGGCAGTCCTACCCAAGGATTTTATTCAACTTCCTCTCCTTGTCTTCCCTGGGGTTTATTGATAATCTATTGCATTGCAACAATTTCAAGTTTGTGGCTCATAATCATAACAGAATGGAGAAATTGTTATAAAAGTTCACAAAACCCAGCAATCACATCCCTGGGCATTTATCTCAGAAAAATGAAAATTTTTTATCCAGACAATACCCTGTTTGGGATTGTCCATAAGTAGCTTTATTTGTAATAGCCCCAAACTGGAGACAACCAAAATGTCCCTCAAAAGATGAACGGTTAAATGAATGGTTATCTCCATACTGTGGAATTCTGCTCGGGGATAAAAAGAAAGAAACTATGGATACATGAAACGACTTGGGTAGACCTCAGAGCATTACGCTGAGTGAGAAAAAGGCAGTCTCAGGAGGTCACATACTGTATTATCCCATTTATAAAAAATATTCTTGTAGTGACAAGATTATAGAGACAGAAAATAGACTAGGAGTGGTTTTCAGGGGTTGGAGATGGTGAGGGCTGGAGGTGGCATGAGGGAGACCTTCGGGTGGTGGGGCAGTTCTGTGTCTTGATCGTCGTGGTGGGGTCATATGAATGCACACATGTGATAAAGTGACACAGAACTCTACACACGCACTGGACCCATGTTAATTCCCTATCAAACTACGTGAGATGGAGCCATTGAGGGAAACTGGGGGAAGGCCCGGGGACCTCTCCACGCCCTTTTTGCACCTTCCTGTGAATCTATACAATGACTACCGTTGGTAAAGTCCTTACTCAAGTCCTTACTCCGTGTTAGGTTCCAATGCTTTTCCCATCTTATCTCACTTAGTCCTCACAACAAAACACTATGACATGGATAGCTTTTATCCCTGTTTTTCAGTTGAGTAAACTAAGGATTTGGAATGTAAAATGACAACAAAGGCCACAATAGAAGAGAGTTCAAGCTGGTTTATCTGTTTCCACAAATCCTGTTCTTCACACCTATTTCTACGTCTACCCTTGATTCTCTGGAGAACTGTGTCCAATCCCTTGAGCACCACTTGGTAAATAGTCATTATTCTGATAAGAAAGCAAAAGAATACTAGAATTTGAAATACTTTTGTGCCAGGTAGAAGTTCTAGACAGCAGCTGAGTGTATAAAAATGTTGGCCAAATAGTGTCAGGTCCAGAATGTATCCACAGCCAGACATTGCAAAGCAAAACCAGAACACAACTGCTACTCAAATCTAACAATGTTTGTTTATTAATTACGACCCAACTTTCCTCGTAGGATGTGTAAATTCTGAATTTCCTTTCCTGGCAGGTAATTGATTTTGCTTTTGCTTTACTTTTCTGGTTATATTTTATATCCAGCAGGAGAACATATAAATCAGTTTTTTGTCCCCATAGATTTAAACAGAAAGATTCTGGGATATCAAAACAATTTCACTTTTTTCTTTTTCTTTTTAAATTCAAAAGAATGCACTTGAGAATACAAAATGGGCTGCGGGAATCGTGTGCTTGTCGATATCTGAGGGATGCTCCCCTCGGGCCCACTTGATTTTCTAGACTGGATCTGTGTTTTGTAGCTGCATCTGGAACGTAGCATTAGCTGCTTCACGCTGGGCTCCGGTGCTGTCACTTGGGAACCCCTGTGGGGTGCGGAGAGAGCTAAATGGACTTGTTGCCAAGAGCCCCACCGGGTGAGGGATGCTGATTTTGATCATTTGCGTGGTGCAGCTATGCTGCCTGTGTCAACAATGAAAAGTTACAAGGCTGAGAGTGAAAATCTGTGGCAACCAAGAAATGGTGCCTTTAATTTTGAGAGCGAGTGGATGAGAAAAACAACTCAACAGTAAAATCCAAACTCCTAACCAGGGCCTGGAAGGCCCTCCAAACTCGGTGCACTGCCTCTCTCTCCAAATTCATCACTCGCCAGTCTTCGTGCTCAATCTGCTTCGGGCACAGTGACCTGCTTGCTGCTTCCCAAACGTGTCAAACTCAGATCAGCCACAGGACCTTTGCACTTTCTGTTCTCCCTGGAACACTCCTCCATGGGACCTTCACAGAGCAAGTTCCCTGACTTTACTCAGGCCTCTCCTCAGCTTACTTCCTTCTGGAGAGGCTGTCCCCCTAATATGGTAAGTATATTCAAAGTGGCTTCCTTTCCATTCCCTCCATCCTCTGGTTCTTATTCAGTTTTCTTTTTAGCACTTATCACTCCTTGAAGTTATGCTTTGCATTATATTTGTCACTTGCTTATTATCTATCTCAGTAAAAATGTAGGTTCCTCATGGGAAATGTCCATTTTGTTCTGCAGTATCCTCAGCACCTAGAATATCTTGTGGCACATAATAAGTGCTGTGTTTTGCTTGTTGAATGAAAAAAGGAATGAATAAGTGCTGTGCCCATGCTAACTCACCTTTTTATCCCAGCCAGGTGTTTGCACTCACTCATCTCTACCTGTCAGCCCCAGGCTCCTTGGGTTCAGGGTTTGGTTCTTGTCTTCGTAGAAAGTGCGTGCGGGCTTCTGAGCTAGGGATGGTTTCCTGTCAAGGTCTCCTTCTTGTTAGTGCTCTGTATGTGTTCTCTGAACCATCTCTATGCATTCCTGGCCTCTTGTTTCATTCTGGTCCTTTCTGCCTGTTCCGTTTCCCCAGGTCCCTTGATGCTATTTCTGATCCTTCGAGCCTGGCTGATGGCTGGTCTCTGGACCCCTGGCTGGTGTGACCTTTAGGACCGGAAGTGTCCTCCACCCTCGACACATACCTGCTGGCAGTGTGTGTCACCTTGTCGCCCTGCTCATGTTTACTAGTCTTCCTGAGCCCTTAGCTTTCACTCAGACGCTGGTCCAGCTTCTGCCTCCAAGTCTGCCCTCACAGTGTCCTACCCTCCCATCTGGACCCAGTCCCTTCCCAGGAAAGAACTCACAGAGAGGCGCCACTGAAATTTAATGTGGGCCCTAAGCCAGGAAACCTAGTATCAGAGCAGAAGAAAGACTGCACGTGAAAATATGACTTTATCACCCATCATATTCTATCAAATCTCCTTTTGCTATTTGAAAGTCAGGCTGTTGCTCTAAGCCTCAGAGAGACGTAGCCTATGTAGCTTGGCAATGTCATTGTTAAAGTACCTGAGGGATGTATAGATGGCAATATCCAGATCTGAGTACCAGCACCACCCATCAAGTTTACTCTGCTTACCAGCCTTCTAGGTTCACCGCCTTGAAATCAAGAATCTTGTGCTTTCCACCCCCAGGTTTCTTACATCGGAATTTTCCATGGAAAGTTTGCAGCAAACCAGGCTTCCTTCTGAGGTTGCACTTTGATCATAAAGTGCTATGATGGATTGGGCAAATGTGGTATTATCTATGTACCTCAGACACCCTTAGAGAATTATAGTGATGGGAAATATAAATAAAATGATGAAAGTAAAAAATATATATATAATGATGGCACCACGGACTACCCTCTCTGCATGACACCAGGAAAGAAAGGGCGGGGGGATGGGCCAGAGCCGTACTTTTACTTCTCTCTAGTGCCCCTTCCAGAGCTTTACAGGCCTCACCGACAAACTTGTGTTTGATAAAACATTTCAGATCTTGATAACAAAGGAAAACCACCAGGTTATTGTACTGTAGGAGAATTCTGCCAGTGATCTGCCTTGAAAGTAGAAAAGTTGAAGCTGTTATGAGACAAAGTACACAATAAATGGCTTCATACACTGTGAAGTGCCATGGATTTCAGCCTGTTTGAGAGAGCTGGGCTTTTAAAATTTGAAATGGCAATAGCTTAACATGCTTAAGCCTATAATTAGGTAATTAAAAGGTGTATAATATTGCCTGTTTATGAATCTTACATCATAAAATTTCTGTGATAGGAGAATTTTTAGAAGTCATTGAGTCTAAGTTCTTATTTCTTTATTTAGGCAGGGTTAAATCTATGGTATCTTGGCAAATAAGTATCTACTTGTTTAAAAAAGTGAGGAAAAGACCCTTGCCATTTTTGCCATCTTTCTTTACAGCTACAAAACATTCTGACATTCTAGCTCCTTCTGTGATCAATGGAAAATCACAGGAAAATTACCATTGGCTTTGTAATTTACATTTTTAAAGGTGCTTTTCATTTTGCAATTTATATATATATATATATATTTTGTAGAGAATGTATGTAAATGGTTACTTTAATCTGTTCTCTGAATACCGAGAAATGAATAGGTGAAAGCAGTAAGAAGTAGAAGTCTATATGAATAAATTAGGTGTTTATTAGGCATAACAGATAAAACAAAATACAAGTTTTTATTAGGTAGTGTCGAATGGCCAAAAGAACAAAATGTGAAGAAGAAAAAATAGTGCAACTTCCACTTCCAGGAAAATGGAGTAGATGTGTTTTTTCCTGTTCTTCCTCTGGCACAACTAAAACCCCTGGACATCATATATGGATCTCTCCTACCAATAGCCGGCAGGAATAGGACACAGCACAATGTGGGAAAGCCACACCCTTGTCAAATACAGAGGCGCTCTTCCTGAAGGACAGGGGGCTGGTATATTTCACACTGTGTTGAAGGAACACAGCTTTTGAAACTCTAGCCCTTCATTAGTCGGACAGTGTTTCAAGATATAGAAATTTAGTTGAGAAGACACAGTCCTTAAAGTCTGAACTCTGAGTGTTTATAAATTGAGACACAAAAAGTCTTCCTGAAGTTAGTAACAGAAATAGATCATGGTTAGAACTAACATTTTTTGAGCACTCCACAAAAAAACATTATGAAGCAGGTACTATTACTCTTGCTATTTTACAGATAAAACTAAACTAGTTGCCCTAGGTGAGAGGGCTGGGGAGAGAGACAGCAGGATCTGGATTTAGGTCTGCCTTGTCCCTGCCCACTGATGGGTACTGCAGGAGACAATCCTACCCCATCAGAACCATGTGGGAAGTGAACAGTAAAAGACCTACAAGCATTTGGAACAATAGTTCCCAGCTTTTGTATTGCATAAATCAACATTATTTTTTTAAAAAGAAAGAAAAAGAATAGGAAACCAATACAATATAGAGTGGCCAGTATTTATTTTGCCATGTAAAGGTATTTAAAAAAACTACCATCTGGGACTTCGCTGGTGGCACAGTGGTTAAGAATCCGCCTGCCAACGCAGGGGACACGGGTTCGAGCCCCGGTCCGTGAGGATCACACATGCCGTGGAGCAGCTAAGCCCGTGCGCCACAGCTCCTGAGCCTGTGCTCTAGAGTCCGCGAGCCACAACTACTGAAGCCTGCGTGCCTAGAGCCCGTGCTTGGCAACAAGACAAGCCACCGCAATGAGAAGCCCGCGCACCCCAAGGAAGAGTAGCCCTCGCTCGCTGCAACTAGAGAAAGCCCGTGTGCAGCAACAAAGACCCAACGCAACCAATAAATAAATAAATTAAATAATAAAAAAAAAAACTACCATCCATTTCCACCATTATTTCGTTGAAGAAAGGATATTTTAACATCACAATGTGTAAAAAGGATACAATTTTAGAATAAAAGAAAGCCCTTTGAATTGAATAGATTGAGTTTTATGAAAACCTTACTGCAGTAATCTTAACTTTTTCCTCTCTATTTTTTAAAATTTAACTACAGATCAGTGAAAACGATGTCATAGATCAGCATTGGTCTACAGACTGGCATCTGGAAAACACTGGTTCAGAGACAATAGAGCAATTCACAATGAAAGAGAGAAAGAATCTGGACAAGACAAGGACAGAAACAATTCAGCAGCTTCTTCTGGTTAAGTGTTTGCCCTGTTTGGAGTCATAGAAGTTAAAATCTCTCTAGCCCTCTAGGATCTCTTTACATGACCCCTTGAAACATCTATCTCTGGCCACTGGAAATGCTCTGCGAACCAGAAAAACAAGAAATGTGTTGCCATATTCCTATTTATAATTCTGAACTGGACGCTCTAACTCTTTCAAACCCAATCCATCTTGTTCTCTACTTTTACAGTCACTAATTTTTGCTCATTTTCTTGTTTCACATTGCTCTTCAGAATTCAATGGTCAGGTCTTCCCATCTAGGACCTTGGCTCCCCTCCACCATAATTCAGATTTTCCTACAGGCTCAAATGTTACAGATTGCTTAGGGTTAACCATCCCTCTGGGCTCAACCATTCTAGGAATCCCTATCTCAGGGCCACACCTTCAGAAGGCAGCGTTTCCACCTGTTTTACCTCTGTTTCAAAAGAAGGAACTAGATGATAATGGAAACTTGTGTGTATCATGTATCTTACACAAATAAGGGCAGAGTCTGTGTAATTTAGAGCTTATAATAAAACTTATGTGCAGAGGACATCTGTTGTTTTAACTTGCAAAGCATTCCTTACCCCTTCCTTTTTTTAAAATTTATTTATTATATTTTTATTTATTTTTGGCTGCGTTGGGTCTTTGTTGCTGCACGCGGGCTTTCTCTAGTTGCGGCGAGCGGGGGCTTCTCTTGTTGCGGTGCACGGGCTTCTCATTGAGGTGGCTTCTCTTGCTGTGGAGCACAGGCTCTAGAGCGCATGCTCAGTAGTTGTGGCACGCGGGCTCAGTAGTTGTGGCTCGCGGGCTCTAGAGTGCAGGCTCAGTAGTTGTGGCGCACGGGCTTAGTTGCTCCGCAGCATGTGGGATCTTCCTGGACCAGGGCTCGAACCCGTGTCCCCTGCATTGGCAGGCGGATTCTTAACCACTGCACCATCAGGGAAGCCCTTTACCCCTTCTTTTGATAGCAACACTCCAGTTTTACTTTGAAGGATAATCCACATCCCCTTGAAAATATTCTTGGAGTAACTGTCAATCAAGATGCTGCAGTCCTGCAACCCTGATCCCCCATGCCAAGGGACTGGCACAAAGCCCATGCTAGGGCAATCAGACTTCCTTCCAGGAGTTTAGAATTTGAATATCTAACCTACGAGCCCAGCGTGGAAAAACAATTGGAGTTGAATCATCCAATCATGGCACCTTGAAGAGATCATTTTTAATTCATGAAATGTAGGTTCTCACAGCTGACCTCCTTCCTTTTTTTCTTGATTTAGTCTTTCTTTCTGTTCTCTGCTATTTTATAACCTTTCAATTTTCTGTCTCCTCCCTATCCCCCCTTTTTTTGCTGAAGTTAATCAGCATCTATTTCTATGCTTACAATTGAACACCCTAGCAGATACACTGCTTACTACTCATAATATTCAATAATAAAAATTGCTAAGATGTATTGAGGTCTTGCCATGAAATGCTTGCTAAATAGTCAAACAAATATTTCAGTGTGATTTACATTTTCTCACTGATGTCACACTATATATGAATGAGCTAAATCTGAAGCATCAAAGGAAGAAAAATCTTATTCATGACCTACGAAATTATTTTCTATTTCTTTAATTTTGTATCTATGTGAAATGATGGATGTTCACTGAACTTATTGTGGTAGCCGTTCCATGATGTAGGTCAGCCAAATTATTATGCTGTACACCTTAAACTTACACAGTGCAATTATATCATAATAAAACTAGAAGGAAAAAAAAGATATAGAAAAAAATCAGTCAGTAATTTAAGAAACACACAAGTATCTATGACCTAGAATTAATAAACGTTAGCATTTGAAAAAAAAGATATAGATGCTAAATAATTAGATATGTTTTGATACATCTGTAGCTTTGGTTTTCTTCACCTGTATATTTATGTGGTCAGGTTGCCTGTGGTCTTGTGTAGCTGCAGAAGGAAAGTACTTGTGTTTACTGAGAATTTGCCTGGCCTTGACTTTAATCTCTATAAAATGTTGGTGCCTCAGGAAATGAGGTACAGAACTACAGGTGGTTCTAGTTTTGAATTTTTATAATTTAATCTTTTACACTTTCACATTTCTGCTACTTAGCCCTCATAAACAAACGTATATCCCAGGGAGTATTATGAAATAATAGTTTTGACATGAGTTCCTCAATTGTTTCAACAAATCAAACTCCTCACAATTTAATCTGGGGAATACAAATGCAGAAAAATGAGAGATTGGACTAGCTATGACTTTAAATGTTAATACTGATTGTCTGGAATTTGTTGTTGTTTGTACTTGGCGGGTATTTTTAGGCTAAATCTGTTTCTTAGAAAACACGTAGAGATGCTCCCTTCTTATTCTGTCTATGTAATTCTTGTTGACATTAATGTGACACTACATAAAGATGAGTACGCAAAATACCAGCTAATAAGCTGATGGCAGTAGAAACAGCAATTTACACAAATAGAATTTATATGAATTCTTTCTGCCATTTTCCAGCAAATAGAGCCATAAAGCATTCAATTGTTGAAGCAATCTAACTCACTGGAGAAAATCAGGTTACCACAAAGGGGACTGTTTTCTCTCCCACCTTTTGAGATTGAAAGGGGCTCTATAACACTTTTAAGAAAGGAAGTGATTCCTTTTAAAAGGTGTTTATCTTTAAATGTAGTAAATAAGGCATTCTTCAGATTATAAAAGGCTTCCTGAAGATCACAACACAGTTCAGAAGTATAATGCTCCATTCATCAGCAGCCACTCAGGAAAGAGAGGTGAGGAAAGTCAAGTGGCTGGGAAACCTGTCTGATATCAGTTTCTGTTTTCTTTGTAACAAGTTTCTTTGTCCTTATCTCCACAATCCACACCTTTTTTTAAACAGTTTTTAAAAAAATGATTAATTAATTAATTAATTTTTGGCTGCGTTGGGTCTTCGTTGCTGCGTGCAGACTTTCTCTAGTGGTGAACGGGGGCTACACTTCCTTGCGGTGCGCGGGCTTCTCATTGCAGTGGCTTCTCTTGTTGCAGAGCACGGGCTCTAGGCCCACGGGCTTCAGTAGTTGTAGCACGCGGGCTCAGTAGTTTTGGTGCACGGGCTTAGTTGCTCCGCGGCATGTGGGATCTTCCTGGACCAGGGCTCGAACCCGTGTCCCCTGCACTGGCAGGTGGATTCTTAACCACTGTGCCACCAGGGAAGTCCCACACCATTTTTAAAAATATAAAATGAAAAGCTTATTGGCATAAAGAAATACCTTCTGTAAAAAACACAAAGACCTTTGTATTTTGATAGTAGTAATCTACTCACATCAGAGAAATAGGGAAGGATTATGGAAAAATCCAATTTTTCTTTAATGGCAGCTCAGTATCACCAGCTATACTCCTACAAATTTAGATTTTCTTAAATTTAGGAATCTCTGGTAATAATAATTTTAGTAACAATAATACTAGTAATAATAATTTCTTCATTAAAAGTGTTATAATTTAAAGTATTTTAGATTTGTTTTATTAGACATATATCTCTCCTCTATTCAAAGCATGACTTTCATATGAGCTGTATGCATTTATAAGCTGGGTGAATTTAGACTATGTTTACATTAGACCTGTGCGATATACTATGTAATTTAAAGACTAAACCCTAACCATTCAATATAGTAAATTAGACCTTGTATTTATATAATGCAGAAAAATTCAAAGTATTTAAACCATTCGACTTACCCTGTCTCATGATTTAAAAAAAAGAATGTAATTGCGATGTTAATTTCATATTCTGAGTATCGTTGGTTGTGGCCTCATTTCCTAATTTTATCTGCCCAAAGCCAGATTTTATATCAGTTGGAATGCTTTGGTTTGCTACTGTAGACCTAAATAAAAGGGTAAAATGAGGCAGGCCCGAAACTGTCAAAGCTGAGTCTATTTGAGAATAGCAGAGAAATTACATTTCAGGACATGCAAACTGTAGCAAGACACAGGCGAGTCTGTTGAGGGTTTGAGGTAGGTTGTATTTATGGGCAGGGAACAGAAAGAAGGTAGAGTTCAGTCAGAGTCTTTTAAAATCAAAACCAAACAGAGACCAGCCTTGAAAATTTCCCAAGCAGACAAACCCAGCCCAGTCATACAAACAAAACTCAATTCAGCTTATTTTGCGAGACCAACCCTACGTGGGTCATTTCTTGTTCATGCCTCTGGAAACCAGAAGCAAACTTTCCCCAGGTTGATAGGAGGCAACCCCTGACAAATCCCTCGCATTTAAGAAAATTCCAATATTATCAATTGTCTATAAATCAGGCGCTTACAGGAAATCTGTCTCTCAGTCTTTAAGTTTCGTTTTCCTGAGAGCACATTCGTGAGATTTTCCATTTTATATCCTTTGGTTCCATTTTATATTGAAATTCTTTTGCACTCCCCGCCACTGTTATCTTCAGCTTCAATCATGCATTGGTCTCCGAGCTGGTCTCCCCATTTCTGCTCTTGCTTATTTATAATATAGTGTCCACGTGACTTTCCAATTTAACTCATAATAAAATCCAAAATTGTGCCCTGACCTGGAAGACCTGCTTGATCTGGCCCTTGCCTGATTCTTCAAACTTACCTCCTTATGTTTTCTTTTAGCTAATTTGGTCCAGATAACATGCTTCCTGACTGTTCGTCACGTGAGCCACGCTTGTGTAATCTGTTTTTCCAGAATATTTTCTGTTCATTTTGCCAGGGATAAAATATTAAAATATTTTCTGTTCACTTTTCCGGAGACCCTCCCATCACTTGTTCCTCATTTAATTCAAGTCTGTATTCAGATGCTACGTCAAGAAGCCTGCAATGGTCCTGCTGTTAAACTGGCACCTCTCACAGCCACTCCCACACCAGTTTCTGTATCCTTACTCTGCAGTACCTTTTCATGTCACTTATCTCTACTTGACATTACATTCAATGCTTATTTGTTGTATATGTTTATTTGTTGACTAGAATGTAAGCTCTGTAAGGGCTCTATATAAGTATTTCTTAAATACTTTTTCCTGCTGTATTTCCATCAATAAAACAGTGTGTACATGGGGAGCGGGGTGGAGAATGAGTGAAATAGGTGAGAGAGATGAAGAGGTACAAACTTCCAGTTACAAAATACATAAGTCATGGGTATGAAATGTACAGTGTGGGGAATAGAGTCAATAGCTATGTAATATCTTTGTATGGTGACAGATGGTAATTAGACTTATCATGGTGATCATTGTAAAATGTATAGAAATGTCAAATCACTACGTTGTGCACCAGGAACTAATACAGCGTTGTAGGTTAGTTATACTTCAAAACAAACAAACAAACAAACAAACTCATAGAGAAAGAGATCAGATTTGTGGTGACCAGAGGCAAGGGGTCGGGGGTGAGGGAGGAAATTGGATGAAGGTGGTCCAAAGGTACAAACTTCCGTTATTAGATAAGTCCTAGGGATGTAATATACAACATGACAAACATAATTAACATTGTTGCAAGTTATATATGAAAGTTATTAAGGGAGTAAATCCTACAAGTTCTCATCACAAGGAAACAAAATTTTTTCTTTCATTCTGTATTAATTCTGTATCCATATGAAATGTGGATGTTTGCTAGACTTGCTGTAGTAATCATCTCATGATGAATGTAAGTCAAATCATTATGCTGTACACCTGAAATGTATACAGTGCTGTAGGTCAATTGTTTCTCAATAAAACTGGAAGAAAAATAAATAAAAAATAAAACAGTGCTTACACATAATATTTAGTACTACATCTTTGTTGAATGAATGAATGAATGTAAATACTGGAATCCCTTTTTAACATTGTAGGGGAGAAAAGGATGTGTCTAAGGGTATAAAAGCCCTGTATTACATGAGTTTTTAAATTTTAAATAATAATTACATTTGGTGATATAATAAGGCCAGAGCTGTGGTGATGTCACGGGACTGCTATATTTGGCATATCCAGATGACTGCCAAGTAGACAGAGATTCTGATCATAAACTTCTAGGGGACCAGGGATCATATATATTTTATTCAGTTTGCTTTGCCACTGAAGAACTGTATCATGATGATTGTGAGGAGGGCATCACTATGATGTGGTTGATCATCAAGTATTTCTTGAATACTTTCTTCAATGTTTTTTCTTGATAAATACATACTGAATTACATTAAAAATATACAAAGCTGAGGGTAAAAAAAGATCATGTTGCTTCGTTTTAAAAACTCATACTAAATCCAACTCTTGAACCCCACTAAGGCAAGAAGTTCAAGCTAACGGATGATTTATGGGCCTCACCCCTCGATCCACAGGCATTTGGGGTATGCCCAGTAAATAGGGATGAAGCCTTTGGATACCCCTGAGATGCTTCTTCTCCAGCCCTCTGGTCCTTTGAAAGGCATGTGGCCCCGCCCCAAGTGCTCAGCCTGGGAACAGGGGCCATCGCTGCAGCTCCCACCAACTCAGGTCCTCCCGCTCTTGCCGCTGCATGGAATTCAGGGCTGTGATCTTCACTGGAGGAAACCTGTTCCTCTCACCTCTTGCCCCAGCCATTTGTTGCTTCCTCCCTGTTAGGGAAACTATTTCTGGTTTAGGCCAATTTGGATTCTTCCATCTCAAACTTCTGAGATACTTCCAAGTCCTTGGACAGCTCAGGGCTTTTCAAAATCAAAAGTTACTCACTGTATCCTAGGGTAAGGACTCACTTCATTCCTTCTAATGCTTCTACAGCAGGGAGAATAATCCACTAATCTACAAATTAATATCTGCATCAGTTTTCCTGTCACATGGACAAAAATGTGTGCATTCTACCCTAGGGCAGATACATTTGTTGCCATATAAAATAGCATGTAGTCCTGGGGCACCAAGATTCTATAATGACTGAGGCACTGACCACAGCATGAAAAGATGACTCAGTGACAGGAAAGAACAATGTTGTGACCGTTACCACTGTTACCAAACAATAAAGCTGTGATTACTGAATACTGTTACTTTACAAATCTGTCTAACATGTATTAAAGTGCACCGACAATTATTTAATTATGAAGTTTCACATTCGTTTGTGAAATGAACAAAGCATGGTCCCTTCTCAAAAGGGTCACAGCTTAGGACAATGCCCCTTTGATAAGAAGTGTGACAATTCACACATAACATTTTGCTTTCTGTGAGACACTGGGTACCACTTTCATCAACGAAATATCAATTATTGGTCATCCTTAACCTTCTAGAAAATTAGCAAAGAAATAAATTATAAAATTCAATTCTATCTACAAGCGAATGGTAGCAAAAGAAGCAGCCATTGTATATCATACCATTTGGGTTTTGGATCTTTAGAATGCAATTATAATCGAATCTCCACATTGTTAGAACCTAAATTTCCATCTATCGTAAAAATATAATTGTTATAGATATTCTTACTCCCAAAGCTTAGATTTTGCAACAGAAATGGAAAGAAACTTTATATCTTCTCATGAGGATACGTTTATCTAACTATAAATATCAACAAACGATCTCCTACATGGATTTCCCATGGAAGTTCTTGTATGATGTGTCCTGTTAGGTGAGAAACATGACCAGTTGAGTAAGTTTTTCATTTTTATTTATTTATTTATGAGCCACAGAAGATTTGCTAGTAAGAGTGTTATATTAGCTGAAGATAAATCTAACAGAGGTGCACAATCTGTAAGTTCTGTCCAATTTTACAGAACCTGCTAGAGGGTTGCAATAGAGCAGGAAAATGGGCTACATCTGTAACAACAGGGTTAATAAAACTTCTTGACACTCACCTAGTTAAAACAGAAGTTGTTATTGGAAAGTTATTTTAAATATGTTCTATATTTACATGGTACAAGAATAGACACAATGATTTTTAGGTTTTTGAATAGTTTTAGACTGACAATTTTCGTTCTATTTGAAACACAGAAGTTTCTGAGGCCAGTGCCTGAACTTGAAATAGTTCACATGTTGTTTTAATGGCATGTATTGGCTATGGGATTATTTTCTTTTTCGTGAAAAGGCTCCTAGTAAATTCACAAGTATCTAAGCCAGAGCTTTAGTTCTGGTTATTAAGCTGCGTTGCTACTCATTTCTAAAATGGAAAGATGTAATCTGTAAGTGCCAGAAGTACCATGTAAATATTTACCTTTAAGTGAGAATTTAGAAAAAAGAGCATAATATTTTTACCTTGTTATCCCATGTAAGTAGCTTTGGAAAAATGCTAAATATAGCGTTTGGCTCGATTTAGTGCTGTAAGTAATAGGCGTGTGGGGTTAATTAACTGAGTCACAGACCTTCGTGCTCAAACTTTCTTCTGCAGAAGGACAGGGAGAGTCTCGAGTTGCTACAGAGGGTGGGACTCTCTGATTCAGCCGAGCAGCTCTGCTTCCTCTATTTTAAACATTGACATTCTGCTTACAATTTGGTGCCAAACTAAAAAAAAATTTAAACCACTTTTTTTTACTGTTAAGTACCTATGACTTGGTGAAGTGAAACCATGGGTAGAATGGAGTATTAGTGTCAGTTTGGAGCAACCTGCACTCTGATAGCAGTTTGGTTCTCCTCTTCAGTAACAGTAAGCCTTGGGTCTCTTCTGGATGGTCTGAAGTTTCTTTATGGCGGTTGGATGCTTGGTTGGAACTCAAGCATCCCATAGCCCTGTACAGTCTATGGTAATATTTCCTTTCTCACTGTCCGGAAGTCTCACTCTACCCATGTCAATCAGTCAAGAACTCTAGGGGACAATGCATGATTTGGATCTGTGTTTCTGCAGAGACCCCTTTCCTTTGGGACTGTTTATGCAAATTCCCGTGATTCCCATCTCCCCAGCTCAAAAAGACCTCCATACTCCTCTAGCTCAGGACCAACTCTGCATCGCATGACCCTGCAAGTGAGTGCCTCCTTAAATTTCACCGTATGCAGCTCATTCGCTCACCCTCGTCCTAGCCCTGCTCCTGCTTTACTGCCCCCTGTGCAGGGCTCCGCTAAGCGCCTACAGCCAGACAACACAGATGATTGCAAGCTTCACTTTGTTTCTCTTCTTTGGGGTCACTCTCCCGAGCTCCCTGCTGTCCAATGTCTAAAATGTATCTTTTTTTTTTCATTCCTTTCATCCAGATTTTTAGTCGTTTAAGGCTGGGTTATGAATCCAGTCTCTGTTCTTCCATCTAGGCCAGAGTGAAAATCCCCTAAACTCTCTTAAAAACTAAATGAATGACTTAAAGATTTGGCAAAAGATGTCTAAAAATCTATAAAAACAAAATACTAACTAATCATTAAAAAAGCTAAGTTGCTCAAACTCATTCCCATTCAGTGATATATGAATTTCTTTCTTAAATCCTTAATATATTTAAAAATGTATTTAGATTTTAGCATAGTGAAACTGACTTCACATTTCTGCCTTTCAGAACTGTAAGAGAATAAATATGTGTTATTTTAAGCATATAAAATATGTAGGTATATGTAGTAACAAAGACATAATTCTGTGTATTTTAGTGTTATTTAAAGTAAATGTCACAATAATGATAAAATGATAACTCATGTTTATGCATTCTTTTACAATTTCAATCAATATTCACATATGATATTTCTTGTGATTCTAATATAAAACCAGTGTGATATATACGGTGTCACTAGACTTAGAAGACACATATCTTAATTCCAAATCATTATCACACTAGACAAATGCAAATATTTAAATAGCTCTAAAGTCCTTCTGGTTCCTTCTCATATTGTAGAAGCTGTAAATAATAGTGAAGACCAGTTAGACTGAAAGAGGAAACCCAGAGTTTGCACTTAAATAATACTTCGGCATTTACTAGTCTATGGGATTTGTCACTTTTCAAATATAAATATAAATGCAGGGCATGAAAACAGATGAGGCTTTACAGGAAAAACCAAAAAGAGTAGTTGCCCACCAGCTTGTTTCATCTTTTCCAATTTTCTAAGGCAGAAAAATGTAATAAACATAAACATAATGATAGCTTTTAATTAGATACTTATTGTATGATCACCCCTGTGCTAAGTGCCTATCATAGAATTTCATCTTCCCATCAGTGCATGTGGTATGTACAATTATTAACCACTTTTAGAGCAGCACAAACGAAATCTTAGACAGATTAAGAATCTCGCTTAAGTTTATGTAGTTAATAAGTGACTGGACCTGCGTGAGCTCTAACTTAAAATTCTGACTTTAAAGCCCATGCTGTTAATTACAACACTACCTCATAAAAGAAACCCTGTTTATGCCCACATCTTGTTGAGACAAATATTCTTCACTTTTTCTTTGCCACTTTCCTGCTTACTTCAATCATCACAGCCTTCCTCATAAAACTTATATAATATTACCCAAGCACTATGAAGTTCACTTTAAAACTATCTCATATAAAACTTGGCAAAGAGGAGTAATCAAATCAAATACATAAAGATGCATAGCATAGATTTGAAAAGAGGAAAGTGACTTTTGGTTTCAGTAATTGCTAAGACTAGGCCAAGCCCCAAACCCTTGTATCTTAAAGCCCCAAAAATGTTGAATAAAATATAATAATAACTTTTAATGTATTTCTCAGGTAGTAGGAGTCAATGGAAATATGCAGGTGCCAGAAATAAAGAACAGACATAAACTAGATTACGGATTTCTATCAGGATAGCGAATATTCATGGACTGCAGGCTCTTTCTTCCAAAGTCAAACCAGAAGAAATAATAAAAAGGAAAGAGGAGAGGATTTGAGAAATCTAAACAAAAAAGGAAGGCTAAGGTCAGTCTGGACTTGTGTGTAAATGGGCAGCTGTGGTCAAGAATTGCAAGAGGCAAAGTTCAGAAGAAAGCTTTAAGCAATACTCTGGCCTCTTCCTGAGTAGTCTTGGAGCAATCATTTCATTGCTCCCCCCTTTCAGGATAGAAACTGTGGACAAAAGCACAGACTGTCATTGTCATGGAGTAATAATACGTCAGTGCAAAGCCCTGGAATTGGTGGCCAGCCACATCAGACGTCTACTCCTCCAACTGATCTCTCCAAACCCCCAGAGAGGACAGATTAAAACTTACAAGACCACCTTCCCTCAAGCCTTCTTCCTAATGCATTGTCTATGGAACGGCCACAAATAGGAACAGCCGAACAGTGGTTCTCTGGTGCAGGGGTCTCCTTGCCCTGGGACTCCTCCTCTCATTTGTCCTCAGACTCACTGGAGGGATACAGACTGGGTCCAGCCTCCTTTCCTTCCCCAAGAAACTCTGCCAGACACAGTACTTGGTGCATCCGTCAGAATGTGAGTTCATGAGCTCAAGTATCTAAACCCAGATGACTTCAAACACTACAAAAGAAAGACAAGGAACTGAACTACATATAATACACAAAACAGAATGTAGACTAATTAAAATAAATTATTATCAATATACTTGAGGCCATAAAGATGAAAATTAGCAATATGAATTATCTTTTCCCTACACGTTTCCTATTGTTTTCTTCCAGGTCAAACCAGCAGTTTAGCAATGACATTAAATAACAAATTCTGCTTATGGCTGAAGTTTTTTACTTAACACTTTGTCCATGTATTCCATTGTATGAAACATTAAAGGTTATCAATTTATATGCTCTCAAAAGTAAGCTAAGAAGTAACTAATCAAATTGGGTAGTAGTAAATTTCCCAAAGGATGAGTAAGTTTTCAACAAAAGAGTCCTATATATGTTTCTGCCGACATTTCTCTAAGTTGACTATTCTATCATTGCAGTATCCATCTCCATCTCTATCTCCAAATCCATCTCTATCTCCATCTCCATCTCCACCTCCACCTCCATCTGCATATCCATCTCCATCTCCATCTCCATCTGCATCTCCATCTCCATCTGCATCTCCACCTGCATCTCCACCTCCACCTCCATCTGCATCTCCATCTCCATCTCCACCTCAACCTCCACCTCCATCTGCATCTGCATCTGCATCTCCAACTCTATCTCCATCTGCATCTGCATCTCCATTTCCATCTCCATCTCCACCTCCACTTCCACCTCCATCTCCATCTCCATCTCCACCTCTATCTCTATGTCTACAACTACATCTACATCTATATCTGCAGCTATATGACATAGTGATTACACATACATAGGGATAAAAGGGAAAGGAGGACCAAAGAAAGGGGATATGTGATGAAGATAAAAAAGTTGCTTCAGCAAATGGAAATGGAACTGAGCAGAGTATGGCTCATCTAAAGGTTCAGATTGATGCAAGATTAATGCAGATTAACTCAAGAACTCTGAGTGAAACATAGGGAGTCTAGTTTATAATAACTCATGGGTAATTAAGAATTTAAAAAGAAAACTTTGATTTTCAACCAAATGAAGCTGCTTTATAACAGGCCAATCCAAAAAAAAAAAAAAGTCAAGATTAAATACTCCAATAGAGCTGTTAAAAATCACTTTTTGTAGCTTTCATTAAAAGAGATAATTTTTCTTATATTCCTAACTGAGGTCTAGGTATAAAGTTAGTGCTCGATAAATACTGGCTATTTTTTATAACTAGCTCAATTGTTTTCTCTCTTGTTTTTCCCTATTTAGTATTTGATGTTTTAAGATATATTTTTATTTAGAAATTAATATTAAAACTATAAATATTTAAGAGGCATTGATGGACTCAAACCTATAATTCCCATGATTCATAGATTTCTATACATAAGCTTATTATCTGTTTTTTTTTTTTAAAGATCCCACTAATCACCTGATAGCCTGGTAACAAGAGCCAAAGATAAGGATACATTAGTCTGGAGCAAGAACTAACTTCTTGGAGATATAACCAAAAACCCTGAGCCACAACTGCCTTACCACACATGTAATTAAAAAGGGATGAGTGGTGGGGTTTGAGTGATTTCTCCTTTTTAAGGAAACAGCTTCAGAATGGAATATACAAATACGTAGAAGAGATAACTAATATAAGCTCATAGAGCAAAGATCTGGAAAATACCTTGAGATGTCAGCTCATCCATACTTCTGACCTCAAGTTGGATTATACATAAACCATTCACCTCAGATGAAAATTATTCTTTCCAAAGATGTTCAGAGAGGGGTCATGATTTGACTCAAAGAAAGCTCCCCTGGCGGACCCCCCTCTCCACCCCCATCATTTATTTAGAGTCATTCCTGGTTATTTTGTTAACGGAGAAGAGAGAGAGTGAGAGAGATAATTTACACAGAAAGTTCATTGATAATGAAAATTCAGCTCTTCACCTAGTGAGGTTGCTTCACTCCCCTGAAATAATGCAGGAGTTTCATGTCAGAAACATTAAATGCAGACTTCCCTGGTGGTGCAGTGGTTAAGAATCCGCCTGCCAATGCAGGGGACACGGGTTAGAGCCCTGGTCTGGGAAGATCCCACATGCCGCGGAGCAACTAAGCCCGTGCGCCACAACTACTGAGCCTGTGCTCTAGAGCCCGCGAGCCACAACTACTGAGCCCACGCGCCGCAACTACTGAGGCCCGTGCACCTACAGCCCATGCTCCGCAACAAGAGAAGCCACCGCAGTGAGAAGCCTGCACACCGCAACAAAGAGTAGCCCCCGTTCACCACAACTAAAGAAATCCCACACGCAGCAATGAAAACCCAACGCAGCCAAAAATAAATAAATAAATTAAAAAAAAATTAAATGCCTTTGAGCACAATGAAAAGTGTTGAGATACTTATTTAAAGGCTTGCACAAAGCATTGTTATGAGCATCGGGGCCCCATGATTTCATTGTTGGATCTTAGTTGACATCTTTATTAATGATCTAAAGATAGATAATCAGTTTGTCAAGTTTCTAGATGCTATTCAATTAGGAGCAATTCCAAAAATCCATGGAGGATAGTGAAATGGTACTAGTGGATTAGAGAAGTCAAATAATCTGTCTAGAAATATAAAAAAAAAAGAATACATTTACAGTCTAAGAAGTCATTCTCTTTCTTATCAAGAAAAACAAAGAATTCCAAAGCATTTAAAATATCTTATCTAAAACAAAAGATAGAATATAAGGATATTTTTCTTTGTCATTATCATGTCATGGTTCACTCAAAACAGCCTTATCAACTATCGCATATGGGATCAAGAAGGCTATACAAACATGTGAAGACTTATAAATAAATGAGGATGCACTTATGCACGAGCCTGTTTCTTTTGTCCACAAACACTAACAGATTTGTCCAGTGTGTTTTCTCCAATTCAAAAGAAACTATCTTAACAGAGCACTGAACTTTTTTGGCTAGTAGCAATGATTTACTCTCCCTTAATTAATACAATCTCATCTATAGTTTTCTTTTTTATTCTGAATCTCATTTACTTTGAAGCCTGATCATTTGAAAGCTCCACACAATAGACCCTAACAAGTGAGTCTTAGGCAGATGGATGATTGCAGTGACTTATCCAGAATCTCTTAACAGGTAGATAGTATCTGTGGATCAACATTCCTAACTCTACTCCACTGCTCTCTTTACTGAGCTACAATGCTTTTTCTTGGGATTTTAAAAAAATTTTATTTTGTTTTTAATTTGGCTGTGCTGCGCGGCTTGTGGGATCTTAGTTCCCTGACCAGGGACTGAACCCATGCCCTCTGCAGTGAAAGTGCAGAGTCCTAACCACTAGACCGCCAGGGAAGTCCCTCTTGGGATTTTTTTTATAAGAGTTTCTGCTTTTAGATCTACATGCCCTTGTGAAATCCATCTAGCTAAATGAGGATAGAGTTCTAGATTTTGTAGCGTCCAAGCAGGGCCTCAAGGCTAGACGATGATACCATGAAGATGATGATTCTTAACTCTGGTTGAACATTAAAATCATCCGAGGGAAGTTAAAAGTATCTCAATGTTTGAATTTTCAATTAACTGACACCAAACATCTTGCAGAGAACATGGAACCACTGTTTCTAGAAGACTCTCTAGAAGAATCTCTTGCACAATGAAGGTTAAGAACCACTGTCACAGGCAGTATCTGTGTTTGGTAAAGGGTGTATTCTATGTACAGTCAGCTATTGCTACCAGCAGAGGGCCTGCTATGTCTTACACAAAAGCTTCAAGAATGTGACTGATTTAGAGCTCGGCTCTCCATCAAAGCCCTGTTCCGACATCATGGGAAAGAGGCCTAAACTTCCTTCTAACCAGAAACCTGCAGGAGCCACTCCACAGAGTATGATCCCAAACTGCTGGCTGTTACAGTAACTTCACTGGGAAGCTGTAGATTTTCATTTTGAAAGCCATCTTCTCTGGCAACTTAGACAAGTTTTAGGGGGAGGCCCTCGAAATAAAACTAATGGCTAATGAAGAGCTTTCTGAAGGCCAAAAGCAAAGCAAATCTAGCAGGTTTTAATTTTTTTTCTTAACACATCTGTGCATACATTTATCCTTTTCTGATCAATTTTAATGCGTACCTTGTCTCTCAAAAATATGCTAAAGCAAGAGCCCAGAAGTATAATATGTTTGCCTATGCCTTCCGATACTTTTCTCATTTGTACCTGTGGGATTTTAATTCATAGAGGTGACTGAGCTATTACACAGAGAGGTCAATGCCATTGAAAGAAGAATTTATGACTTATATTTCCTAAGAGAAGGGGACATCTCATGCCCATAGGGCCACAAGGGAAACACCAGGTTCTGGTGAACAGCAGAAGCAGAGGTGAGGGGAAAACTAGGCCAGAGTCCTTATTGGGGTTTCTGTGGGAAAGGCAAGGCAGGGCAGAGTTAACAGGTTAGGACTGGCTTGTGTGAATATTTATGGCAGGCTTTGGGCTATAGGCGTGTTTGCCTGGTGCTTAGCCCTGGGATGATTTAGGGCAGGGAATATACTGGTTTGGTGTATGCGTGTCTTATGGAGGAAGCAGTTGGGAGTACGGATTCCAGATTGGTTAGTTTGCATCTAAAAGGTGAACTCTTGGCCAAGCCCTTTGCTGCTTCTCAGAACTGGCTGGACCTGGGAAGGCAGTCTCTCCCCAGTATTTCTGAGATGTCGAACATCACAAGATACAGAAAATTTTAAAATGTGAATAACACAGTACTTCTGTCTGGACAAAGAAGTTGCATGAGCAGGGAGTTGTGTGAGCTGGAAGATCAAGTGGCCGTGTTGTGGGTAAAGGCTCCTTCAGCTCCAGTACAGCTGATCAGTGACAAGGGTCAGTGCATGGCCACTGGTCAGCAGGAATACAGTGGGAGAGTTCTCTTTCAACCTTCAGGTGAGCGAGAAGATGAAGCGATGACAGAGTCGCAAAATCTGACTATATGTGCTCTGAAAAACAGGAGGGGGTTTTTTACTTGTCAATCCTATTTATGCAGTTTCTCTTAGATATTTCTAAAATTTCACTGATGTATTGGTCTGAAATTAGCAACAAACAAAGAATAGGAAAAGTTTTCTTTCCTCTTCATAAAACAGAAAAGCCTGAAACAGCTGAAATCTTTAACCTACTAGATCTTCTGAACTAAAAACATGTTCTTTTCCAGATTCTACATTCAGCTATTTCCAGAAAGTCTCTGGACACAAAATTTTGGGGCAATATTTTCATTGGATATTTTATAGAATATTTTTATTTTATGCTTGTCTTTGGGCCTGGTAAATGAAAGCACATCATAAGGAAAGTCAGTTATGATCAAACACTACAAATCTGAGGAAACATGGAAAAAGTGATAAAAGAAAAGAGTGTAGTTTTCTTCTTTTTTTGTCTGTGTTTTTGGGATCAAAATAACAAATCAGCTATAAAGTTACTTTGAGTAAAAATATATATTGACACAAAATAAAGGCTGCTTTGCAAAGGGGACTTGCACCCCTGGTGAGTCCAACTTTAATATTTAAAGCTAAAGAGATCCGAGGAATAATGCAGTTTTCTTATGTTGTTTTATTTATGGGATTCAGATACTTTAGCCACTGGTATTTGTACTTAGCCTGAAGGACTGAGAAGTCCACCAGTAGGGGGCGGTGTAGATAAGACCTGTTCGTAGTTAAGGCAGAGCCAGATAACAGCATTTGCCCCACCTGCCGCTGGGTCTTGTGTTTGCATGGCCTGTCTAAGCACAATACGTAGATGCTTCTACTCTCTCAGTGTTTGGAAATGATCACTTCAGCCTCAAACTTTCCTTTTATGGCCTCACCTTAATGAAGATACTATTGGAAACTCACTGAATTAGTTTTCCATTTATATTTAAGCAGTACTTACCTCTATAAAAGTCGAAGAGGAAATTTACTCTCTTTCTCTGATTCTTGAGTGTTTAACATTTTAAAAGGTGGCACTTTGCCTCAACTCTCTTCCACCAGAGGATTAAAGGAAGAGTTTTATTGATTTAAGGACAGTGAGTTTAGGTTTTAATTAACTTAAGTAATTTGCCTAATCAATTTCATGAATCACTGACTTTGTATTTTATATATTGTCTAGATTCCATATACGCATCACCTATATTCCCTGAAACAGGGTTTTTCAGGGTCTGTGAATGAGTTATTTTTGTTACATTTATTTTATTTTACTTTATTTAATTTCATTTTAATTATTATTATTATTATTATTTTGGGGGTGAGGCACAAGGTTGGAATGTGAGTGGGGACAGATGAAATCAAAAGAGATTTTTGTTTTAGTTTTAGGGTTTTTTCCCCCCTTTTTGCAGAGTTCAGTCTTTGCTTTAGGCTCCCTGAATAAAAAACTTCCAAACCACACAGCAATGTCCCTTGGCGTGGCTTTGCTGTGGTCTGTGGGATTCTTCAGGAGTCCTGCGAAGGCTGTGACGTGCCTCATTACTGCGGTGGGAGTGCTGTGTGTAGGTGGTGATCGTTTTCTGCTATTTAGTATTGGGAACCAAGGGAACAAGAATACAGTATGCTGCAGGCATGTTTTTCATGGATGACTCACATTCTAAATGATTGCTCTTTGTGCTACAGTTCAAATAATACCAACGTGCCGTAGGAACATAACAACCAACCCGAATCGAGGTTACAGTTAGATCAGACATGCTTATTTGGGGCCTTCATCAGTAGAAGATTGTATATAGCACTGCAGGGTGCAGTTGGGGAAGTGGGCTATAAACTGTGTTCAGTGAGCATTTATGGAGGTTTACTCCATGTCAGAAATTTTACTGAGCCCTGGTGATTTCGTTATGAGAAATCACGATCCTTGCTTTCAATAAATACGTAGTCTGTGTAGATATCATATAAAAAGTAAATGCCATGTAGAATAGTATAGAATAATCAGAAATAAAATGCAGAGTATATTCAAGTATCAAAAAAGAATGGCTGAAGCAGTTTTTGAGCTTAAACATCTTGTCAAGAATTAATTAAAAATACATATCAGTAATTTAGAATGCAACAAGCCGGTAAGAATGAGCATCATGCAACAAATAAGAGCCAAAGATAATTGTGCCAGGCACTGCGCTGAGTCATTTCCATGCACCATCTAATTCCATAGATAAATAGATACAAAAATAGGGCAAAAAATAGATACAAACAAGCATAAGACAATCAAAAGAAACCACAAGACACAAAAATTACTCTGACTTTAATTTCTTTTTTCTTTTTTTTTTTTGCCACACCACGTGGCTTGCAGGATCTTAGTTCCCCAACCAGGGATTGAACCCACACCCTCGGCAGTTAAAGCACCGAGTTTTAGCCACTGGACTGCCAGGGGATTCCCTAATTTCTTTTAACCGAAACTTCTTGTGATTTCTCCTATGCTTAAGGCAAATGGACCACATTAGGCTGTAAACGATGATAGGAGGAGATAATGGACCAGCTTTTCAGTCTTGAAAATAATATGAACAAATTTCACAATTACAATACAATGCTGCCATTTTAAATGTGCAGTTCATTCACAGATCTACTGGCCCATTATTTAAATTATTTTAATGAGATGGTGCCTCTTGAAATCCTAAAGGTTAAAATGGGACATGTCTTACGCTTCCTAAAGTTATTCAGAATCAACTACAAATCGCAAGGAGGGAACAAGAGTGTCAGCAGTGTTGGGCATGAGCACATTCTTTAAAGTATATTTTTCCTTCTTGTCCCTTGATTGATGAGTTTAATACATTCTAATGGACATTGCCCATTGCATAAGGCCAGAGGCTGCTAGTTGGGGGATAATGAGAATAATGCCATAATGTGAATCTCAAGGCAGTTTTCAAATTGAATTTGTACTGCTGTATTGCCCTGAAAGTGTTCCTATGTGAAATCCATATTTTTATGTGACATTTGGGGAAATAAAAAGAAAAGCAAAATGTACCACAGGAGTCAACATGCCATTACATACTTTGACTGTTCTGTTAAAAAACAATCTACCTGTTTCGGCTTTTGGAAAACCTGCCAAGGAAGAAAGATGTTTGTAATTAATATGCCAACAGGAAATATCTCCAAGCTGATGCGTCATCCTGTCACGTCCTGATGCAATATGGTCCTGGCGTTAGCCAGGAAGCGTTCAAGGAAGGAGGTGAGCTTTGAGGACGCCCTAACTGGATATACAATGCCAGTTCTGGGACTCTGGGCACTTCTTTCAACTCAGACTGAGAGTCCTTTAAGAACCTTTGTTTGGCAGCTACATTTTTACAGTGCACCACTAATAAAATAAACCAGATAAAGTAGAATATTCTGCCCACGGCATCCGTGTAATTGAATACTGGCTCTATTCCCTATGAGTTGTATGACTAGGTAAGTTATTTAGAATTTCTGAGGTTTAATAACCTCATCTGAGCAATGGGAACAGTAAAAGCCACCTTAGAGGGTTTGTGAAGATCAAGCTATTCACATACATAAAGGAAAGGACTTATTAGGTCTGTTTAGGAAATATTAGTTTCCTCTTCCTTTATAAGACGATTTATGCTTATTTAACCATGGCACCAAGTCAACACTTGCTGCAACCAAATAGTAATGTTTTGCCAGTATGGAGTTAAAAGGGAGTAGAGCGCCCTCACTCCTGCGTGGCCCAGTGGTTCTGTGGTGTGGAAAGCAAAATGCAGAGCAGCTGCTGTGTGAGCCTTTGCTATCACTGACCTCACAGCCAAGGCACTGCAGTACGTTTCTATTGTGAATAACAACTTGCCACATGTTTAGCAGCTTAAAACTCCCATCTCTAATCTCCCAGTTTCTCTGGGTCAGGAGTCCATGCACAGCTTGACTGGGTCCACGGCTGCAGTCGAGGGAGTGGCCCCACTGCCGTTCTCACCAGGAGCTCAGGGTGCTCTTCCAAGATCATTCAGGGGTGGGCAGAATTCAG
This sequence comes from Balaenoptera musculus, assembly GCF_009873245.2. Lineage (NCBI taxonomy): Eukaryota > Metazoa > Chordata > Mammalia > Artiodactyla > Balaenopteridae > Balaenoptera > Balaenoptera musculus. The sequence goes on along the minus strand of NC_045801.1, from coordinate 75,626,535 downwards.
TCCCTTGTGGTTGTCCAGTTGAGGCTCTCAGCCTAGAGGCAGCCCCTCTCCAGAGCTGTTCACAGCAAGGCCCTTTGCTTTCTTGCCTGAGGCCAGCAGGAGAACATCTCTCTGACGTTTCACCTGGTAAAGGCTCCTCTCATGGTGTTAGGACCACCCAGGATGGTATCACTTTTGATGAACTCAGTCAACTGATAAGTAACTAAATCATGATGCTGATACCCCATGACAGTCACAGGCTTTGCCCACACTCAAGGGGAGGGGACCCTACAGGGCAGGTACAACAGAGAGTACACGTCTTGGAATTCTGCATACCACAGTCATGTGGCCCAGATCCAGAGAAACATCTTCAGAAGAAGGCAATCTTCAAACGGATTCCTGGCTCTGATTTTCCATGCTTATTGCTGCTGAGCAACATTTCATCTGAAATGGCAGCAGTCTTCTCAGCATTAGTTGACTGGTGGCTAGAGATGCTGGGAATACCAGACTGACCAATGGGATATGCAATCCTCAAAAGCCAAATACTCATTTGGAACAAAGGGTAAGGAGCTGAGCTAGAGGTGGAAAATCTGCATGCCAGGTATACTCAAGCACTTGGCAGAAATTTTTAAGCTTCTTAATCATTCTGAGACTCTGGTTTTATGTAAGATGAGGAAATTGCATCTCAGAGAGAATAAGTGACTCACCCAACATCATGCAGCGGATTAATCTGTGGGAGACTTGGGTCTTAAATATATGTCCACCTGCCTTTGTCCAGGTTTTTTCCAACATAGCATTCTACTTTTCCTGTTAGAGGCGGGGTCCATCACACGTAGAGCTTTTTTTCATGCGTGCCTTGTAGTATGGTCATTGACTATCCCTTGAGGTAGGCTAGGTGCACACAGGAATAAGAACAGGGTCAGACTGAACCTCCGCACCTTGAGAGAACAGAGGCAGGATCTTGTTAGGTTGTTAAAACATAATCAGGATAAAGATTCGGTCATGGAGGGTGAGATTAGATTGCCTTATTCAGAATTAACATTTATAGAAGATTGAAGGGGGTGGAGAGATAAGTCCCTCTTCTTTAGAATGTGAAACTGTTGACTTGCTTTTCCAGGAGTTTGAGAATTGAATTTACTGCCTATGATTCAGCAGTGCTCAACCCAATAAACTAACATAAAAATTTACCCTAGGCTAGTGACATGCCCAGACTTGTAAGCAAAACTACTTTGGGGGTTGTCATGGGTTGATTTATGTCCCCCCTCTAAACCCTATGTTGAAGTCCTAACTCCCAGTCCTTCAGAATGTGACCCTATTTGGAGATAAGGTTTTTAAAAAGGACTTCAATGTAAAATGAGGTCATTAGGGTGGGCTCTGACCCAATATGACTGGTGTCCTTATAAGAAGAGGAAAGTTGGGTGCAGATGTGTACAGAGGGAAGACCATATGAAGACAAAGGAAGAAGACGGCCATCTACTACCCAAGGAGAGAACCCACAGAAGAAACCAAGCCTGCCAACACCTTGATCTTGGACTTCCAACCTGTAAGAAAACAAATTTCTGTTGTTTAATGCTGCGCCCCCAACCCCAGCCAATCTGTGGTACTTTATTCTGTCTGTAAACTAATACGGGGGGGGGGTGTTTCCACAACCACAGTGGATTCTCACAGAAAAACACAGTCTTAGTAACTTTCATCTCTCCGTTTATAAAAGAATAGCAAATCAGACAACAATCTACCATGAATGAGAAGATTATTAGAACTTCAAGAGGTTAAAAAATTAAAATTGCAATCTGAAGTAGAGCATAATGTAAGCACATTTAAAGTGATTTTATCACCATTAAGAAAAGGTTAAATTCTTTGAACAACAAATATGCGGAAATTGAAAAACTAATGTACAGAAATGCAAAATATTATTTTTAAGGTTAAAAAACAAATAGGCCTATTAAATAACAAATTAGAGACAGGTAAAAAATTAATAACCTTAAAGATAAATATGAGGAAATTACACAGCATTCAGTAAAAAGGGAAAAATAAGTGAAAATTATAAGATGTTGAGAGACATGGAAGATAGAATGAGGAAACCAATATACATCAGAATATATACATCAAGAAAGTGAAATAGGATGAAGGAGAAGTAATAAAGGTCAGAAAATGATGGAATAATACTACTACATTTCTGTGGGAAAATTGCAGTTAAACAAAAGTTTTAATGAGATTAAAATAATTTATCAGGAATTTTGACTTTCTTATTGACTTCATAAAATGAGACATATGTATCTCATTCCCTGACATACATATCTATTTTTTTTTTCACTTAAAAAAAAAAAAACAGCTTTGCAATCAACTCTACATGGCTTACCTATGTCACCAAAGGCAGTGGTCACCTCTATCTGGTGTCAGCTTTGGGGGGATGGCAATGTGGTAGGGAAACATGTGCTAAACCAAGGAGCTCTGTTCCTTTGGATGATTCATTTAGCCTCTCCGATGTTACTTCCTCATCTGTAACAGAAGGAATTGAAGGTTTTCTAGAAGACAGTAGCAAGCTTTGGCATCAGACAGACCTAAGTAGAAAGCCTCGTTCACCCACTGACTTGTTACTGGGTCCTGTGTGCTCAATAAATATTTGTTGAGAGAGTTGCTTGTCTCAGTTACCTGGTCTGAAACTTGGGGGTGGCACACCCAGATCAGATGACTGCGTGGAGGACCGCTGAGACTCTGTGTGACTTGGTTAACCTTGCGTTCGGCTCAGGGCAAGCAGACAGAGTAGGCTGTGCTTTTCATATTTCTAAGGTCCCTTGTAGTTCTAACGTTCTCAGAATCCATGACTTGATTTCAATAAGTGTAAAACAATTTGTAGGGAATGTGGGAACTAAGTATTTTATATTGCTGTTTCATGGATCTTGATTTGTTGCAGTAAACTCATTATGTTAAACATGAAATGGAATGGCTTTTTCTTGGAAGCTTTTACTTTATTACAGTGAATGCAAAGGCTGCCCCCTTGTGACAAAGCTTGAGGACCACAGGCTGTAACCCATCCCTCAGGCTGTAGCCTTAAACGTTTGCTGCAGAGCTGACCCTTCCTGACAGCGAGATGGAAGCTGTGCACAGGATACGTTTCCGTAGGCTGATGCATGAGAACATCTCATTCCAGAGAGTCGCTTCTGTTTCTCAGTGGAGGCAGTTTTAGCCCAACTGTATTTTAAAAATAGTCTATGAATAATGTAAGAATATCACTGTTACCCGGCAGCTTTCAATCAACGCTAGCTCTCTCCCACCTTCTCTTTCTGACGCTTTAAGGAAGATGGTTTGACAGAGGAAGCTTCATGCCCTATTTTTCTAGTTAAAATAGCCCTGTGAAAATGCAATATGTCTGCCTAGTAGTTTAATTTATTTTTAGTTTTATCTCATGATGAAGTCATGCTACAAATATTCCCCTTACATTGCAAAAATGTATAGCACATATGAAAAAAAAGAAAGTATTTAATTTATGGTTCCAATGGTACAACAGAAATTTCCTTATCACTTCCTTACTATGCTTCGTATTTTGTATGGAAGGTTCTCACGGGAGACTGGGGGTAGTGGAGGTGACCAGATGCTGAGGGTCAGCTTCTCCAGATGCAGGTGCTGAGACTGAATTTGGAGTGTAGGCTATTTATTAGGAGTCAATGTCTGTGAAGAAAGGGAGAGGAAGCAGAATTGGGTAGTGGGAGAATGCTGACAGTAGATGCCAAAGACCAAGGACCAAGGACCAAGGCCTGCCAAGAAAGCCTCAGCTAACCCAGCGAGCTCTGGACTGAGCACGTATCCCATGTTGGACCAAAATAGTTGGACCTTTGTGATCCTGCCTGGCTCAGCAGCAGGCACGGGCAGCTCTGGCCAGAGCATGACCCAAGGCTCAGGGACTCCCTGCACCTGGACTAACTGTGCAGGATCTACAGCAAATCTTGACAGGAAATCTGGGAGCAGGGCTCCACGTCTACCATGTGTCACTGACAGAGGAGAGGGGACAGAGAACGTCAATCCACTCCCATCTTGAATAGACAGTCTTCTTGCTGATGCTCATATGCAGCTTAGTTGCAGGTCCATTCATTTCTGCTGAAGGCTCTTCCTGCTCTCTCTTGCCTTGGTCTCCTCCAAAGCCACCAAGAACAGGGCTCTCCTTCCCTACACAATTTCTTCTCCTGCCCTGCCTTTGGCTAAGCTTGCCCTTCTCCCAGCAGCAATGCTAGTCTGCATCACCAAATTGAACATAAAATGATAATGCCTTGCATTTTTTAAGTATGCATGTTCTGTCTTAACTAAACTATAAGCCAGGAGTTGCAAAAAAAAGTTTCATCTTGCGCTACATTTGTTAACGGCTGCCTGGAGAGAGCTGTGTTGAGAAGGATTCTGAGTCTGAATCCAAGCTCAGTGAAAAGTAGAACCAGAACCACCAATGACCTTCACAGTCACACCAGGGAGAGAGGGGACATCTTTTCAATATTTGCTTTCCAACCCTGTTCTCAACTTTCCACTTGTAGTTAACATGGCAATGTATAAAAAACAACACTTCACACTTCTTGCTGAATATAGAAATGAATTGCCCTAAGCCTCTCAAGGGATCTTTAATTGTGGAGAAAAGTCCCTTGTAGGGAAGTGCCTGTGATACTTACTCAGAAATGAAGTTGCTGGATTGTGAGGTATTTGATGGTGTTTTGTTAAATACTTCCGTATTGTTCTCTAGCTTTACATGAGGGGTTCTATAATTAATTGACCTGATTTGTAAGTAAATCAGTCCAAGTCCAAAGGCCTGAGACTCAGTGGGGGCGGGGTTGGGGGGCGATGGCGTCAGTTCCTATCCAACGCCCAAGGCCCAAGAACCAAGAGCACCAAGCCCGAGGGCAAGAGAAGACGGGTGTCCCAGCTCAAGCAAAGGCAGCAAGTTGGCCCTTCCTCTGCCTTTTTGTTCTCTTCAGTCTCTCCATGAACGGCTGATCTTCTTTACTCAGTCTATTGATTTAATTACTAATCTCTTCCAGAAACACCCTCACGGATACAACCAGAAATAATATTTTACCAGCTATCTGGGCATCCCTTTGCCCAGTCAAGCTGATGCACACAATTAAATGTCACAAATATATTCATAGTTAAGCATTTTTTAGATTGTAGATAAACCCAAAGAAGAAAATAAACATAATCCATAACCACTTTTCAATATGTTGGCGTATTTTCTTTCAGTACCTTTTCTACTACCTATCTATATGCATATATTCAATCTATATTAGAAATGATTGTAATCATACTTATCACACAATTTTGCCTTCTTTATTCATTCAGTTCTGTCTTGTGAGTTTCTACGTCACTAGCAATTCTTCAAAAACATTATGTTAATGTTATTGCCTAATATTCCACTGTGAAATCTCTGTAATCACAACTGATTTCTCCTTTTTCCTATATAATATTTAGATTATTTTAATATTGCTTTTTGTCATTATAAGTAATGCTCTCTGAGTCATCTTGGCCTTTGTTACATCTTTGATTTCCCAATATATTTCTGGAAATGGAACACTGGATCAGAGGCTAGAAACATTTTAAGATTCTTCACCTGCTTGATAAGCCAGAAGGTTTACCAATTTATACTTGTACTTGTATTAAATGAATTTTTCTTTACACCATCTCTAATACTATTTTTGTTGTAAAAATATTTTCTATTTTGCTATCTAACTGAGAACAATCATATTAGGTGGGATCTTGTCTAACATTCTGCTTAGAGAAAATATAAAAAGCGCTTGTTTTCTAGCACTGTATTACCCAAGAGAATATAGTGTTTGTTCATGTTTGTTTTTTAAATCAAAAATAACATGGATTGGTGATACCGAAGAGAAGTTTAATATTAAAGTCAATGTATTTTTTATAATTAAAAAAAACTTGATTTAGTCTGCTTAGGTAAATTTTACCTAGCACATCACTGAGTTGCAACTGTCATTTCTATAAAATGAGAAATGTTTATGAAGTGCAATGCTGATGTCACTGGAAAACATTTTTTTATTGGAGTATAGTTGATTTACAATGTTGTGTTAGTTTCAGGTGTACAGCAAAGTGATTCAGTTTTATATATATATATATATATATATATATATATATATATATCTTCTTTTTCAGATTCTTTTCCCTTATAGATTATTACAAGATACTGAATATGGTTCCCTGTGCTCTACAGTAGGATCTTGTCACTGAAAATTTGAGACTTAAAAATATATTTCTGTTGTTTACTTGATTAATCTAACTCATCAAGTTGAAATGAAGTATTTCTGATGGTTACACAACTTTCTATTTATGTCAAGCTTCCAGTGTAGATTATTTCTGCATTAAAGGCATCCAACGACCCTTTCCAGCAGCATCAACCCACCTCATACCCCAAACCAAACTTCTAAGACATACAGCTAGAAGAGGATGTTTGCAAACATTTAGACAGTGAGACACATGATTTTTGCAAGTTTGTAAAAATTCTCCTTTGTAAGTCCAGTATGAAAAACCAGTAAAATACTATAACCAAAAAAAAAAAAAAATTTTTTTTTCTAATTTGTTAGGTTCAAAAAAGCATCTTCGGATATGATATTCAAAGTGGACGGTTCTGCAGGGAGAACAGCAGAGGGCGCACCAGCGACTTCCCAGGACACAGAAACCAGCGCCAGCATCTTTCCTCTTCATCAGCTCCAGGCTTTACAGTGAAGAGACTTCTCCCCATTAAACTCCATTCCACGCTAGAAATAAGGGCGAAAACCAGCATACAAGCCCAGATTGATGATGGAGCTGTCTGCCTGCCCAGGAAGTCTTGGAGTTTTGCTCTCATTCTCAGCTTCATAATAAAATGCAAAAGAGCTGGGGGCAGTCAATTCAGCTCATTGGACAGTCTCAGCAAGTAGTAACTAATGGATTTTAACATAGAAAATGATATCATTTTCAGACAATCTTAATAATATCAAGATTCTAATTTACCTTAAAAGAATCCATAACCCATAATAGAGAAAAGACCTGAAATAATTGCCCTAAAAGAGATTTGATGTTCTTTGCATCTAATTACACTGAACACGCATAATTTAAAATACCAGAAAATAGCAAAAAATTTTAATCAACATTTTCAAATCCTCCATACCCTGCCTTCTAGATTCTGCCTTCTTCCCCTTGCAAAACGTATCAACAACAGAAAACAAACAAGGAATTAAACAAAGAAAATATACACTAGGATTGTGAACAAGTAGCAAACTAAGTTCATTTTATTTTTTTTTATTTATTTATTTTTGGCCAAGCCACATGGCTTGTGGGATCTTAGTTCCCTGACCAGGGACTGAACCTGGGCCCTTGGCAGTGAAAACGTGGAGTCCTAACCACCGGACCACCAGGGAAGTCCCTAAGTTCAGTTTTTATTTTCTCCTTTCTTCTCTGCTCTGGCACGTTTGCAAACAAAGTCCCACCCACTGAAATGGCAAGATGCTTCCAACAGAAGAGGAAAGAGGCAGAGCAAATGACCCGAATAATCCACAAGCCCAGAGAGCAGCCTGGGGATAAGAGAGAACTGTCTGGGATGAAGTGGGCAAGGGCAAATAATGACTGTATTCACAAATAAACTATCCGTCTTCAGAAGCTTTTTGAAACTGTGTGATGTTATGCTGATAACTCCCTTGCAGAAAGACTTTTTTTTGTAAAGGTACAGACTATTTTTTATTTTTTTTATTTACTTTTTTATTTTATATTGGAGTAGAGTTGATTTACAATGTTGTGTTAGTTTCAGGTGTACATCAAAATGGTTCAGTTATACATATACGTATATCCACTCTTTTGCAGATTACTTTCCCATATAGGTTGTTACAGAATATTGAGTAGAGTTCCCTGTGCTATACAGTATGCCCTTGTTGATTATCTATTTTATATATAGTAGTGTGTATATGTTAATCCCAAACTCCTGATTTATCCCTCTCCACCACTTTTCCCCTTTGGCAACCATAAGTTTATTTTCGAAGTCTGTGAGTCTGTTTCTGTTTTGTAAATAAGTTCATTTGTATCTTTTTTTTTTTTAGATTCCACATATAAGTGATATCATAGGATATTTGAGAAAGACATTTTTAAGGACTGAAAAGATGCAAGGAAGAGCCACAGGAATAACTCTTTGCACAGGCTTCCAGAATAAGGATGTTTTGCACCTCGTCTACACCACCTGTGAGTGGAGTGATTGCAGCCTCTCAGTCTCCCGGCAGCGATGGGGCTGCAGGACGTCACCCCACTGGCGGCGAGGACTGAGATATCCGAGTCCCGATGAAGAGTTTTTGGATGAAATCACCTGAAAATCCTGCCATCGATAGGCGTTAGTGTTAAACTGGAAGAAATACTTTAAAATATTTTGCAAAGACTAGAAGAATAAAAACACAATTTTGGCCTGGGGCCAATAAGGGGTTAATGTAATCAGAGGCATAGACATGACTGTTCATAAACAGTCCTGGCTTTGGTTTCTAAGCTGGACCTTATAGGCGATAAATTAGTCATTTAATCAGAAATTATTTTAATTGTCAAGGGATATACAAATGATGGCTATTTTAGCTATATTTTTGTTTGGGTGTATATGTAGCCCATCCTCAGGGAATGGAAAAGAGTTAAGAGTAAAAGCACAGGCTGCTATACTGGGTGGGAAGTTTGAATAAAAACAAAATAAGTTGCAGAAACTCAGTGCTCTATGCAGTGGAGTAATCATTTTTGTTGGGGATCTATTTTGTTCCTGCTGAAATCCAAGAAAGTCTATTACATCCCTTCTTGCCTTCAAAGCAGAAAGTTTTCATTAAGAGGGAGAGAGAAAGCAAGCAAGCAGGTGGGAGTTATTTTGCAGAATGTACTCGAAAAGAGTGGGGCCACCTCTGTGGAGCCACAAATTAACTAGAACTGGAGAAAAGCCGTCAATGGGGTCAGAGCGAAACCTGGTTCGACCTTCAACATAACTTCTGAGATGTCTCTACCATTAATATAAATCCAAATGGAAGTGCCCTTTTATTTTATTTTAATTTTCTATTGGGGTATAATTGACATATAACGTTATATTCGTTTCAAGGGTAACACATAATGATTCGATATTCGTATATATTGTGATAGGAAGTGTCCATTTAAACAAGAATGGACAGAGGAGGGTCCAGATAGAATCAGAACATAGAACACACAATTGGCAAAAGGTTCTCCCCACCGCTTCAGTGAGGAGATATTGGAAGTTAACACTGAAACCTCACTGAATATTATTTGTGACTTGTTATATTATTACATACAAATGTATATGTAAATATATATGTGTGTGTGTGTGTGTGTGTGTATATAGTTAATGTAAGCTTTACATACTTTCCATTCTGTGCTTCTCAGAATATACCTCAGAAAGATTTTTTGTTGTCTGAGTGTGTCACCTGTGACATATACCCTTCAGGCTAATTAGTGACTTACATTTCGCACTCATGTCTCACGTCCACTTCATTCATTCATTCATTTAATAAACATTTACGAAGCTCTCACTGTGCCCTAGGTACTACGCTTGGCAAATGAAAATTAGTAAGTAAAGCAGAACCTTGCTTTCAAGAAATTCACATCTTTGTAGGGAGAATGAAATTAAAACAGACAGGTCTCTGAGCAATCATCACCCCTCTCTTGCCCAACTGACTCTAGAAAAAATTTCACCCAACTCATTCACTAGTTCAGACCCCGTGAAGATACATGAATCCTCATCAATCCATCTATTATTTGTTGAATGTAGAATGCTGGACTGGCTTTAAAATCCTGGATAAGTCTAACTACTCAGTACTTACCCCAAAGTGGAATGTCTCATAGTTAATTAAGTGTAAAATGAGCATGACTGAGTCAGTTCTTTCTTCAAAGATCCGCTGGCTAGCTGGAATGTGATAGGTCTACTTATAGGACAAAAACAACAGCAACAAAATTAGCCTAAGGCTATCCAAGATGGTTAATTTGATTTAGTGAGGGAACCTGTGAATAAATATTAACACCCAGAAGAAGCAGAGTGGTTTTTGTATCATTAGTCATTATGTGACAGCCATAGCTTTTAATTATATTACTTGGACTATAATAAGACAATAAATTCAGGACAGCTTGGATTTTGGCTTCAGAAACCTGGCGTAATGAGTGCAATTTGTAAATACCCACAATGATATTTTCTTCAATTTTGTTGAAGGCTGAATTACCCTTCAACACATCAATCAGTCTCTCACATTTGCACATATTGAGCTCAAGTAGAGGAAACAGGAAAAGCCAGTAGCCAGCAGCCCCTCCCTCCCTTCGGAACCTTTGAGCGCTCACTTCCCGTCATAGGATGGCCGGCCTTTCATGACAAGGACCGTCACTGCCCCCGTTCCATCTCCTCTGAACAGAGGGAAGAGAGGACAGTCATATTCCGCACCAGACTTCTAATCCTGCCAGACCGCTGTGGTCTTAGACCGTATGCAACACGTTATTAGAGGACAGATCTTTCTATTTGCACGACAAGCTGTGGATCCCGGCAGCCCCCCGGGGCCACCTGCAGACAGAGCACCGAGGGTCCGCTGCCTGTTTCCCCAGCACCGAGGCAGAGTGCGGACTTCGGCTCTGTGAACACCAGGCTCGAACGCGGTGCCTCCACGGTGGGATGTTGAGCAGGTTCCCCCTCTAGGCTTCGGTCCTCTCCTCTGAAGCTGGAGGAGGCTGTAGAGGCAGCTATGGCATCACGCAGGAGCACGTGGGCTCCGCACCAGCCTGGGATCAAAGGCTGCTCCTCCGTTTGCTGCTCATGTGGCCACAGGCAATTACTCTCTCTTCTTCACTTCCCTCATCCTTAAAATGAACATACTTACACCGCTTCCACGGAGGGTTCTTGTGGCAATTAAATGGGTTAATGAAGAACTTTCATTATAACTCTTTTTGTAAAGATCGAGATGAATTAATTTTAAACATTAGAGCAGTGCCTGGCACATAGAAAACACTTAAAGATCGTGGCAGTTATTATTTTATGGTGGTAACTTTAAAAGGTGTTTTACATGAGCTATTTTATTCTGACCTAGCAGAGATTTTCTGTCCCTTGATGATTGGGTAAATGTATAGCGGCATAACTATCACAACCTTAATGTAAGTATGAATAATTATTTAAACCAAGCACAAATGTACTCAGCATTGGGTTTTTTTCCCCTTCCATTGGCCCAGATTTTAACACAGCAGACAATAACATTCTCAGATGTTTTTGTGACTCCTACATGTGACTGTCGTCTTTTGGGAACACGAGATGTATTGTCAAGGCAACAAAGCACCTGTGATGCGGGGTCAGCTCTTCCTTGGGTTGAAAGGTGAAGTTGACTGTTAAGGTGCTGTTTTATTTATTTATTTTTTTGCTTTTGCATGTTTTGTTTTGTTTTAATAAATTACAATAGATATGCTGGCCTCTGAACTTTCTGCTCAGATTGGAAAGGAAATATAAATGGTTACCAAATAGGGATTTTGGTTATATAAACAGCCCTCTGAAGGTTTCATGCCGGGGAAAGCAGCGAAGAAATTGAAGAAGATTTGGAGAGAAAGAAAATGTATATGATTCTCTTATATGATTTTCTTGTTTTTAAAGATACACCAAATTACAAGGCTAATGGGATATGCAGGAGTAAGTTTCTAGTTTATTCCCTTTGTTACTACAGAAGACTTGCAATAGAGACATTCAATACTTTAAATAATCCAAAATGGAATTCTACATTGTTACTATATAAGGGATCTCCAAGTTTAACAAGATATATTTTGGCCAGGCGAACAAAGAAACATTTCTCCAAATTTATTGGGCAATATATTCTTACTTGTCCTCTGTATTTTACAGGTAATAGAGGTTAAAGCAGATTTTGGAGGAGAAAGAAGGGTTCATTGAGGGGCAAAATTGTTATTTTGCTGTAACGACGTAAAAAAAATCATCCTTAAGTATAATTTCCTTACGTCTTCCTACAATATCTTTGACTGTAGAGATATAAATTCCATTTCCTTTTGTTCTGTTCTCAGAAAAAATTCCCAGCAAATTGTCAATGTTTTTTGCATAATAACCATTGATTTTTCTGATATTAGTGATTCGCTATGGTTGTTTCTCTTCCAGATCCTTTACTTAACAAGAGATATCTTCTGAGAGTCAAGAGTCTTTCCATTTTGTTCCCTTAATTAGCCTGTAGACATTTGTGCTGATTACAGCATGTAAGGGGCTGTGCAGCCAAGGCTGTTGCTCAGTGCTGGGACCTGCCCTCAGCACGTTATTCCATGGGAATGTCGGGCTCACCGCCCACACATCTCTGCAAGGAACAGTCTTTGTCACTGACCAAATGAGTAACTGATTAGCTGAGCCTCTGAGATGTCTCTTCATCACAAAAATCAACTTGCGTACAAGAAATGTAATATTGATACAATACGAATAAAACACTGGTAAAAATGAACATCGATTAATGGGATAGTGGGAAAAGCACAGGTATTAGAATTAAGTAGAAAAAGATCATATCATGCTTTCTTTGCAGGTTATTTGATTTCCTAATCTTGCTTTCGTATTTGTAAAATAAGACAATGATACCCCATTGAAACATTTTGAAAATTAAGCGACTCAAGGTATGTAAAGGGCCTCAGTTCCCTTCACATTAACATAAGAACTCAAAGAAAAAAACAATATGCTTATTTCCCAGCTGACTGGTTCATCTGTCCCCAACAGGCCCCTTCACAGGAGCCATCCTGCGACCAGCTCACCCTAGATTGAGTCTGAGATCCACCATCAGTAGCACCAGAGCAGAGTTGCATTCACCACGATTCAAAAACCAAGAAGTGACCTATAACAAAGGACAGATGACAAGTACATCCTGAACTATATTTAAAGTAAGCATAGGCACCAGAGAAAAGGGTTTGGCAATCCAACTGATCACTCTGATAGAACTTAAGTTTATGTTTCAAACATTACTTACATTTAGGTCATTCTAAATTGGTAGCATGTAAACCAGAGTTCTCCAAGCCGGCCAAGGGGAAGGAGAGCTTGAGTCTATGTTATGTGGCCACTGAATATGATGGGGTAATGCTTTACCATCCACATATTTATCATATTTCAAACCACTGTCAAAACAAACTCTGAGAACTAAGAGATTTCCACAACTGCACATAAAAAGCCATAACATTACACCAGCAATAACTAATTAGCAAATATAATAAAAATAAAGTATCATATTCCCAATAGCAGCAAAACATATGGTATCTAAGAATAAATCCAATAAAAGGATTGTAAAAACTATATGGAGAAAACTTTAAAGCATTACTGGAAGATGTAAAAGAAGATTTGAATAAATAGTGAAGTAGAACATGTTCAAAGTTAAAAAGACTGTATCACAAGGACATCAATTTCCTCCAAATTAATCTCTAAGTTCAATGCAAATCCATTCTAAAAATCCCAATGGAATTTTTGTGGAAATCGACAAGCTGATCCTAAAACCCTAAAAGTAAAGAGTCAAGAGTAGTTAGGATATTTTCAAGAAAAAGAAGTTGAGAGATTTCCATACCAGATAAGGCAAAAGTTAAGGCTATAGCAATCAGGACAGGATGGCATGTGATAGACATATAGAACAGTGAGAGCCCAGACTCATGCATATGTGAAAACAGGTGGAATTATGAATTAGTGGGGAAATGAGGGGACATTTGATAAATGGTTCTGGAATCATTGCTTATCCATACAGAAAAAAAATGCCTTTAACATTCCAAACACAAAAATAAATTTAAGATGTTTTAGAGATCTAAATATTCTAGAAGAAAATATTAAAGAAAAATATAATGCCATAGAAGGGAAGAATTTCTTAAATAACACATATTTTCAAAACTACTTAAATTTAACATTTCTGTTCAACAAATTATATCATAAACAATGTTAAACCAAAATACAGACTGAGAGAATATGTTTAAAAATCATATAACTGGCAGAGGTGACTTTTCAGAATTTATAAGGAAACTTCCGTGGCAATTGTGCACAAACAAATCATCCAATAGGAAATGGACAAAGGAGATGAATAGGTAATTTACAGAAGGGAAACCTGAATATATTGTAAATATGTGACAATCTCACCACCCCCCCAAGTAAATACAAATTAATCAGGTGCAATTAGACACCCATTAGATGGACAACAATTTAAAAGGCAAATGATACCAACTTTTGGCAAGTATGTGGAAAAATGAAGACTTATACCATGCACTGCTTTTGGCAATGTAAATAGGTGCAACCACATTGGAAGCAAAATTTGATGATATAAAATTCATTAAAATGCCTAAATCCTAAAACCAGAAATTCTGCTCATAGGAATATATAATAGGGAAAATCTCTCACATGTGCTCAAGGAGATGTACACAGAAATATATATGAAAGCACTATTTTTAATACTGAGCAACTGGAAACAATCTGTGTATATCAAAAGAAGAATAGGTGATTTAATTGTGATACATTCAAGAAATGAAACACTCTATCAGAATTAATGAACTATAAATATGAACATGGGTAAATCTAAAAAACATGATATTTAGTAAAAAATAAAATTTTAGAACACATTTTCCAAAGAAACATGCAAAAATACTACATAATGGTTTTAGATACATACATTTGCCGAATAATGTACATCACCTATGATAAAAATAAATTCCAAATTCAGAAAGATAATCAGCTCTGGAGGGGACACAAGGGAAATGGCATCAGAGAAAAATACAAAACAGGATTGAAATGTATCATTGAAGTCATATCTTTTTTTTAAAGCTTAGGTAAATATGGGAAAACATTTGTCAAAATATATTAATATATGATCAAGCTGGTGGTTCACACCTCTTTTAGATTTTAGGTATTATATGTTTCAGTTTTAGGATTTCTTCCCCCCGCCTTTTTTTTCAGTTTTCATGTCTCCCTGGAAATTCTCTCTCTCTTTACCCTTTTCTGTAGATTCTCTTACATATTTATCCTAGTTATTTTAAAAATCTTTGCCAAGTAATTTCAATGTTTGGGTTGTGTGTCAGACTGTTTCTATTAACTGATAATGAGCCTCGTTGTCTTACTTGTTCATAAGTCTAGACATTTTTGAATGTATACTGCACATGATTGATGATACATTGTCGAAACTCTGGATTTTGTTATTTCCTCTGAAGAGTGTTGAGTTTTGTCCTAGTGGCAATTAAATTACTGGCATATATCATTCAATAAAAGGAACCATAGTTCCTTGGAGTAGTGAAAATAAAAATATGCTTAATAAAAAAGGGGGAGGGATGAGGAGCTTACAGAAAGGACACAGGAGCCAAGAGGAAGGAGTTTCCAGTTGCCAAAACTGGAACAACTTGAGTAACAAAATAATGATCACATTGGATTCTAACTCATAAAATAAAACAAATATTTGTGAATCCATGCTTATATAAATAAATAATTGAATAAACAGATACACAGAAGAAAAAAGAAAGCTCTTCCTTACAGAAGAATTCTAATTAATATACGTGGAAAGTATGAAGGAAATATAAAATAACATTAGGAAAATGCCATGATAATAATTGCTGCAGGTAAGATCCACCAATTGTCACTAAAATTAGCGTTTTAGGAGAAGCGGTATGCGTAGTCTCAAAGTCTTACTCACAGAATATTCATTAAGTATAAAAAGAAAAATATTAACTTTACAGTGGAGAAACCCTGCACACACCACCTTCTATCTAGTTAACAGCACCAGAAATAAGACATACTGATATCACATATCACCTGATAGGATGCAATAAAAATGGCACAACATGACTTCTGTGCCATTCTTGCATAAAATGCAAAATCAATCTAATCATGAGACAAACCTAAACTGAGGAACATTCTACAGAATAATAGACCAGCATTTATCAAAAGTGTCAAGGTCACAAAAAACAAGGAGAGACTGAAAATTGGAGATTGTCATTCTTGGAGGAGATTTTAAAAAATGTATCAAGGGATCTTGGATGGGGTCCTGGAACAGAAAAGGACATTAGTGGAAAAATTGATGAAATTTGAATAACGCCTGGTTTGGGGTTTAGTTAATAGTATTGCACCAATGTTAATTATCTGGTTTTGATAATTGTACTATGATTATGTAAACTACTAGCATTAGGGGAAGGCGGGCGAAGGGCATATGGGAACTCTTTGCATTGTGTTTGCAAGTTTTCTGTGAATCCAAAATTATTCCAAAATAAAATGTTTTAAAAAATTACCAGCATATCACTGATGATGCAGAGTCTTGATTTAAGCTTCGTTAGGGTGGATTTATTCCTGTTTCGCCCTTAGTTTTAAGAATGTGGTTTTTAGTTTGGGGATTAGTTAGCAGGAGTGTTTCCCAACATGTATTTGAACTATAACTATGAACTAGTGAACTTTTCTTTGCTTCGAACACGTGGCATTTTTGGCGTCTCAGTGAAGGTCTAGTGTTACCAAGTCCTTCTAACTCTTGAGGCTTCAACTCCCAGCTCTTGTCTCTGCAGCATCAGGGCAGGTGCTGCTCCCAGCTGGGCCCCTCTCTCTCCTCATCTGTGCAGCTCAAAAACAGCAAAGGATTTGAGAGGAGCTTATGTGCACATATTGGGTCTCTCCCCTCCATGGCTTCCTTTTTTCTGGGATTTCCTGCTTCGATTTCTCACTGTTCTGACAACCCTGAATTCTGACCCAATTTTCTATGATCTGTTTGAAGTCTGCTTTCTTCTTGAGTTTTTCCCTGTGTGATACATGAACTGGCTCAGAGGAAAGATGGGTGTACGTGTATCTCCCGCGGTTTCTGCCAAGGTTTGGTTACCCTCTAATTTCTTAAAACTGTTGTAAATTTATATTTTCTCCAGAGTTTAATTTGTCATTGAAAAGAAATGGAGTTTGATATAAGCTGTTCTGTCAGTACCAAGGCACCAGTATGTAATAACTTTTTAATGCTTAAATAATTTTATATTTTAAAATATTAAAAATATCATTAAAATGATTATTGGTATGTAATGAAGTCTTAAAATTTTTTCACAACCCTCGTGGCCTTCCCAGGGCAAAATGTAAGATAGCCTTATGATTTTCTTTGGGCCTCTCACCTTCCTAATGGCACCTTTCCTTCAGCCTCAGAGATTCTTGGCTCTCACTTTTAGTTGCTTCTCCAGGACTCAATTTGGCTTCAGTTGAATATCAGTTTACTGAGTGTTTTTTTCAGTCCCCAATACAAGTATTTTTCCTTCCAGTTTTATTGAGATGTCATTGGCATCCAGCACTGTATAAGTTCAAGGTGTACAACAGAACGATTTGACTTACATACATGATGAAATTATGACCACAATAAGTTTAGTGAGCAATCATCCTCTCATATAGATACAAAGTTAAAGAAAGAGAAAAACATTTTTCCTTGTGATGAGCACTCCTAGGATTTCCTCTTTTAACACCTTTCACATATAAAGTACAGCAGCATTAATTATATTTATGTTATACATTACATCCGTGGTACTTATTTATTGTATAATTGGAAGAACACTTTTCACCACCTTCATCCAATTCTCCCTCCCCTCTCCCCCTGCTTCAGGTAATCACAAATCTGATCTCTTTTTTAATTTTTTTTTTTTTAGTTTTGTTTGTTTGTTTTTGAATAATTGGCCTACAATACTCTGCTAATTCCTGGGACACAACACAGTGATTTGATATTTTTATTCATCTCAAAATGATCACCGTGATAAGTCTAGTTACCATTTGTCACCATACAACGATATTACAGTTATTGACTATATTCCCCACACTGTACATTTCATAACCATGACTTATTTATTTTACAACTGAAAGTTTTTACCTCTTGGTCTCGCTCACCTATATTTTTCCTGTCCCAACACCTCTCCCCTCTGGCAAACATCTACTTGTCCTCTGTATCTATAACTCTATTTCTGTTTATTATGTTTGGTTTTTTTGTTTTGTTTTTTTAGATTCCAAATATAAGCGAAATTATACAGTATTTGTCTTCCTCTATCTGACTTATTTCACTTAGCATAATTAATACCCTCTAGGTCCATCCATGCTATCACAAATGGCAAAATTTCATTCTTTTTTATGACTGAGTAATATTAGATTGTGCATATGTATCACATTTACTTTATCCATTTATCTATTGACGGGCACTACAATTGCTTCCATATTTTGGCTATCATAAAAATAATGTTGCAATGAGCATAAGGGTGCACACATCTTTTCTAATTAATGCTTGATAAATACCCAGGAGTGGAATTTCTGGATCATAAGGTAGTTCTATTTTTATTTTTTTGAGGAACCTCCATACTGTTTCCCATAGTGGCTGCACCAATTTACATTCCCACCAACAGTGTATGAGTGTTCCCTTTTTTCCACATTCTTGCCAACACTTGTCATTTGTTGTCTTTTTGATAATAGCCATTCTGACAGGTGTGAGGTGATAGCTCATTGTGGTTTTGTTTTGCATTTCCCTGATGATTAGTGATATTGAGTACCTTTTCGTGTGTCTGTTGGCCATCTACATTTTTTCTTTGGAAAAATGTCTATTCAGGTCCTCTGTCCATTTCTTAACTGGGTTTTTTTGGTTTTTTGTGGGTTTTTTTTTTTATTTTGAGTTGTATGAGTTCTTTGTATATTTTAGATATTAACCCCTTATAGAGTATACCATTTGCAAATATCTTCCCCCATTCAGTAGGTGGCCTTTTCATTTTGTATGCAGTTTCCTTCCCTGTGCAAAAGCTTTCTATTTTGATGCAGTCCCATTTGTTTATTTTTGATTTTCTTTTCCTTGCCTGAGGAGACAGATCCAAAAAAAGTATTACTAAAACAAATGTCAAGAGTGTACTGTCTATGTTTTTTCTAGAACTTTTATGGTTTCAGGTATTACATTTTGCTCTTTAATCAATGTCGAGTTTATTTCTGTGCATGGTGTGAGAAAGTAGTCCAGTTTGATTCTTTTGCATGTAACTGTTCTGTACTCCCAACACTATTTACTGAAGAGACTGTCTTTTCCCCAATGTATATTCTTGCCTCCTTTGTCATAGATTAATTGACCATATACATGTAGGTTCATTTCTGGGCTTTCTATTCTGTTCCATTGATCTATAGTCTGTTTTTGTGCCAGTATCATACTGCTTTGATTACTGTAGCTTTGTAGTATAGTTTGAAATCAGGGAGTATGATACCTCCAGCTTTGTTCTTCTTTCTCAAGATTGTTTGACTATTTGGGATCTTTTGTGTTTCCATACAAATTTTAGAATTATTTGTTCTAGTTCTTTGAAAAATGCAACTGGTATTTTAATATTGCACTGAATCTGTAGATTGCCTTGGGTAGTACGGTGATTTTAACAGTATTAATTCTTTCATTCCACGATTATGGTATATCTTTCCATCTGTTTGTGTCATCTTCAAATTCTTTCAGCAGTGTTTTATAGTTTTCTGAGTACAGGTCTTTTACCTCCTTAGTTAGATTTATTTCTAGGTATTTTATTCCTTTTGATGCAATTGTAAATGGGATTGTTTTCTTAATTTTTTTTCCTTCATATTAGTTATCTCTACATTGCATTACATTTAGTATATTGCAACATTATATTAAGTTAATATTATGTTATATTTCTATGGTCTCTCCCATAGAATATAAGCGACATAAGCACGGAAACATTGAATTTTTTTCCATTGCTCTCTTTCCAGCACTTAGAACAGTGCCTGGCACTCAGTAAGAGCTCAATAGATACTTGTTGAATGAATAAATGCTTTTTCACCACAACCCTGCAGGATTATTGTTTTTATCCTCATTGAACAGAGAGCAAAACTGAAGATCAGGAAAATAAAATAAAGTGGTCAGTCATAAAACAAGTGGCAGATCTGAATTAAAACTCAGATGTTCTGACTCCACACCCATTGCTTCTTGCAGAATAGTAGAAGGTGGAGTGAAGGATAGGAAGCTCAGACTGGAGTGAGGAGGAGGATGGAAGACGTCACTGTGGGCAGGCGACTCTGTCCAGTGCTTCTCCTGCATGAATTGAGTCACCTCTTCTTGAGATCAGCCTGGCTCTTTGCTTCGGGTTATGTCTTAGGCTAGCAGCATCCGTATGGTAACTTGTATTGGAAAAGGGAGCTACATTAAATGACTTGTTTTGAATCATATCCTCCACCAGCTCCCCCTTTCAATTCTTTTTTTTTTTTTTTTTTGCTGATCTTCTAGATTCTGAGAGTGAAATAGTTAAGGAAAGTGCCTATGAGGCTAGAAACGAAATGAGATCAGACTATCTGTGCTCATTTTTACTGTACAGAATTCCACAAATAAGAATGACTCATCTAGGGCAGGCTATTCTCTAAATACCTACTTTCTCTGTTACTGACTGCTGGGAGGCCCCAAACTGGGGAGACATTTGAGAAGCAGTTCTAAATAATCTCATTGGAAAGACCAATGCAACTAAAATGCAATGCATTTCATATTTTAACCAAGTAAACTGGGGACAGAAGAGATTCCCTTCTGAGGGCATTTGAAGAAACTGCTCCGGAAAATACTCTATGAAGATACTTTTCTAAAATCTGTTTATGGACATATCACCAAAATTTATGTATTAGCTTTAGATTTGGGCACTTTAAATTCTGTAGTTAGTGAGGATATGTGCAATTCAATTTTATTTTAATTTGTTGTTATATACAGTCAAACGTACTGAGAAAGATGTTGGGTAAGATGGAATGGGTCTCCTTCAGGTTGTATAACTTAACTTGCTGATCTCTTGCCTCAACCAGAAAAGCAATATGTAGGAGAAAAATACTCTGGACTAGTTGTCTTCTCCCCGTATTTATAAATAGGGACATTTGTGATATGAGTGATGACACTCTAAGATGTGCACCTCAAAGTCCTTGGACTCTGATGCTGTCTCAGTGTGTCAGAAATTGCTTTCCCAACTTCTCACTGCTTTTGCCAGTTTTGCAACTCAAAGTTGCATTTGTTTACATCATGAAAAATATCGGGGTTTTTTTCTGAGGGTGTTTGAAATCTATGGTCTTAGCTGCAAGCTAGATGTCATTTCCATTTAGTTATTTTGCAAAGTTCCTTCCTTGAAATCACATACGTGAATAAGCAAAATGTAAAAATAAAATGATTTTCATAGTACTTCTTTAAGTGACAGGTGCAATGTAACCCTTCCCCACTTGCCCTGGACTTGGGGAGCGTACACACAGGAGGGGCCAGGCCCACTCTGAGTGTGAGGGGAGCTGCCTGGTGGGCCTGCAGAGCCCTGATCCCCCCATAAAGGCAGTGGTGGTGACTCAGTGTTGGCTGGGTGTTGTCATTCTAGGATGCGAGCTTGGTATTGCTAGATTAAAAAGCTAGAAATCTGAATCTTCATGGAAACCTCCCATTTTTCAAATGTCAGCAGTTAATTACAGTTTTTAAGTACACAAATGGGTCACGAAACAGAGCGGCCCAGCCACTAAATAAGATCCAATTGGTGTTCAAGGTTTGTTATGCTGGCCTGGGTGCTGGACCGACGTTCCCTCCCAGGAAGGGGCCTGAGAAGCAGCAAACTCCCTCACTCTTGAAAGGTCACCTGCTTCCAGTATATTCTGGAAAGAAAGATTATGTCATACTTGCTTTCAAGATGTTTCCTGGCTACTTCTTTTCTCAGCCCCTCCTCACCTGTCCACCAGAAGCACCGCCGCCCACCCACCCGCCAGGGCCCCTGTTTATCAGCCGCCTCGAGAGGATGCCCGCTGCGTCCCCAGGGACAGCGCACAGGGATGGACGCGAGACGCCCTCACTGTGCTCTCTCTGTCCTTGTCCCCCACACTGTTACCACCCAAGGCTACGGGGCACCCAACTGTCCTGGACGGGGGAACTAACTAATTAAGTAAGGGATTTAGGATTTAGAAAGATTTTACTCTTTTTATAAACTATCTATTTATTTAAGTGCCTTCACAGTTCATAAGAATAGACACAATAAAAAAGTTAAACACTCCATGGAATGGCCTTGCTGTCCCATCGGTTCTGTTCTTAGCAAATCCCCTTATCAGGACCGCGACATCGTTGACTCCCATTCAGGGAAACCCATCCTTTTTTCCATAGGTTCCATCTCCGCTTCTCCTCTCACCCCTCAGCAAGCTGAGGGGGGTCACGACCCACGTGCAGATCTCCTGATGTCTAGGTGGTGCTGACGGATAGCATCCGGGGGTCAGCGTGGATCTGGATGGGCGGTGGGTACGAGCTCATTGAGCGGAATGCTTCTGCCTGGGTTTCAGCAACACAATTCCAAGTTAGCACAAAGCTGCAATTAGGCTTTTGCACGCACTTCAGGCTCCTTTGAAGAAGATGTCTTTTCATCCTTCAGGGTCATTCAGGAGTTAAGTATCAAATCAAATGACACACGCACATATATACACACATCTAAGGAGAAGCAGTACTTCTCAGGGACAGTGTGGTCTAATCCACATTAAGGAAGAAAAACATTTTCCTCATTGGGATAAATCTGCCCAGCTGGCTTCCCACAGCGGAGGGAGAGCTCCGACACTCAGAGCTGTGCGGTCTCACCTTTGTTCTTCTGCCAGCTCAGTTCCCTCCAGGTTTACTGGGGAATAAAAATGGGATTCATTCAAGGCCGCCTACTCATTAACTCCTTAATGTCCATTATTTTGTTGGAAAAAAACCCAGAAGAGCCTTTGAAATTATTTTATTTTCTTCTCCAACTGGATCAAATTTGTTGAGAAGGGCTTTCTGTAATCTTTGTACATAGAGAAAGGTCATTTCAAAGTAACCCCCAAGGGTTGAAAATGGGGTTGGGTGGGTGGTTTCTGGGTTGAGTGACTCTAAAAAGCTGAATATGAATTCTTCATTAATAGGGAAAGAATCAAGGTTGTGAGTGGGAAATTCTGACATTTTCATCTGCTTTCCTGCTTTTCTCGCACTGGTTTTAGGGTCAGAATTTTTCAGCATTAATAAGACAGTAATTTATGGGAAACTACCGGTATACATTTTATTTGGAATTGAGATTAAAATGTATTATACCACACGTAAATGTATTTTGCAGCAATAATGAAGATATAGAACATCATTTCTTTTCACAAATGAATTATTTTCTTTGCGGTCAAGGGGAAGTTCAACTGAGTCAGACTTCCACTTTTAAATTTTGTATTTGATACTCTTAGAGGTATTTTAGTAAGGAAAGAACAGTTTTATTTTTTACAAATTTCAGAGTTTTCTCTCTGGGATAATTGAGGAAAATACTGTGTTTCTATTGACAAAGCAAGCATTGTGAACTAAATAGTTATGATTTAGTGGTATCTTAATAATTTTTTGCACTGATGTATTATACATACTGTGGCTAGTACAGAGGAGAAATGTATGTGCTTGGGGTCAAAAAGACCCCAATATAAATTCCAGCTCTGCCCTTGCAGGCTGAAGGAACTTGGACAATCCAATCACTGGAGGTCGGATTTCCCATGGAGCAGCCTCTGAGCCAGACAATTGTGTTCAGGTGTTTATTGTGGGGGACATTGGGATGAATAGCTGTAGAAGGGAGGAGAAGGATGCAGGATGGGCAGCGGAGGAATTGAGCAACGAGGTATACCAGATAGCTGAAGACTGCCTGCCGACGGCATTTCCAACAGCTGGGACAAGTCCTCACTTAAAGATGGACCTGGGTGGGGAATCTCTGTCCATCTCACTTGACTGTTCTGAGCTCCAGTTTCCTGTAAGCATCTAAGCACTGTGTGAATGCAGTGATGACTATAATCTACGTGGTTGAGAACTTCTTACCTCACAGGAAACATTAACTCTCATTATTATTATTACTCACAGGGTTGTGGTTGAGACAGATATTTCAAAGTGCTTGTTAGTACAGAAATGGATGCATTCTTTTAATGCTTCTGCTTCAAAAACTGTGTATTCCTGGCATATCTTAGAGAAACTACAGATGCAACAACTTCTTGAATACCTAGTATTTTGTTTGCTTGGAGAGCAACATTCCAAGATATAGTGGCTTCAGCAAAATCAGGAAGGCATTGTCATATAAAGACACAAAGATAAGGGGCTGTCTCAGAATCCTTGGACAGGAATTCGGATGGATATGAGAAGCAATTGGACAGGAAGAAAGGAGGGTTTAGTCTGCATCTTCATCTCTGCTGTCTAAGCAGCAGCAACATCACTGAAAACACACTTATGATGATTTATTCTCCCCCCTTGTCCTTCAGATCACCTTCCTTCATTCCATTGATCTTCCAAGGAAGTACACACGGTACTGACAGCATTTGAGCTTTACTCTGATTGGTCTAACTTAAGTCAGGTGTCCATCCCTGGACTCATCAACAGTGGACACGGTCACATTGCCTTGTGGCATTTTTTGCTCCACACGTTGTATGGTTAGATACAAGGGATTAGTGGAGTTTCAAGAAAAAGCCATGAAGATATCAGGCAGATAAAACAGTGGTGGCCATTGAACCTAGAAAGCTGGGAAAAATACTTTTTCTTGGATGTTAACTTAGGGGAATAAAGACAATGTAGATCACTGGGGAAAAGCAGATTATAGATCAGAGGATAATGAGATTTTTATCTGCTGGCAGAAAGAATCATCACTATATATATATTTTTCTACATAGTTGAGGGAAAAGAAGAGCTGAAGGGGCCCATTGCTCTGGGAAACTCTGTCTAATCATTTCATATTACAGGAATTTTCCAGTCAGAATTTGACAGGGATTTCCTCATAATTTTTATGTTGTTTTTATAGTCCAAATGTTAGAGGGTTAAATAAATATATCCCACATCCTGTTCCTAGTTCCCTTGACCTGGTACTCTATCATCCTTCACAGAGAAGAGATATGAATTTGGTCAGAATATTGGACCTTGAATGGTATCATTTCGTTTACAGGGGTTTAGGGATAGAATGTTCCAAAGTAGAAGATGTTTCATCAATTGCATGCAATATTTAAGAAAACGAATACTAAGTGATATGCATTAAGCATTGTGCACATGCCTTCAAGATATTTTGCATACTCTTTCTGCCAGAATAATCAACTTTGATGAGAATTTGATCTTCCCGGTGTCATTTTCATTCTGAATAGTTTCTTGTGGGAAGAATTCCAGTGCAACAACAGTTTATAAAAAGTGCTTCATAAGCTCTAAAACAGCATCGCTGTCTCAATTGATGTAATATCTCTTCCAGCTCCAAAAGACTCACCTGAATTTTTACCTTCACATCGAGTCTCTGAGGCTAAGTGGAGCTGCTGTATTTTCTGGGACTACATAACTATTCTCTTTTCTCTGTTTCATTTTCAGATAGAATGCCACTGTAACACCACTAATGTCCTTGAGATTGTCAAGATAAAAGAGAAGAATGAAAGAATTTTGAAAATGTATTTCCCCACGTCCAACATCCAATTCACTAATTTGGGTGAATTTTCTCTCTCCGATAAGCAACATGACTCTGCTTAGGAGTCAAACACACTTGCGTCTGGATTCTGGCAGAGCTCTGATTAGCTCCCTGGTCTTGAACAAGTAGCTCTTACTCTTGGATCAGTGAACACCCCTGCGTCCTCCACAGCTTTAGCATCTTCTTCATCTTCTGGGAACCTTCCTGTAAACTTTTTGCCTGCAAGCCAGCTCTTTTCTGATAACATTTTCCCAGAAGCCTTCTCAAAAAAGGCTGGTTTTCTTTTCTCCTATCTCAGTTGCCTTAGATGTTGTCTCTGTTACCCCAGCCACACTCCCTACCATCATTTCCAGACCATTAGGTCTCCTGTTCTTCTGAAAAAATAAAAATAAAAACAATACTACTTCTTTGAAGCTCACATCATTCACTCATATAAGGTCCCTCTTCCTTGAAACAGTCAAAATTCCGTTCACATGTTCCCATGACTTCATTCACTGAACACTTTGGCCCCTGGATGGCAGCCTTCTTTTTCTGCCCAAACTCTTGCCAGCAACTCAGATGACTTCAACCTCTGTGAAGATGTCTTCACGTTTTAGCTTCTCGGTTCCTAGGCCATCTCTTTCCAATGACTTTTTGACACCTGTACCACATCCACCCACCACATAGTCATATCTTGGACCATATCATCACTAAAAACCCTACCACCTCTGAAATCTCCAACTAAAACCTCCCAATCCTACCTCCCTATCGGTTTAGCTCACATGCTCAAGTGCTCTCGCAGCAACACTTTCAATCTCATTGAAAATTTTAATTCTTTAATCCCACAACTTTCTACCTGCTGGCCGTCCTCTTGTTATCATTCTTCCTTGTCTAGTGTACCGCCTATGATTCATTATTATGATCACCTTCTTGCAAATATTGTCACTTCTGATGCCTCCCACTGCTTCGGTCCCACCCACCTGGTAACCCCTTAACCTTGAATGAACTGAGCCACCCACACTCCCATCACCTGTATCCAAGTAGCAGAGGGTTGCTGGAGAAAACCCTCCAATCAGGCTGGTATTACTCTAAACTGATGTCCACCAGCCTCCTCTGACGTCTCATGCCCGCAATCCTAGGTGTTTAAATGTACTCCTTCCCACCTTCTCCAAACCTCCAGTACTTCTACCTACTGCTACTCAGAAGCAGCGTTGCCCTTTACTTCACCAAGAAAACAGAAGCTTTCAGAAGTTTATGTTACAGTAGAATATGTGTAATAGGGGCAAATACTTGATTAATAGAAAAAAATCAGGCTGAGGTGGAGAATTAAAGATACCCACACATATATCTTACCCACCTTATTTTGATTTTATGCATAGAAAGGACATTTATTGATAATTTTTGAATGGATGCCCAAGGTCACTTCTTGAGTAGGTCCCTGAGGGCTCTAAGTTTCTCATTGTCTGTTGTGTAGAGGCTTAGGTTTCTCTATTACACAATTGGAATCTGTGATTTCCAGATTCAATCTTTTTAAAGATGAGTAACCACTTGTGTATTTTTGAAAACAAGCTGAATTTAGAGGAGAGTGCTTTGTATTTATTATATTTTTTTCTTCAAGAATGGTCTTTTGCACACACCACACTCAACATTTTTTAATGTCTTTTGCCTTCACTCAGTCTTTCTAATGCATTCAACATAGTTTCATTAGATACAACTCTTTTCACCCTCATAATTCATAGCTTATGTGATATTTTATTAACTTACATAATTATTATAACAAATATAACTGGTATAGATAGATTTGGGAACAGACACCACTGTCTTTGATATGCATACAAATCAGCAGGTGAGAGCACAAATGTACGTCCTTCAGTGTTCTTTAATACATGCAAAGCCTTTGATCATTATAATCTTTTTCCTTTCAAAGAACAGCAGATAGCTTTATGTTTAAAAATGTAGAGGATAGGCATTGGAATGAGGAGGAAAATATGACTTTTAAGTCCTGACAGCAAATGAGCCATTTATTTCTAGAGGTCACATTTAAATTGGTTTGAATTAAGATGTCATCATTGAAAGGTAATTATCTAATTAGTATTTTAAAAAACCTGATCATGAAAATCCCTAAAAATGGAGAGACCTTCAAGATGGCGGAGGAGTAAGACGTGCAGATCACCTTCCTCCCCACAGATATATCAGAAATACATCTACACATGGAACAGCTCCTACAGAGCACCTTCTGAATGCTGGCAGAAGACCTCAGACCTCCCAAAAGGCAAGAAACTCCCCCACATACCTGGGGAGGGCAAAAGAAAAAAGAAAAAACAGAGACAAAAGAATAGGGACGGGACCTGCCCCTCAGGGAGGGAGCTGTGAAGGAGGAGAAGTTTCCACACACTAGGAAGCCCCTTCGCGGGTGGAGATGGGGGATGGGTGGGGGGAAGCTTCAGAGCCACGGAGGAGAGCTCAGCAACCAGGGTGCAGAAGGCAAAGCAGAGAGATTCCTGCACAGAGGATCAGTGCCCACCAGCGCTCACCAGCCCGAGAGGCCTGTCTGCTCACTCGCCGGGGCGGGCAGGGGCTGGGAGCTGAGGCTCGGGCTTTGGAGGTCAGATCCCAGGGAGAGGACTGGGGTTGGCGGCATGAACACAGCCTGCAGGGGGCTAGTGAGCCACAGCTAGCCGGGAGGGAGTCCGGGAAAAAGTCTGGACCTGCCGAAGAGGCAAGAGAGCATTGTTTTGGGGTGTGTGAGGAGAGGGGGTTCAGAGCACAGCCTAAATCAGCTCCAGAGATGGGGGCGAGCCACGGCTATCAGCGCAGACCCCAGAGACGGGCATGACACTCTAAGGCTGCTGCTGCCGCCACCAAGAAGCCTGTGTGCGAGCACAGGTCACTCTCCGCGCCGCCCCTCCCGGGAGCCCGTGCAGCCCGCCACTGCCAGGGTCCCGTGATCCAGGGACAACTTCCCTGGGAGAACACACAGCGTGCCTCGGGCTGGTGCAACGTCATGCTGGCCTCTGCCGCCGCAGGCGCGCCCCGCATCCGTACCCCTCCCTCCCCATGGCCTGAGTGAGCCAGAGGCCCCTAATCAGCTGCTCCTTTAACCCCGTCCTGTCTGAGCAGGGAACAGACGCCCTCAGGCTACCTACACGCAGAGGCAAGGCCAAATCCAAAGGTGAACCCCGGGAGCTGTGCGAACACAGAAGAGAAAGGGAAATCTCTCCCAGTAGCCTCAGGAGCAGCGGATTAAATCTCCACAATCAACTTGATGTACCCTACATCTGTGGAATACATGAATACACAACAAATCATCCCAAAATTAGGGATTTTGGGAGCAACTGTAGACTTGTGGTTTGCTTTCTTCATCTAATTTGTTTCTGGTTTTATGTTTATCTTAGTTTAGTATTTAGAATTTATTATCATTGGTAGATCTGTTTATTGATTTGGTTGCTCTCTTCCTTATATATATATATATATATATATATATATATATATATATATATATATATATATATGTATTTCCTTTTTCTCTTTTTGTGAGTGTGTACATGTATGCTTCTTTGTGTGATTTTGTCTGTATAGCTTTGCTTTTACCATTTGTCCTAGGGTTCCATCTGTCTTTTTATTTATTTATTTATTTATTTATTTATTTATTTATTTATTTATCTTTGTATAGTTTTTAGCGCTTGTTATCCTTGGTGGACCTGTTTTTTGGTTTGGTTGCTCTCTTCTTTCTATTTTTTTATTTTTTCTTTTCTTTTTTTTCTTACTTTTTAAACTTTGTTATTTTTAATAAATTTTTAAAAATTATTTTATTTTATTATTTTTTTCTTTCTTTCTTTCTTTTTTTTTCTCCCTTTTCCTCTGAGCCATGTGGGTGACAGGGTCTTGGTGCTCTGGCTGAGTGTCAGGCCTGTGCCTCTGAGGTGGGAGAGCCGAGTTCAGGACATTGGTCCACCAGAGACCTCCCGGCTCCACGTAATATCAAATGGCAAAAGCTCTCCCAGAGATCTCCATCTCAATGCTAAGACTCAGCTCCACTCAACGACCAGCAAGCTACAGTGCTGGACACCCTATGCCAAACGACTAGCAAGACAGGAACACAACACCACCCATCAGCAGAGAGGTTGCCTAAAATCATAATAAGCTCACAGACACCCCAAAACACACCACCGGACATGGTCCTGTCCACCAGAAAGACAAGATCCAACCTCATCCACAAGAACACAGGCACAAGTCCCCTCCATCAGAAGCCTACACAACCCACTGAACCAACCTTATCCACTGGGAGCAGACACCAAAAACAACGGGAACTATGAAACTGCAGTCTGCAAAAAGGAGACCCCAAACACAGTAAGTTAAGCAAAATGAGAAGACAGAGAAACACAGCAGATGAAGGAGCAAGGTAAAAACCCACCAGAACAAACAAATGAAGAGGAAATAGGTAGTCTACCTGAAAAAAAATTCAGAGTAATGGTAGTAAAGATGATCCAAAATCTTGGAAATAGAATGGAGAAAATACAAGAAACGTTTAACAAGGATCTAGAAGAACTAAAGAGCAAACAAACAATGATGAACAACACAATAAATGAAATTTAAAATTCTCTAGAAGGAATCAATAGCAGAATAACTGAGGCAGAAGAATGGATAAATGACCTGGAAGATAAAATAGTGGAAATAACTACCACAGAGAAGAATAAAGAAAAAAGAATGAAAAGAATTGAGGACAGTCTCAGAGACCTCTGGGACAACATTAAATGCACCAACATTCGAATTATAGGGGTCCCAGAAGAAGAAGAGAAAAAGAAAGGGACTGAGAAAATATTTGAAGAGATTATAGTTGAAAACTTCCCTAATATGGGAAAGGAAATAGTCAATCAAGTCCAGGAAGTGCAGAGAGTTCCATACAGGATAAATCCAAGGAGAAACATGCCAAGACACATATTAATCAAAGTATCAAAAATCAAACAAAAAGAAAAAATATTAAAAGCAGCAAGTGAAAAACAACAAATAACATACAAGGGAATCCCCATAAGGTTAACAGCTGATCTTTCAACAGATACTCTGCAAGCCAGAAGGGAGTGGCAGCACATATTTAAAGTGATGAAAGGGAAAAACCTACAACCAAGATTACTCTATGCAGCAAGGATCTCATTCAGATTCGACAGAGAAATTAAAACCTTTACAGACAAGCAAAAGCTAAGAGAATTCAGCACCACCAAAGCAACTTTACAACAAATGCTAAAGGAACTTCTCTAGGCAGGAAACACAAGCGGAGGAAAAGACCTGCAATAAGAAACCCAAAACAATTAAGAAAATGGTAATAGGGACATACATATCGATAATTACCTTAAATGTAAATGGATTAAATGCTCAACTCCAAGAAATAGACTGGCTGAAAGGTTACAAAAACAAGACCCATATATATGCTGTCTACAAGAGACCCACTTCAGACCTAGGGAAACATACACTCTGAAAGTGAGGGGATGGAAAAAGATATTCCATGCAAATGAAATCAAAAGAAAGCTGGAGTAGCAATTCTTATATCAAACAAGATAGACTTTAAAGTAAAGACTATTACAAGAGACAAAGAAGGACACTACATAATGATCAAGGGATCAATCCAAGAAGAGGATATACAATTGTAAATGTTTATGCACCCAACATAGGAGCACCTCAATACATAAGGCAAATGGAAACAGCCATAAAAGGGGAAATCAACAGTAACACAATCATAGTAGGAGACTTTAACACCCCACTTTCACCAATGGACAGATCATCCAAAATGAAAATAAATAAGGAAACACAAGCTTTAAATGACACATTAAACAAGATGGACTTAATTGATATTTATAGGACATTCCATCCAAAAACAACAGAATACACTTTCCTTGCAAGTGCTCATGGAACATTCTGCAGGATAGATCATATCTTGGGTCACAAACAAAACCTTGGTAAATTTAAGAAAATTGATATCATATCAGGTATCTTTCCTGACAACAACACTATGAGAATAGATATCAATTACAGGAAAAAATCTGTAAAAAATACAAACACATGGAGGCTAAACAACACACTACTAAATAACCAAGAGATCACTGAAGAAATAAAAGAGGAAATCAAAAAATACCTAGAAACAAATGACAATGAAAACACGACAAACCAAAACCTATGTGATGCAGCAAAAGCAGTTCTAAGAGGGAGTTTATAGCAATACGATCCTACCTCAAGAAACAAGAAACATCTCAAATAAACAACCTAATCTTACACCAAGAGCAATTAGAGAAAGAAGAACAAAAAACCCCCAAAGTTAGCAGAAGGAAAGAAATCATAAAGATCAGATCAGAAATAAATGAAAAAGAAATGAAGGAAACAGTAGCAAAGATCAATAGAACTAAAAGCTGGTTCTTTGTGAAGATAAATGAAATTGATGAACCATTAGCCAGACTCATCAAGAGAAAAAGGGAGAAGACTCAAATCAATAGAATTAGAAATGAAAAAGGAGAAGTAACCACTGACGCTGCAGAAATACAAACGATCATGAGAGATTACTACAAGCAACTCTATGCCAATAAAATGGACAACCTGGAAGAAATGGACAAATTCTTAGAAAAGCACAACCTTCTGAGACTGAACCAGGAAGAAATAGAAAATAGAAACAGACCAATCACAAGCACTGAAATTGAGACTGTGATTAAAAATCTTCCACCAAACAAAAGCCCAGGACCAGATGGCTTCACAGGTGAATTCTATCAAACATTTAGAGAAGAGCTAACACCTATCCTTCTCAAACTCTTCCAAAATATAGCAGAGGGAGGAACACTCCCAAACTCATTCTACGAGGCCACCATCACCCTGATACCAAAACCAGACAAAGATGTCACAAAGAAAGAAAACTACAGGCCAATATCACTGATGAACATAGATGCAAAAATCCTCAACAAAATACTAGCAAACAGAATCCAACAGCACATTAAAAGGATCATACACCATGATCAAGTGGGGTTTATCCCAGGAATGCAAGGATTCCTCAGTATACGCAAATCAATCAATGTGATACACCATATTAACAAATTGAAGGAGAAAAAACATATGATCATCTCAGTAGAAGCAGAAAAAACTTTCAACAAAATTCAACACCGATTTATGATAAAAACCCTTCAGAAAGTAAGCATAGAGGGAACTTACCTCAACATAATAAAGGCCATATATGACAAACCCACAGCAAACATCATTCACAATGGTGAAAAACTGAAACCATTTCCTCTAACTTCAGGAACAAGACAAGGTTGTCCATTCTCACCACTATTATTCAACATAGTTTTGGAAGTTTTAGCCACAGGAATCAGAGAAGAAAAAGAGATAAAAGGAATCCAAATCGGAAAAGAAGAAGTAAAGCTGTCACTGTTTGCAGATGACATGATACTATACATAGAGAAACCTAAAGATGCTACCAGGTAACCACTAGAGCTAATCAATGAGTTTGGTAAAGTAGCAGGATACAAAATTAATGCACAGAAATCTCTTGCATTCCTATACACTAATGATGAAATAACTGAAAGAGAAATTAAGGAAACACTCCCATTTACCATTGCAACAAAAAGAATAAAATATCTAGGAATAAACCTACCTAAGGAGACAAAAGACCTGTATGCGGAAAACTGTAAGACACTGATGAAAGAAATTAAAGATGATACAAACAGATGGAGAGATATACCATGTTCTTGAATTGGAAGACTCAACATTGTGAAAATGACTATACTACCCAAAGCAGTCTACAGATTCAATGCAATCCCTAACAAATCACCAATGGAAGTTTTCACAGAACTAGAACAAACAATTTCACAATTTGTATGGAAACACAAAAGACCCTGAATAGCCAAAGCAATCTTGAGAAAGAATAATGGAGCTGGAGGAATCAGGCTCCCAGACTCCAGACTATACTACAAAGTACAGTAATCAAGACAGTATGGTACTGGCACAAAAACAGAAATATAGATCAATGGAACAGGATACAAAACCCAGAGATAAACACACGCACATATGGTCACCTTATTTTTCATAAAGGAGGAAAGAATATACAATGGAGAAAAGACAGCCCCTTCAATAAGTGGTGCTGGGAAATCTGGACAGCTACATGGGGAAGAATGAAATTAGAACACTCCCTAACACCATACACAAAAATAAACTCAAAATGGATTAAAGACCTAAGTGTAAGGCCAGACATTATAAAACTCTTAGAGGAAAACATAGGCAGAACACTCTATGACATAAATCACAGCAAGATCCTTTTTGACCCACCTCCTAGAGAAATGGAAATAAAAACAAAAATAAACAAATGGGACCTAATGAAACTTAAAAGCTTTTGCACAGCAAAGGAAACCATAAACAAGATGAAAAGACCACCCTCAGAATGGGAGAAAATATTTGCAAATGAAGCAACTGACAAAGGATTAATCTCCAAAATCTACAAGCAGCACATGCAGCTCAATATCAAAAAAACAAACAACCCAATCCAAAAATGGGCAGCAGACCTAAATAGACATTTCTCCAAAGAAGATGCACAGATCACCAACAAACACATGAAAGGATGCTCAACATCACTAATCATTAGAAAAATGCAAATCAAAACTATAATGAGGTATCACCTCACACTAGTCAGAAATGGCCATCATCAAAAAATCTACAAGCAGTAAATGCTGGAGAAGGAGTGGAGAAAAGGGAACCCTCTTGCACTGTTGGTGGGAATGTAAACTGATATAGCCACTATGGAGAACAGTATGGAGGTTCCCTAAAAAACTAAAAATAGAACTCCCATACAACCCAGCAGTCCCATTACTGAGAAAACCATAATTCAAAAAGAGACATTCACCACAATGTTCATTGCAGCACTATTTACAATTGCCAGGATATGGAAGCCACCTAAGTTTCCATCGACAGATGAATGGATAAAGAAGATGTGGCACATATATACAATGGAATATTACTCAGCCATAAAAAGGAACAAGATTGGGTCATTTGTTGAGACGTGGATGGATCTAGAGTCTGTCATACAGAGTGAAGTATGTCAGAAAGAGAAAAACAAATACCGTATGCTAACACATATATATGGAATCTAAAAAAATTTAAAAATGGTTCTGAAGAACCTAGGGGCAGGGCAGGAATAAAGACACAGATGTAGAGAATGGATTTGAGGACACGGGGAGGTGGAAGGGTAAGCTGGGATGAAGTGAGAGAGTGGCATGGACATAGATATACTACCAAATGTAAAATAGATAGCTAGTGGGAAGCAGCCGCATAGCACAGGGAGATCAGCTCGGTGCTTTGTGACCACCTAGATGGGTGGGTTAGGGAGGGTGGGAGGGAGACGCTCAAGGGAGGAGATATGGGGATGTATGTATATGTATAGCTGACTCACTTCGTTATACAGCAGAAACTAACACACCATTGTAAAGCAATTATACTCCAATAAAGATGTTAAAAAATAAGTAAATAAAATAAAATAAAATAAAATTAAGTAAAATAAAACAGCAGATTATACCAAACTGGCTAGGATCACAGTGAAATATCATTAAGTACTGAACCCTTTCTGGGACATTCTTCAATGTTTAGGACTTCAGTAAATTGCTTTACTTCCAGGTAAATAAATTCAACCATTTTTTCAATTAAAAAAAAACCAAAACCAAAAACGAAAATCCCTGAAAATGTAATTAAATATATTATTACCAGTTTTAGTTACATGTGTAAATGGCTATTTGAAATTGAAACAAATTAGAGCACTCTGACGCTTGTTAATGCTCTGATTTTCTTATTACATGCAGTGTATACATGACAAAGTTAATTTAGGCATAATGCTCATTTAAATAAATGTTGCTTATAAATACTATTAGTCAAATTGTTAACATATGACATAGTGGGGGTGTAATATGAGGTCCTTTGACACACAATATTGTTTACACTTTCAATTGTTTTGAAAGATACAAGAATTTAGAACACATTTAAGCAGAAATCTTTAGCAGATTATGCATACACTTAAATAATCTGTTAAATTCCCTGGTAATCATATTTTACTTTAAATATTAGAAATGGCTTTAGTACCATCTCTCTGGTATTACAATTATTAAAAAAGGAAAAAAAAAAAAAAAGGAATCAACACTTATCTAAGGGTGACTAAACTCAATTATTGTCAAGAAAGAGAAAGATTTTATGGTCTTTTAATATCTGCCTTCTTAAGGATCGTGCATTGTTAGCAATGCACTTCCAAAAACTGAGACTTCTTTCTCAGTATATGGTGTTTAGAGAAAATATAATGTAAGAATAAAGATGTGAGCAATAAGAATTCTAGTTACTATTTCTAATTCTTAAGTCATTGCCACCTAAATAAAGTTAGTTGTAGAAAATTCAGTAAACTTTTATTTATATATTTATGGGTACTGAATTTCTGCATTGTGTCCTAAGAGTCAGTAGCTAGACCCAAATTTGTTTACAATCTAAATTTAAATTTTAAGGTGAAAAGAAAATATTTGCGTAGGCTTTTCCAGCTCATTCCCTTGCTCATCCAGGTGATCGCCCTGCCCCCACCCAAGGAATATTTGTCTTTCTAAATCAGTCATCACTTCTTGGCTTGGCCTTTATCTTCTCTGAGAGTGAAGTCCTCAGGCAGATAAACGAAAAGGAGCTAGTGGTTCCGTGTTTCTGCGCTAACAATCTGGTCTTTATTAGCCTTTGTGTTTTCCAGGATAAGGAGTGTTGACAACACATCTTTCAGGATGCGGGGGAATGCCTTTGCATGTCTTAGGCTGGCAAATTTACAACAGATGGAGAAGAGAATGAGCTCGCAGTTGCAGTCAGCCTGTGTGTATCCAAAGTTGCACATGGCAATGTAGTGTGTCGATGATGGGGCACTTCCTGCGTGGCCCCTGACTTTGCCGAGAGCGTGTTACGAGTTGCTTGTGCTGTCACACCATGGAGTATTGAGAGGGTGTCACTGAAGCCGTTTGTTTCTTCACTCTTGCCTTAACTCTGCTTCTCTAGGAAGAGATCAGACGGCTACCAAGAGAGAACATTTCATTTTGAGGGCGCCATATTGTCTCGATCACATTTTCCGTTCTTAGCGCTAGAATCTATTTATTTTAAGATCAGGGACTTTTCAAAAATTGTGTGTGTGTGTGTGTGTGTGTGTGTGTTTGAGTGTGTGTGTGTGTCTGTGTAAATGAAATATTTTTCACTTATAGATACCTGGGGATGCTTAAGATTGGATGAGAGAAAAATAGTATTTGGAATAGTTTGGAGCCTGACACGTGTAAATGTGAACTCTAGATCCACACATGTATATTACCTGTGAAAGTTTCTTAGCCACTCTGAAAGTTCCCTTAACTTTAAAATAGTGACCATACCATCCGTCTATCAGGATTGTTTTGGAGATTAAATGATAACACATATAAAGTGTATAGTAAATGTTTGGCATATAGTAACAGTTAAACAGTGGTGGTTCCTCTCCCCAAATAATAACTCCAGGGGAGTGATCCTCAACAAATGTTTCATCGTCTGAACTGAAAATACAGTAAATGGGACAGAAGTTCTCAGTTAACTTAATAAGCTACCAAACTTCAGCATAAAAGTTCGTGGGAATTTATTGCCCCCTGCAGTGCACTACCTGGTGATTACCGCCCACGTCCTGTAGGCCTCTGTGCCGGACATTGTAAGGCTAACTAGGAGAAATCCCCAAAGGGCCTTAGATCCAAGACTTGTATGACATTCGGGACCCACAAAAGCATTCTGAGCAAAGAAGTGACACGCCGAAAGTGTTCTTAAGGAAGTGTGAGCTCTTGGCACGTGTGGGAAGGTCTGGAGAATGGAGACACCTGAGGGGCTGAGGGCCTAGGTTGCCATTGTGACCATCTAGGGCAGTGAGGTGGTGAGGTCTGAGCTAGGTGGTTAAATCTGGGGCTTCCCTTCGAGGAATGATGATTCCTTTGACAAAAGCAGAAAAGAAAGGCACTGCACTTGGATGAAAACTGCCCACCCATCTGTGTGAGGCTATCTGGGGACTTGGGCCTGTGGAACTGACCCTCATGCAGAGGCCAGCTCACAGGTGTGATGAGTGTCCAAGGGGCACACAAGTCTCAGTCAACAGGTTGGAAAGGATTAGCACACAGAGGAAGCTAGAAAGAGGCTGACAAGACAATTATGGCCCAGTTTCAGGGGCTTGGTAGAGTGGCGCATACAACCCAAGTTGGAGAACATGAATTTAGACGGAACAGATCAACATACATTTACCATTTTATCTAGCTTCTCTCAGGGATCCCAAATCAAGCAGCGAAGGGTATGTGTCTAGAATAGGGATTGACAAAATGCACCCTGCAGAAGAACAAGGAAGAGAGAGAATCTAGGGCCCTGGCAAAAGCAACGCTGGGATCTATGCTGGGAAGTGAAGCAGAGGTGCCAGAGGGGGCTGATGGGTGGGTGGAGAGAAGTCATCCAGAGCTTTCGGTGAATACAACACCAAGTTCATAAAGAAGGAGAGAAGGTAGGGTATGCAGGCAGGGGTGTGATTGTGTAAATGATCCTAAAGGCAAAGATACCTCTGTGTTAATGGGTAATTAGAGCAGAGTGAAAGTAATTGCCATTTAGGAGGCCCTGTGACTATCAGATTAATTTGTTAGAAGAATCATCTAGGTCCAGGTTGATTTTCCAAGAATGATGGCCAGAAAAGGGCAGGAAAAGAAGAAAATGAATCGGGTGCTGAAGTCAGTAGGAATGTTAGCAGAAAGTTCTGGAGATCAAAATATACTATATAACATGGATGGACCTAGAGATTGTCACAGTGAGTGAAATAAGTCAGACAGAGAAAGACAAATATCTTATGATATCACTTATATGTGGAATCTTACACGGAAGAGATGGCTAAGAGACAGCAGAACCGTGATGAAATGGCTCTTGAATGGAGGATGGTGAAGACTCATCTCGTGCTGTGAGCTGAGGTTCATGGGAGTATCTTCTCCGGAGAGAGTGGCAAGGATGCTAGCCAGTTCTTGCACAGTAGGAAGAGCAAACTAATGGGAAACACAGACCACGACCAGCGTGTTCTGAAAACAGCCAGGGTTCCAAAAAGCCAAGTGTGGGAGGGGCTCTTAACAGCAGAATAAAAAAGGTGAGAGAGCATTTCCACTGGTCTCCCATTTTCCTTCTAGGCTTTTAGCTGTATCATAAAGAGCAAGAATTATTTATTTAGAAAAACAGGAATTGTGTTTACCCCCCATACAAGACTGAAAAAGCTATATATTTCTCTCCTTCTCCACTTGTCATTCTTATTTTGCTTATTTGTGTCTGCAAAGTGTGCACAATTTTTCTATGTGCAAAGATGCTGTGGGTATAATAGACTATTGACTTGGTCATAAGTTTGAGTTAAACTGAGAGAATAATAAGCAATGTTGATATTTGCTCAGAATTATAATAAATGTGTAACCACGATGTTCACCAGGTTAAAAGAGCATTTTGCTCCTGTTTTGGGGGAGTCTGCCTAATGTGTTTGACATTTGAAATATGAATAACGCAAGAGATCTTAGAGATAATACAGCAAAACAAGTTATTGAATTTTATTGTTTTAAATGTCAGCATTGGTTTGTAATACATTATTTGACATGGCAGCATTTTTTTTAATTGACCATGCTTTTGCAATTTTTTTGTTTTTTCTCTTCTTTTTTTTTTCCCATACTTTATTGGGGAAAGAAGTATAAGAAAAAATATTAGGAACATTTAGTTCTAAAAGAGACCTAATAGATACACTTAAATATTAGGAATTGGGCGCTGTGTTGAATGCCTCCATTAATATCACATAATGAAACAAACATCTACCGCCTTAGAAATTGGCCATGGCTCTGTTGTCAGGGTTCACCTTCAAAGGCAGGCTGTGAAATATTTCAGAAAGGGTCTGATGATCCTGATGCAGATTTAAAGAGATGAGTACAGTACAGATGAGGACTTATGGACAACCCCTCCTACCCCGCCCCCGACAATGTCCTCCATGAAATGTTAGAGAATAAGGAAGAAGTAAAAGTCTGTGTTTCATATTTCCCAGACACCAGATGGCATAAAATTTCAAGAGTGATAGCAGTGAACTTTGGCTAATAAAACAAATGGACAAAATTAAGATACCAATAGAAATAATCACTGTTGTTTCAAAGATTTATTGATGACATAGGGGGAAATTTTTGTTTGTGTGTTTAAATAAGAAGCTGCCTTGATGTGTGACTATTGCCTTACTATTTGTTTGTTCAACAGACATTTGCCCAGCCCGTGTTAATCACCAGGCATTGTTCTAGGCACTGGTGATTCAGCAGTGAACAGGACAGATTTCCTGCGCCCACATACCTCTCACCCGAGTGGTGTGAATAAAGAACACAATTTCAGATGCCAGGTGTTCAAGGCATCTCCCCTTTTTTTACCTAAAGGTGGGCAAATAACTTTGCGCTCACTTAGATCTGTGCTGGTTCTGGACAAACATCCACTCCACCACTGGAGAAAAACCTGGTCACCTTTAATAGAGAATATATAGTATATAGAGTGTGTCAACTGAAAAAAATGCACAACGTGACAGTTGTGAGTTAAGTTTTATTTGGAGCCAAATGAGGACTATAGCCCGGGAGACAGCATGTCAGATAGCTCTGAGTAACTGCTCTGAAGAGGTTGGGGCATGGGGGGAAGGTCAGAATATATCTGATTTTAAGGAAGGGGGTACATGCCACCAAGCACACATTTTGGCAGAAGGTTGCTAGTCACGAGAAGCAGACGTCTTCATTAATGATTCTAGCGCTTTTCTAGATATGAGCAGATGCAAGAAACTGGACTCATAGAATCTTCTCCTGAAAATATCTAACTATCTGAAGGCCTGTTCTGCCAGTTTTTCCCGGAGCACAGGTGCCTCACTCCTGATCTCAGCCCTGAACTCCTTTCAGGGGGCGTTGAAGGTCAGTGGCTGCGCCGGCTACTGACTTCATCCTTGTAGAGGCAGGTGGCGAGCGACAAGTTTTAGCAGCACGAGCACACAACTGAGTGTGGACGTGCGCTCACCTCTGTTAACAACTCTCTGTCTCTTTCTCCCTTCCCCACCGCCCTTCTCTCTCTGTTAAAGGCTCCCACCACATTGCCTTTAGCCTGGTTAACGGGTCTTTGATTTCCCAGGAAATTCCTTTTGTTTGGCAAGCACAGCACTGGAGGCAGTTTTTTCGCAGGAGGAGGGATTTTCCGAGACCCTGCTCGCCTCCTGCCTTGCCCCTCACTCCTTCTCGCCTCCTGCCTTGCCCCTCACTCCTTCTCGCCTCCTGCCTTGCCCCTCGCTCCGTCTCCACCCGGGGGTCAGGAGGACAAGCGTGCTCAGGTCTTCCTGCCCTTCTCTCCTGGCCCAGCTGCCTGCCCGGGACGTGTCTCTGTTCTGCTCCAGGTCTGCGTGGTTGCCTTTGCCTGGGTGGCAGGTCGGCCTAAGGTGGGGGTGAGGGCTCTGAAAGCTGCTTCTGCAGACGTACAGGCTCATTAGGACCAGACTGGCATTTTGCTGTATGTCTCCTCAACTTCAGTATCTCAGTGGGTTTAGAAATCTGCAGGAGATAAAAGGAGTACTATTTGCCTCTTAAAATGCAAACACAGAAAACTTGCCCTGGGTCATCCCCTGAGTCATCCCCACTGCCCCTCCATCTGTCTCTCTCTCTCTCTCTCTTTTGCACACACACATACACACACACACACACAAAAGTAGGAGGTCCAGTCTCCTCATGAACACAGGGGCCCTGGTTCTAAGGGGAGAAGCCACCTGTGTTTTCAGTCCCCAAGGATGAGAGAAGTAGGATTGGGGCCCTTCTGTCATCCCCCAGGCTGAACTTGTAGCCACCCTTACTAAACGCTGTGCACAAAACTGTCACTCTTTCTTTCAGGCCCTGGGGCAGCGGCAGTGCCCTCACTTAGATCTTTCAGGGAGAGAAGTGCCAACTCAGACACTGACCCGTGCTGAAGCTGTTCAGGTGGCTCTGGGCGAGGCGCACAGACCAGTCCATGAAGTGCGTTCCTGCATCTAATGAATCATGTGCTTGGTGCTAACCTCATACTCATGGAAGGTTTAATAACAGTGAGGACGTGCTTCAGAAATAAGTGAACAGAAAAGGAGTAAATTAATTTAAAAGATTTACCCAGCAAAGACACATGTATGTTCTTAATATGCGACCATGGTCTCTGGTGGTCTATCAAACCAAGGGTTAACCTTGACCTAAGTGTTATGTCTTGTTCAGGAAAAGTAGAGGCAGTAGATCTACTAAGTCTGCTTAAGTCGTCACTATGAGCAGAACATCTGGATGAAATCAGATCTTCTATATTCAGTCTTAAGTTGAGGGCTAGGATATTACTTTGAGAAAGAAGAAAATTACTTGGTGTTCTGTCTTCTAGACTAGTTCTTCTTGCTATTACAACTAAGAATATTACTTTAAAAAAAAAAAAAAAAGAATATTACTTTTTAAAGTCATCCAGGCCTGAAAACTCAGAGTGACCTCAGACTCCTCTTAGGTAAATCTGTCCCGGTCCGTGTGTATTTCAGACACACCTGCTTTGACTTTCTAAAGAAAGTAAACCTTTATTTTTTTCTTAAATCCATCTTTTGTGGATGGGCAGGGTGCTGAGGGGAATATTCATGAGGAGCTTAAGTTCTAGAACTTTATATTCATAACAGAGAACACTAGATTTGCTAAGTGGAACAGCTGTCATTCTTTTGTGGAACCACGAGGCAATTTCAGTGAAGTAAGGGGAAGCAAAGTGAATTTGCATAATTAAGAGCCAACGTATTTCTCTCTCTCTTTTTTTCATTGTGGTAAAAAATACACAACATTAAATTAACCATCTTCACTGTTTGTAGGTGTATTGTTCAGTAGTGTTGACTAGATTCCTGTTTTTGTGCAGCTGATCTCTAAAACTTCTTTTTATCTTACAAAACTGAAACTCTACGCCGATTGGACAGCAATCCCCATTTCTGTCTTCCCCTAGTCCCTGTAGAACACTGTTCTACTTTCTGTTTTTATAACACTTCAAAAAGTGAAGGTGGAATAATGTAGTTTGTCTTTTGTGACTGGATTATTTCAGTCTAATGTCCTTAAATTTCATCCATGTTGTAGTGTATGCCAGAATTTCCCTCCTTTTTAGGGCTGAATAATGTCCCATTGTACGTACAGACCACATTTTCTTTATTCATTCATCCATCGGTGGACAATGGGTTGCCTCCATCTCTTGGCTATTGTGAATAGCGCTGCAATGAACATTTGCGTGAAAATATCTCTTTGAGATCCTGCTTTTATTTCTCTTGCATAAATATCCAGAAGTGGGATTGCTGGGTTATAGGGAAATTCTGTTTTTAATTTTTTGAGGAATCTCCATACTGTTCTCCCTAGAAGCTGAGCTATTTTTCATTCCCACCAGCAGGGCACAAGGGTTCCAAGAGCTAATGCATTTCTTAAGATCTGTGACTTGTGCCTCATGACACACACTTGACCACTTCCAGGCTAAACCCCAAGCTTGCCTTTGTCATTGTCTCCGGCACACTGGAGTGCTCCCTGCTATCCCCCCAGCCTGGCAGGCGTCAGAGCGTGCTCTCAGAGGTTAAGAGAAATGGATTATGTACTGGTGTCTAGTAGGTCCGTTGTAGCTGAGTCATGCTTCTCTGCTTCTCACGTGCAGGTCCTGACAGATACAGCAAAGTCAGCTCAAGCAAAGAGAGAGGGTTCTGGCTGTGTGTTCTGTCCCAGAGGCGTGGCACGGCAATCACATTTTCTGTGGCTAATGCGTAATCATATTAGTTGTCTCCACATGTGCCCAGCTGGGTCACCCTTCACTCTGCCATAATCAGACAAATGTACTAACAAACTGAGGCCAAGGCATACATCATTGCAATATGATTATTTATAATTTTAGGTCTATAAGATTTCATTACTTTTTCCCCTCTAACTAGAGTTTCATGATATGGTGCATTGATCTAGGGAAATCCAGGTCCAAGAAGGATATTCCTAGATTTTCTTCCACTTCTTCCAGATTCTCTCTTTTGTGAGTTGGAGACGTTAATACCTACTTGTCATAGGCAGGATTTTGTTCCTCATGACTTTTACTCCCTGGTGTTAGGCCTGCAACTATGTTACACAACATGGAAAAAGGGAATTGAGGCTGTGGATGGAATTAAGTTTGCCAATCAACTGATCTTTTTTTTTTTATTGAAGTATAGTTGATTTACAATGTTGTGTTAATTTCTGCTGCACAGCAAATGATTCCGATGAAATAGAAATTTTATCCTGGATTATCTGGATGGTTCGGATGTAATCACATGGACCTTTAAACTTGGAAAGGGAAGGCAGAAGAGTCAGTCTGAGAGATGTGAGGATGGACAAAGAGACAGGAGAGATTTGAATCATGAGAAGGACTCAACGCGCTGTGGAGGTCTTTGAGGAAGGAGGGAGGGTACCACTAGGCAGGGATTGCAGGCTACCTAGGGAAGTTGGGAATGGCCCTCTGCTGACACCCAGCAGGGACATGGGACCTTGGTCCTCCCACAGCAAGGAGCTGAAATTCTGCCAACGACTTAAATGGACAAGGAAACAGATTCTCCCCAAGAGCTCCCAGAAAGGAGTGCAGGCCCGCAGACACCTTGATTTTAGCTCAATGAGAGCCATCCAGGACTTCTGACTTACAGACCTGCAGGACAAATAATACATATTGTTTTAAGCCAATAAACTTTTGGTAATTTATTATGGAAGCAATTGAAAAGTAATATACTACTTCCTAATGTGGTTTTTAGGAGTTAAATGAGGCAGTGTTGGCAAGACCCAGAGCTTGGTCCATAATAAGTGCTCAGTCATTTCTATGATTATCCCCAATAAAACACAACACAGCCCAATGTGCCCTAAAGAATCCATGCCCAGAACACAGGAGTCAGGGGCTCTCTGTCTGCACACTGTACCCTGCCACGTGGGCTATTGTAATTAATACTGCAATAAACACGGAAGTGCAGATATCGTTTTGAGATAGTGATATCATTTCTTCTGGATATATGCCCAGAAGTAGAATTGCTGGATTTTATGTTAATTCTATCAATTTTTTGTGGGGAAAAACATACTGCTTTCCATAGTGGCTACATCAATTTACATTCCCATAAACAGTTAACAAGGGTTTCCTTTTCTCCACATCTTTACCAGCTCTTATCTCTTGTCTTTTATAATAGCCACTCTTACATGTTTGAGGCTGGATTTTATTATTATAT
The DNA here is from genome assembly GCF_009873245.2 of Balaenoptera musculus. Lineage (NCBI taxonomy): Eukaryota > Metazoa > Chordata > Mammalia > Artiodactyla > Balaenopteridae > Balaenoptera > Balaenoptera musculus. Next base: position 75,581,927 of record NC_045801.1, on the reverse strand, counting down.
TTATTGTGCTTATTAAGGTCCAACAGACCTCACATTAGTGTCACTAAAGTTAATATATACAATTCTCTAAGTGCCTTGACATTTCAGTTGCTTTGAATAAATAAACTGAAATACTTTTCTATACTTGGTCAGGGTTTGTCCATCTCAATTGGATAGCTGTATTTCTTAGAATCTGAAATATTTTGATGTGGATACTTTCTTGTTATTACCAGAAATTATCAACAGAACATTTTCACAAAAGTGTATCACCTTTTGCTATTTAGTTAATAGCAACAGTGCAATGGATTATAAGGTGCGCCCCAACTTTATGAAAGCTAAACTACAAAGTAGTTCAATCCTAGGAGATGAACAGATCTTAATAATAAAGATCTTCTTAATAAGAAGATCTTTATTTTATTAATAAGAAAGATCTTATTTTATTAATAAGAAAGATCTTCTTAATAAAAGAGTGTGAGCTAATAAATGTAGGACTTTTTGAATTCATAAAGAAGGAAATGCATATACTATTATTGTTTTGCAACCCCCAATAAATTAACCAGTTCAGACAAGAATCGATAAAAGATGTTAAAACCATTAGTGATGGTTATGGAGGAGAGGATATTGGCAAGGTGCCCAGCATGTTACACCATAGATTTTTTGCTAATTGCAAAGGAGAAACTTACCTTTACTGTGGATCTCTCTGGTGGTCACCACTTCAGTACAGTGATATAATTTAGCCTTAATAATAGTGGGTCTGCATAAAGGCATATATCTAAAGATGATTCAGTATGGATTATCCAACATCATTTATGACACATTCTTACCAAGATTGTTTTATCAAGTGTAAATAGCCTTTGGACTTAACTTCAGATTATAGGAAATAAAGAGGATAGAGGAACAATAAACTATAGGATGGAGTTCAAGCCTCCTGGTCCAGAAAATACACACTGTGCAGTTGACCTTGGTCCAGAAGGCAGAAAAATTACTACACCTAGTCTTGGCCACTTAAATCAGGAGGGGAAGCCCACCTAAACTTGCAGGAATCTTTCTCCCAAGAGATTATAGGGGATGATCACCAATTACCAATTAAATCTTTTCATTTTTGACCCTATGTTAAACACACGCTTTTTTCTTTAATACTAAAAAGATATTTGTTTCCATTAAAACAGGCATATGTATTAGGAATAACATTGAAAGGGCTATAAATTACTGATGTGGCTACAACAATCATTTTGCAGAAGCAGCACCATCTAAGTTTTCTTAGATGAGGAACAGGGACAGGGAAAGGATAAATATCAGCTTTATAGGCATTCAGTGGAGGTGGGAAAGGGTATTATAGGCAGCGGAACAGGATTTTTCATGAAAGCAGAGTTTGGTTTTTCAGGGGTGTGGAGTATATGAGGAGGGGAGATATGGACAAATGAGTCCGGCTTGGGCCAGATCATTCATGGCCTTGCATGCATAGTAAAGCATGAGTTCTTATACCTGGCTCTTTGAGTTCTCAGTGAAAGTTTCTACAACTTGATGTGTTAATGTTTATGATAATTTAAACAAACTAATGTAAATATATTTGGGAGTTTTTGGACAATTATCTCTATTAGTTACTGTAGGCTATTGCTATACCAAATAAGCCCTAAAATCTATAACTTTTTGGACATAATTGTCCATTCATGTAGCACAGATTGTAAATTCTACTGACTTGTGTTGATGTACAGTTAACATTTTCTTTTTCATACCTTCCTCTTGCCCTGATCAAAGTTGATTTCAGCATTATTACTGATGTCTCAGATTTCTCCAATCTCATTTTTCCAATCTGATATATTTCTATCCTTATTGATACTTATCTTTCACTGAAGTATCTTACTTGGCTATCAAAATTGCTAAAGTCTTTGAATAACTGCCAAATCAGAGTGATCCATCTCTGAATATTAAACAGTTTTTGAAATTGCATGGAACTATCCAGGATCTATTAACTCCATTTTCTCTGCTTAATATGACCATGACTTTTTTTACACCCCATCCAGTGGTATCATGTATGAATTTCGTCCCCTGTTCCATTTATATCAACACATATCTGATGTGCAATTCATACTGTTTCTTGTATCTTGGTTTCAATTTGTTTCCCATTTGTGTGTCCTGAATGTATGCATCTACCTCACTGTGTCTCTATTTAGACGCATGTGTCTATGGAACCAGGTCTGACAGTGTCTGTAATATCTCACTCCAATACTTGACCAGCTGAGCCTGGGTGAGTCTCAAGTTTCTCCTCCAAACCGCATCTCTCATTACTTTTGTTGTCTCTTTCTTTTCTTTCAAAAATGATCACAAGAAAGTAATTGAAATTTACTTAGACGAAGGTGAAATTACTGATAACCATTAATAATGTCCCTTCCAATCTGATTGCACAGGAACCAAAGCTTTATATTAAAGGAATGAAGTTCTAAAGCAGGACTTGCAGGTGTTGGAGAACCAGAAAGGTTGGAGGGTGTCTGGGTGAGTTAAGAGGACTCACAGGGAGCCCTTGGATTCTTCCCACTTCACACTGACTGTGGTGTAGTCTTGAGCATGTTTCCCAACAGTTCTCAGCCGCAGCTTACCCATGTGTATATTATAAGTAATAATCTCTTTCCCGTCTCTCACAGGTTGATATGAGAGCAAGTGTAAGAGGTAGAACCTTGGAATTTTCTAAGAGGAATCACATAACTGTCTTTGCCAACTCAGAACCAGCATCATGACTACACAGGGGATGACAGGAAGGGAGGCCCCTCAAAGCCCATTTGCCAGGAATGATCGTTTCTTGCTTGGGGTGGGAACTGTAAATGGATCTTGAGTGTGTTCACCAGCTTGGCTTTGAATGTAAATACTACTAATACTGCCTTGAAGTTTTGACCGATCACTTCATACCTAATATAACATGAATTATAAAATTGTGCGTAACCTAGTATCTCAACAATTGCATTACCCTACATTTGTTGTGGCATGTTATAATTTACAAAATATTTTAAAAGCAACTATTGTCTAATTTGAATTTCAAAACAGCCTTATAGGATTGCAATTTTTACTCCATTTGAGAATGAGGAAATTGAATTTTTTGATACATTTGGTCTATCATTCTTTCAATAAATATTGAAATAACTTTTTATTACATTGCATAAGCAATAGCTGCTTCAGTGTCTTTATAAGAGTACTGTATTATTTTGAAGAGACAAAAATGTCTTCCTAGTGCCTCTGTGATTAGACCTTTACCCAGCTATTCACACCTATCATGTTCTAGCAGCTGTATGTAATTTCTGGCTTGATTCTTTGTACAACACTGTACATAATTAAGCATTTGGAAATGCTTCAATGACGATTTGAAGGTGATGTTTAAAAAGTCTGGAATTATCTCCTTTGGTCCTCTGCATTTGCTAGATATACACAATTTCTCTTCCAGGGTCCACCCTCACTCGACAGTTACAAACAATTCATCTAGTGCTTTTGCTTTTAAATATTATTAGGAATTTATTTTTGTAGTTTTAACTATGCTTGCAGATTTTTTGATGCACTGCTATCAGCCATATTTGTTGCAAAGGAACTTTATGAAACAGATTTGTCTTTTCTACTTGCAAATAAATCAGATGAATTTATGTCTGTGTCAATGCGAGGTGATTGTGCACACTAAAGATAAGTGACTGAAAATTGTGTTACATGGGAAAAAAAAGTGCAGCTACAGAAAAATAGGAAAAGACATTTACAAGCTTTTAGAAACAGCTGTATTTTGATCATTTATTCACATCTTAGCAAAGGCAATTATATTTCAAAATGGGAAATGTGATTTTTCATTTTGAAATATAATTATAGTTCATGGAGGAATCTGGAAGGATGTTTATTTTAAGGCTCATCTCTCTAGGTATTAGATGATAATGGTGGTTATTAGATGTGAAAGAGAAATGGAAGACGCAGGCCCTCCCCTGGAGCTCTGATCAGGTGGCGTTCATTTTGCATGATAGACAATTGTGCCAAAGAGGCAAAAATATTCAGTGACAGCCACTGAAAGCTGACAACGTCAATAACAAAACTTATTTAAGATTAATTTAAAACACGAACCTTCCAAAATAACATGAGTGTATTGTTTCCAGGCAATTTACTTACCTCTTTTGCCCTCATCTTGGAAAGTAAATGAATCACTTATCAGTGAAAATCAAAGCTGGCTCAAGTCTTTTGAAATTTTACATTTCTCTGTCCGTGAAACCAGTAAACCATTTTGAGTTCAGTTTAAATAAGTGGTTTTCACCCCGAGAAAGAAGATCTTCAAGAATAATCTCAGGGACACTTGCCCCATACCTATTACTTGTTGTACTTAACTATTCATAGTGTAGATTCACAGTTCTGTGAATACAGGTGAAAACTGGACCGAACATACAATCTAGTGCAATTCTGTTGTTTTAGAGAAAAAGAGAGAAGAAGGAGAAGTAGAGGGGGAGGAGAAGGAGTAGAGAATAAAGAGGAAGAGAAGAAGAGAGAGGAGGAGAGAAGGGAGTCGGGGAAGAGAGGCACAAAGAGACAAATCAAATGATTGTACTGAAAGCAAACAGTGCATGGCAACACCTAGACTAGGCTTTTCCATCTCCAGGAAGAAAATCACAGTGGTAAAGAGCTTCACTTCTAAGCTTGTGTCACACGCAGTTCACTATTTACTCAGTGTGTGACCTTGGGTAAATTCCTTACCCTAACTCTACCTCAATTTCCCCATCTGTAAAATGGGAGTACTATATTACCTATCTCATGGGATTGTTGAGAGAATTAAGTGAAATAGCATGTGTACAGCATTTAACAGAGGGCATGTGTGTGTGTTTGCATGAGTGCAAATGTCAGTGTTGGCATAGGTCTTGTGGTTAATTTCATCACTACCGTTTTACCTGGTATACTGGCTCTCTTAACTTCACAGCTCACATCATAATTCTGTACTGAGGGCTCATGCCTCTGTTTTTCCAGTCTCATCTTTGGTCAAAGGTGATGCCTCGAGTGGGTTTCCAAGTCAGAATTCTCAGAGCAACTGTTGAGAACTTAAACTTAAAAAGAAATTAATTATCACATACGGCATCACTGGGTGGGTTGATCTGAATGTTTGCAGTCTGTTTGAACTCTGACAAAGAAGGGAAATCAGAGTGATTACTTTTGAATGTGAACTTGCTTTTGAATAACAGACACAGTTGGAATTCTTGTAAAGTGTATCATCAGAGCCATCCCAGGAGGTTGCAAGGCTGACCCCACTTCTATCTTGATATGAAGTTCATTATTTCTTCTATTTGTCACACAGGGAGGCCTATTTCAGCTGATTACACGACGGAACTTTCTAATAGAACTACTCAAAAGAGGAACTGTCTGCCTCAGGGGCGTGAGCCTCTGCCAGGGTCTAAGCGGGGGCTGAGGGAGCCAAGTGGAAGATTCAGCAGCAGGGATTGGAGCATCAGGTGGGTGGGCTGGTAAACAGATGTTGCAATTCTTTCCAGAGCTGAGATTTTAGGTCTGGAATTCTTGAATTAAAACTAGTACTAAAGTTAGGGAACCTTTCCTTCTGCATTTCTTTAGACCATATGGGGTTATGCTGCTTTGTTACAATAATGAAACATAAGCATAATTCCTTGTTTTTTTTAAATGAGGTGAAAGTCACATAAAACTGACCATTTTTAAAGGGAGCAATTCAACAGTATTTAGTATATTCACAGTGCTGTGCAACTGGTACTTCTATCTAAATCCAAAACATTTTAATCACCCCCAAAGGAAAACCCATACCTATTAACTCCCCACTACCCCTCTCCCCAGTGCCCAAAAACCACTGATGTGTTTCCTGTCTCAATGGATTTGCTGATTTGGGTTGTTTCATATAAGTGGAGTCATGCCATTTGTGAGCTTTGTGACTGGCTTCTTTCACTAAGCATAATGTTTCTGAGGTTCATTCATGTTGTAGCATATATCAGTAATTAATTCCTTTTTATGGCTGAATAATATTCCACTGTGTGTATATGCCGCAATTTGTTTATTTGCTCATCTGTTGATGGACATTTGGCTATAGTAACAGTGCTTCTATGAACATGTATGTACATGTATTTGTGTGAGTAGCTGCTTTCATTTCTTGTAGCTCTATACCTAAGAGTGGAATAACTGGGTCATATGGTAATTCTATGTTTAATCTTTTGAGGAATGGCCAAATTATTTTCCACAACAGGTGAACCAGCTTTTTTTTCTACCATTGATGTACGAGAGTTCCAAATTCTTCACATCTTTGCCATACTTGTTATTTTCCGATTAAAAAAATAGCTATCTTAGTGGGTATGAAGTGGTGTCTCATTGTGGTTTTGATTAGCATTTTCCTAATGACTAATGATATTGAGCAACTTTTCATGTGTTTGTTGTTCATTTGTATATCTTCCCTGGAGAAATATCTATTCACATTATTTGCCCATTTTTAAATTGTTTGGTCTTTTTGTTCTTGAGTTTTAAGAGTTCCTTATATGATCTGGATATTAGACTTTTTAGATACATAATTTACAGATACTTTTCCCATTCTGTAGGTTGTCTTTTCACTTTCTAGATTATGTCTTTTGATGCACAAAAATTTTACATTTTGATGAAGTACAATTTCATGCTTTTTCTTTTCCTGTTTGTGTTTTTGGTAGCATGTCTAAGAATCCACTGCCGAATCTACAGTCATAAAGATTTACTTCTATGTTTTCTTCTAAGACTTTTATGGCCTTACCCCTTATATTTAAGTCACTGACTCATTTTAAGTTAATTTTTGTATATGGTGCAAGGTAGGTATTCGTTCTTTTGCATGTAAATATCCAGTTGTCTCAACACCATTCATTGAAAAGACTATTTTTCCCCCTTTGAATAGTTTTGACACTCTTGTCAATTATCAATTGACTATAGATGTATGGATTTATTTCTGGACTCTCAATTCCATTCCATTGATCTATATGTCTATTATTACTTCCTTGATGACTGCTTTGTAGTAAGTGTTGAAACTGGGAAGTGTGAGTCCTCCAAATTTGTTTTTCTTTTCCAGCATTGTTTTGACTATTCAGAGCCCCTTGCAATTCCCTATGAATTTGAGGATCAGCTTTTCCATATCTGCAAAAAAGACCATCAGAATTTTGATAAAGAATGCAGTGAATCTTTAAATCAGTTTGGGTATTACTGCCATCTTAACAATATTAAGTTTTCCAGTCCATAAACACGGCTGTCTTTCCATTTTATTTAAGTCTTTGTTTAATTTTTTCAGCAATGTTTTGTAGTTTTCAGTGTATCAGTCTTTCACCTTCTTAGTTAAATTCATACCTAAGAACTTTATTCTTTTGGATGCTATTGTAAATAGAACTGTTTTATTAATATACTTTTCAGATTGCCCATTGCTGGTGTAAAGAAACACAGCTGATCTTTGTGTGTAGATCTTGTAGTGTACAATTTTGCTGGACTTATTATCTTGAGTAATTTTTTCTGTGAATTCCCTAGATTTCCTATATATATGATGTCTTCTGTGAATAGAGATAGTTTTATTTATTCCCTTTCAATTTTTCCCTTTTATTGATTTTTCTTGCCTAATTGGTCTGGATAGAACTTTCAGCACAATGTTGAATAGCAGTGATGAAATTGGGCATCTTTGTCTTTTTCTTGATCTTAGAGGAAAAGTTTTCAGACTTTCACCATTGAGTACGATGTTAGTTGTGGGTATTTAATTAATGCCTTTTATCACTTTGAAAAAGTTTCCTCCATTCCCAGTTTTCTGGGTGTTTTTATCATGAAAGGGTGTTTGTTAGATATTCAAATGCTTTTTCTGTGTCAGTTGATATGATCACGTGGTCTGTTTCTTTATTCTATTAATGTGGTATATTATATAGATTGATATTCTTATCTTTGCATTCCTGGGCTAAACCCCACTTAGTCATGGAATAAGATCCAACGTGCTGTTGGATTTAGTTTGCTAGTAATTTGTTGAGAATTTTCACATCAATATCCGTAAGGGAGATCGATCTATGGTATTATTTTCTTGTGGTGTCTTCTGGCTTTGGCATTAGGCTAACACTGGCCTCATAGAATGAGTCAGGGTGTATCCCCTCTTATATTTTTTGGAATTACTTGAGAAGACTTGGCATTAATTCTTCTTTAAATGTTTGCTGGAATTTACCGGTGAGGCCATCTGGCCTGGACTTTAGTTTGTTGGGATAATTTCTTCCTTTTATCCTGGAAAATCATTTGGAAATACTCCTGAAATATTCTTTATATCTGGGAAAAATAGTCCTTCATATTTTTCTGGGTTAAACTTTGATGGTCAGCCAGTTCTTCTGAACTACCAACTGAAGTCTTATGGAGTTTTTTGCATTTAATCTTTGCTTTGTGGGAGAGACAGGGTCATGGTTCAGATTCTTTTATTCACATTTGTAATTTCTTTATCCTCAGGATTAACAGTCATCTTTCTTTTTCTTTATATTTGGTTTAACTGGATTTAAAACTGCGATGTTTTGGACTTTTGTCATTCAATGCTAGATTTCGCTATGTAGATGCATCATATAGATCTACTGACCACAGAAACAATGCACAAGTTTCCTGATATTGTTGGCTTTTTTTTGTTTTAATGCTAAATAAATAACATATAAAATGCTGCTTTGATCTATTCCTATTGAGACACGTGTTAATTTACATAGATGTCTCCCCAGATTAATTGATGCTTAGCACTTTAAATAACAAACATTCATTAAAAAACATATGATACATTAAATTTTTTTCCACACAGTTCTTTGCGTTTGTTAAACATAGTGTACAGGTTATAACCGGATCTTCTTCTTGATCACTCTGGAAGCACCACGATGAGCCTCATTTATTGGGCAGTGCTATACTCCAGACACTCAAGTGTGTAGCTTTCTTCCTGCATTATGGCTTTTCTTCTTCTACCCAAATCATAGCTATGATTTCCCTTTTCACTATCCTTTCTGTGCATCTGACCTAAAAGCTTTCTACTTTTCTCAATAATAAATGACTATTAGTTTTCCAGCAGAAAGGAGAGAAACGAGTAGACTAAATACACTGTGTTCAAGCAAATAAGTACCTGAAGTACTTCTCAATGGGGCTGTTCTCCTGTTCTTAGAGAAGTGGGCAAGGTCAGCAGCTTATGGGAAAACGACTCAAGGCTGATTATACCAGGAAAAAAAAGGGGGAGAAAAGCATGTACCGTTTCAAGTGCCTCCCATGTCTTATGTATAACACCATTTACTCTTCAGCCCAGTTCTGTTAGCTATGTACTGCTGTCCCCATTATATTTAATGGAATGGAGATTTAGGGAAGATGAGAGACTCGGTCCAAGTTACACATCATGGTGAGAAAATTAAGCTTCTGTTTAAATCCCTGATTTCAAAGCCTGTGCTCCTTATTTGCACTTTGCCTCTACTCTTTGCTGTCATCACATGCGAGCTGGACTGCCTCTATGAAAAGCTCTGTTAATGAGCGGTTATGGCATGTAGGTATCACGGGGTAGGCTGGTGGTATTTGGAGCAAGAAGCTTTTTTTCATTGTCCATACATGAATATTACCCACTAAATGCCAGTAACATTCCCTGGTGATCAGGACAACCAAGAAATTCCACACCACTCCCCCTCCAAACACAGATACACACGTATATTTTTACATGCCTTCACTGAGAGCCATTGAAAGACATTAGTCTAACACTTCACCACATGAAAGTGAGTTTTCAGCTTTGCAGCATACACAGAGATTGACACCCTTCACAGAACAACAATGCATTTGAGAAGAAATCAAGCATTAATCACATTTCTTCAGGGATATCTACAGACTAGGAAAGGTCCCGTTTTCAGTTGAAGAGGTGCGAAGATTATCATATAGTACTGAGTTTTTAAAGAACACTTTTAAGTAACAAAACATGACTATTTGGAAGTTCTTAATTAAATCAGTATGGGAAGTCCCCCCAACCCCTTTTCCCCACACCACTCAGTGCAAAGAAAGCAGGTAGGAGAAAATCCAAGCTCCCAGCTTATCCCTGGAGAAGGAAGTACTTTAAATCAAAAACTGTCACAAGAGACAAAAAAGAACATTATATGATGATTAAAGTCTCAATTCATCAGGAAGATATAACAATTATAAATATACATGCACCCGACATCAAAATACCTCAATATAAATATAAAGCAAACATTGATAGAACCGAAGGGAGAAATAGACAGCAGTACAGAAATAGTAGGAGACTTCTGTACCCCACTATCAATAATAGGTAGAACTTTCAGACAGAAATCAGTACAGAAACAGCAGACTTGAACAACATTATAGATCAATGGACCTAACAGATATATATAGAACCTTCCACCTGACAGCAGCAGAATACACATTTTTTTCAAGTGTACACAGAATATTCTCCAAGATATAGTCCATGTTAGGTCACAAAACAAGTCTTAACAAATTTAAGAAGATTGAAATCATGCCAAGTAACTTTTCCAACAACAATGGAATGAAACTAGAAATCAAAAGCAGAATGAAAACTGAAAAATTTACAAATATGTGACAACTAACAACGTAGTATTGAACAGCCAATGGGTCAAAGAAGAAATCAAAGGAAATTAGAAAATATCTTGGGACATGGACAGGGGCAGATTGAGTGGACGACAGGGGCAGATCAAGTGGACAACAGCAGATGGATAACAGGACAAAGTATTTTAGTGTGGCAGCAGCGTGGAATTTTGAGCAAACAGGAGCATCTGGGAATTTCAATTCCCTCCACTATCAGATGGGTGAAGGAGACTCTGTCAGTTCTTTGTCCAGATTCCCTGGGCCTCTTTGACCATTCCTTCCTGCTCTTCACTTCTGTACATTTTTCCTGCTAACACAGAATCCACAACTCTTTTCAGGACATGGTAGGGAAGGAGGTGTCTGAAAGTTTACATGCTCTGGACAGTCGTTAAGTAACGTCCAACTGGTGCCAGAATACAAAAGCCTTTGCCATGTTCAGTACAGACTCTGAAGCATCATTTACACCTAGAGTTCCTCTGTGGGATCAAGCTGAGTCTGGGAGTTTACCTGAAACCACATCCTTGTTTAGCTTCCTCCCCTTTTCCATCCCCCCCCCCTTTTTTCAGCAAGAAAGTATTTTTAAATTAAGATATGCACATTGTCTTTTTAGACATAATGCTATTGCACACTCAATAGAATACAGTATGGTGTAAACATAACTTTTATATGTACTGGGAAACCAAATATTTCGTATGACTTGCTTTATTGCAATATTCACTTTATTGAGGTGGTCTGGAACTGAACCCACAATATCTCTGAGGTATGCCTGCATGTGGCTTAGGTTTTGGACCATTTTCTTTCTTTTGGCTGTACTTTCTGTGAGGCATGGAGTCAAAGGAAAACTCACAAAGTTATGTTTCTTGTAATATTTTCTCCACCCAAGAAACATTTTGGAAATATACTTTAGCAGACATGTGACATACCAAAACCCAATTCTGGTCCTACTGCCTGCAAAGCTTCGCCAGTGCTTCTTCACACAGAGGCACAACGTTTACACAGAGCATACCTGACTGCTCTATCATTCACCCACAAAATACACTGCTCCTTCCACATAGACTGTGGTTTCCAAGGCAACAGAGAGCTCCTCTAACAATAAAAGCACACACAAGTTGATTTCCATTCCTACATGCCAAATCCGAACCTCTTTCTCCAACCAGAGTGCTTAAGTTTCCCCAAAGGAAGGCAGAGCTAAGGCTGAAGTACTAATAGTAGAAGAAATGTTTTAATGTGTCAGCACAGGTAGGTGCTATGAAGAAGAAACATTTGTTTAACAGACTTGTAGAGTGAGGTTTATAGGGATCACTTGGGTAGAGGGTGAAGGATGACTAGAGAAGATATAAGTTATGACTAACCTGGAAGGACACTAGTAATGTTGGGGGAGAGAAGACCCATCTTCCCTTTACCACTGAAGTCTCTTGATAAACTAAGCCTCTAGTTCTTCCTTTGTAGCAAGTTTGTTAAAAATGATCTTCACCCTCTCATTTTCCATTCATTCTAGAACCCACCAGAATCTAGAACCCAGCATGTTAGAACTGCCCTTACAAGGCCACCTAAGTCCTTCTAGAGGCCAAATCCAGTGGTCATTTGTCCACCCTGATACTCTTGTTGATTGTCCTTCCATGCTGCCTCTCTTTTCTCCTTCTTCCAGGAAACTGCTCTTTTCTAGTTTTCCTTTCCCCTAATGTTCCCTCATTCTCCTTTGCAGTCTACTCTTTCTCTGCCAATGCTTTTAGTGTGATTCTCTCCTCATCTCTTTTCTCTCCTAATTCTACATATCTCTCTAGGCAACGGTCCCTAAACTTGCTGGCACAGTAGGATCACTTGAGAATCTTGTAAAAGTTCTAAAGCTCAGGCCAGAGTGCGGACCTGGGGTTGAGATGCATCAGTATATTTTCAGATTCTCCCAGGAGATTCCAAAGTGCAGACAAGTTTGGGAAACCACTGCCCTGGAGTGGTTCCTCTCCTCCTAATTAACTCCAGATTAGCCAACAAGCAATATGCTAAGCTCGTGCCTTTTCCGGGACTAATCACATCTGTGACATTTACTCAGTTATCCCTTCTTGAAATTCTTCAATAGTGTCTCATTATTTCAAGATAAAATTAAAAACTGTTACCAGGACAGTCAAGGCTCCCATCGCCTGGTCTCTGCTTACTTTCAAAGGCCCGTCTCATACCACTCTTCTGTCACGCTGAAAAGCTTTCAGGCACATTCCCGTCCTTGCGCCTGGAACAACCCTCTTCATCTGGTTAATTCCAGCTTGTCCTTCAAAGGACAAGTCTCAGCCCGGACATTTCCCTAATGCCTCCTCCTCTCACTGCACGGTGAGTTTATTGAACATAGCTTTTACTCCATTTATATCTTTTTATTGGTTTATCTTGTAGTAGACTGGAATTTATTTGAGGACAGAGTATTTGCTTCTCATTTCTCTACAGAGTGCAGAGTGCCTTGAGCACGTGGAATGTTCAGTGCTCGATGAATGAATGAATAGGAGAACATGATGGCTGAAAAATTTTTTTCATTGAAGCCTTATTCAGAAAAACTTTAATCCGTTTTATTTCTTCAGGGAGGGGGGAAGGCCACAGAGCCACAAAGCTTCCACGTAGCTTTCCTGCGGGTGCGGGGTGTTCTTCCCTTCCTCACGCTCTCTTCTTGTTCATCTGGCAACTGGAGCACCTGGAAGCACAATCCAGGTAGTGAAACGAATTTTCATGATGCTTGAGAATCACCCTGAACACTGTTTCCAGCAGCTAAAACTTCATCGAGGAGCTATTTCAACAGCTGGATATTACAAGCAGCCACCTGTTAGCAAGAAGCTTGGGCAACTCTGGGGTCAGAAGGGGGTCTGGGGCATATATTGGTCACAGAATGTCTGAGTGTCCCCATCCCTGACCAGAGAGAGGTAAGGTCACCTTTTTAAGAAACATTTCTCTTATGAGTAAGATCAAAAGTTTGAACTGTTTCTACGACTATGCAGCTCTACAAAATCCATCTTGAGAACATCCTTTGAAAACTGGCATGAAAACTGCAACTTAAAAAACATAAGTTGTGGGTAAATATTTCCCCTTTTTGCATATTGTAGTTTGGAACCATGCTTTTCCTCTGTGTGTGTGTAGAGAGAGAGAAACCATGTGAGGAGCTTCCTTGGAGCTTTTTTGTCTGTACCGTTGGTAATTCTGGGCTGGAGGTTCTGCAGTGCCCTGTTAGGATGGATGGGGAGCAATAAGGAAACAAGGGACGTCCTTATGTTGTTCCTCAAGTCCAAGTGTCCCTAGGTAGCCCCACTTTTGTCTTTCTACCTTTCAGAGACATCCTATGCTTATTGTATTATCACCAGGGCTTTTAAATTGTATAAGGGAGCACCCTGGAGCAATGGAGCTGCTTTGTGGCCAGAACAGGAATTTTCTATCGTCTTTGGAAGGTCAAAATATGTACTAATCTGTTAGGTTGTAGAAAAATGATTACAAATACAGGGGACTTTCCAGCATGCATGTGTGTCCTTTTTGAGTGTGTCTTCATTCCTGCTCTAATTGGTTTATCTGCTGACATTCCAAAGCAATTCTTTTTGGTCATTACCTCTTTAGTGGTTGCTGCTGTTGCTGAAAGAGAGAATTTTTGTCTGTAACTCTTACCTCAATGTTTCCTTCAATTTATTTCAACTTGTTAGAAGATAGAATTAGAAAGAAGGCAGTAGTCGAGTTGCAAATAGGACCTACTATTTTTTGTTAATCCATTGCTCTCTAACAATAATAATCAAAGGGGAAGATAGAAGATTGTATTTCTGTGAGGATGATATTTTTGGACAACCCATGCCTGGCTAAATGAAAGGCAATAAATATATGTATTTTATATATACTTATATTTTAAAAGTTTTAAAGTAGATATATATGTATACCTTATAAGGTTTAAAATGTTATCTTGACATCTGAAACAGGATCTCATTATTCAGACCATAACTGCACTGCTAAAGTTAAGTTTAGGGGATGCATCTTGGGTTTCAGAAGAGCATCTCTCTGTACCAGCTGGAAATGTTGGCTGCTTTAGAGTTTCATGCAAATCAGATCTCAAAAGAACACTAACTGGGCGGGGCACGTGAAGTTTCATTCTGTCCCCATTAGAGGCCGATAGATGTGACCCTGGGACTAACAAAAAAGAATCTTTAGAAGAAAACATTATTTTTTTGATTCTGAGATTTATTTTCTTATTACTTTGTGAGTGAGGTACCTCATTTTGAAATTAAAACCTTCCATTCTTAGGTTTTCACATTTTAAAAGTCTCAACTGACATCAAATTTTATCTGGAAGAGATTTCTTTATGCTTCTGTGATAGAAATTTGTTTCTCTTAGAACACATCATGAGATGAAAATGGTTGATCTAAACCACACATATTAGATTCTCTTAGGGGATTTAGGGGAAAAAAAGAAAACATGTTGTATGGTATTTGTTTCTTTGTGATGCTGAAATGGAAATGTTTGAAGGCAGTGGAAGTTCTCCCATGCTGGGCGCAATGGTTATACACAGTTGGATCAACTTACTTATCTTTACTTGTTGTCTCCTAGGATTTGCCTATAAATCAGTAGATTTACAAGAAAACTGGTTTTTTTTTTTTAAGTGTGATTAGCCAGTAAAATAATCTGCAGTTTCCTGTAAAAATAATTAAGACAAAACAGGATGTTGCTTAAAAAAAAAAATCTCCCTGGAACTCATCCTTTCCTCCTCCACGTGCTGCCACCCTTGGGTCTCCCTCCCTCATTTCACAAAAGGAGCTAAAAGCCCACGTGCCTTTGATGGAAACATTTCCTTCTTTGTTCAAAGTTGAGGGAGATGGAGAATTGTTACAACCCTGATTGTACTAGAATCCCAACAGGTTTTGTCACCCAAATATAAAAATACAAGAAAGTAACTGGAGTCAAAGATGATGGTACTATGTATCATTCTAGAATTATTTTCTGATTAAAAACCTGATGCTCTAGTATTACAGAATGTAAAGAGAACGCACTAGTGAATGGTCATGAGTACAGGTCCGACAGCTAATGGTCCAGATTGGAGTCCCAGGCCTACCACTTTCCAGCCCTGTGACCTCAGGCAATCCACTGACCATCTAGAAGCTTCAGCTTTCTCACTTGAAACGGGAAAGTTCCTACTTCGGAAGCAGTGGTTCTCACTCCTAGATGCATGTGCAGATCACGTTCGGAACTTGAAAAAGTACAGAGGCCCAGGCTCCCTTCCCCACAATCCAGTTTCCTCGTTTCGGGTGAGACCCAGGGACCAGCAGGTGTCACTCTCCCCCTCTCCAGGAGAATCTAACGTGCAGCTAAATGTGAGAACCACAGTCCAAACACCACTGTCCAAGGACTGGTCCATGAATTCTCAGCGTCAGCACCACCAGGGAGCTCGTTAGAAATGTCTCCGCCTCTCAGGCTCCACCCTGAGCTGCTGATTCGGAACCTTTCACAAGGTTTGCATTTTCACAAGGTCCCCAGGTGATTTCTCTGCCTCCTGAAGTTTGAAAAGCATTGGTCTAACTCATGTGAGGATTAAATGGAGATCCAAGCCATTAAAAAAGTGCCTGGCAAATAGCAAACTCTGAATAAAAGTTATGTTTGGTATTTTCTCTATTGCTTTGTTTGGGGCGTGTGTGTGTGTGTGTGTGTCTTCTCTCTTTCCAACCTGTCTTCCCCACTAAAATCCTTTAGGGCAGCTCCTATATCTGGTTCATTTTTCTATTCCTAGCTCCCAGGGTAGTGTCTGGAATATGACATAGGTGACAATAAATATCTGTTGGAAGGACTAGGGACGTAGGCTCTTGGGAAGTGTTTTCTAGCACTGATTCTGCTGTTCACTCAATGTGGGACCTGAGCCAAGATCTTCCAGCTCTGAACCTCACTTTCTTACCAGTACATTTAAGGAGTGGGCATATAGCCTCCAAATAACATTTCAATTCTAACTTCAAGTAATTTTAATACACGGGTATGCATGGCTGAACTCTTTTTTTAGGCAGGGTGTTGCTTGTTTGTTTCACTATTGCTTATAAAACAAACTGAATGTTCTGATATTTTTAACTGAGTAGAAGGATATGAGAAAGGCACAGCCTGGTTACCACTGTGCAAATTTAACGCACTTGACAATGTACAGTAGCTTTCAATCATGACTGTGTTGCGTAATAGAATCACCTGGAACCTTAAAATACTGATGCCCAGGCTGACCTTAAAGAAATTCTGATTTATGTTCTGTTAGAAAAAGGACAAAAAATGGATCCCTGTGCAGGTATTTATTTTTAGAAACTCCATACTTGATTCGAAAGGGCGGCCAGGGTTGAGATCCCTGCTAGGGATGACCCCTAATCCTGCATAGTTTCAAAACAATTTTTATATTCACATGGTTATGGAGAGACAGGTACTGAGACATGGTACCTGGAGTAAGGTCCAGGCCTGCAGTAGGAGAACATTTCACCGTTCAGTTATATCATCTGCTTTCGGGCTACTCCTTGTTACTGTATCTGCCAGTTACCTTATTCCCATGCTTGTGACACAAGTATGTGGTCCTGGGAGGATCCTGGTGCTATATTATTAACCAGGATTAGAAGTCTACCAAATTAGGACATTTAATATGTATGTGTGAACATATATACACATGTGTGATATGTATATGAAATACATGGTCACACATGTGTTTGAAATTGTGGCTCAATTTCTGTTTTAAACAAAAGACATCTTATGTTCATAACTACCATTCTGATTCTGTTTCATAGGTGTTTTGTATCCATAGCTAGAACAAACGTCGTTTACCTATTTCTGGTATTATATAATTTAAAAAAACCCAAAGATTGTTCTATGTCTTTATATGAGGTCGTAATGGAACTCTTGTTTCATTCCTGCCCTGGAAACCCACATCTACACTTACTAAACTGAACAAATGTATTGATTCAAACATAATCATGTGAAGGTGGTATTATAGCTGGTCATTGAATGAATATTTCGAATGCTTTATTTCTCCTTTATTTTCTCTCTTTCTAAGAAAATAAAGGTGAAAATAAAGTTGGCTTCTATGTAGTAATGTGTGTTCATGCTAAAATCACTGGACACTTTACAGCAAGCCCCAGCATCTGAAAAAATGAAGCATGGCATTCTCTGTTTTTTGGGGTGTTTTTCTTTTTGTAACAGAACATCGATCATATATAGACATTTTGCCTAATAGTTTTCAATCCCAAGAGTAAGGGATATATTTCTAGGTAATTATTTGTAATACGGTTTGTTTCAGACAGGAAAATAGAGGGGACTTGAAGTCACAGTCATTTTTCACTGTCGTGTATAATTACGTGACTTTCATTTTCTATTTTTGTTGGAAAGAATTCCTCAGTTCCCTATTAGGGCGGGAAGCAGATGGATTTGAATAGACCAGTTCTCAGGAAAGGGCCAGGGTAGGGGGAGAGTGTCTGAGTCAGGCAAGATGGGTCCAGCAATAGCTTTATGTCAAACTGGTCCTTGCCTGAAACATCTGGTCTGGATCCACGCAGGTGAGCACCTAAGCTAAACAGCCAGGGGGTTAGTACAAGCGGTGGTCAGGGATTGAGCAGGAACCAACGCAGGGGCTTCAGGCTGCAGCCGACTGGTAGCCAAAGGGAATCAGGAGGTGAAGACCAAATGGATTTCTCTGGGAAAGGCAAAGAATTCCGAAGGGTCAACCCAGAGTTGTCTCAGTCTATAGCAGAACGTTTCTGACAAAGTCTGGGGCTGAAGCCGTGAATGGCTTCTCTGCAAAGACTTACAATGTTTCTAAATCCAAGTGACTTTCCCCAAAGAATCACAGCCATGCATTCAGAGAAGCAGAAGCTTCGTAAGATCCAGGTCTTTAGATTTTGAGAGAGCTGAAGATACGGATGGGCAATTGTGGGAGAGAGAGAAGAGAGAGAGATGGGCGGTCCTTCAGTGTACCTCTTGCTCTGTCCTCCGACTTGCATCTCTATTAGAAAATGGTGTCCTGTGCAGTGAACGGGTAGAGTTTTGAATACATGCGGTAAATAAATATCTTTGTTGATTGATTTTAATATTTCTGTTTGTTTTCTACTTATGCACTTATCTGTAATCCTGAGTTGTGTTCTCCTTTATCCTACAAACTTCCCTTAAATGTATATCCCAACTCTGGCGCTCTCTACCACCATGATTACTATAACATTGAATATTCCCAGGAGAGTTGGCTAGTTGGTGAGGTTTAGTTGAAATATTATAGGATTTAGAATCAGTGTTGCTTAAATAATTATTATAACCATAAATACCAGTTTATTTATGGTTATGATACCAGTAATGGGATGCTGAATAATGTCAGGAAAATTAATAAACTGTCTACAGCTCATTTCCACAAATAGGCAATCTTCCCTATAATTTACGTTTATGATATCGTCTTAGTAGGGTTTTAATGCAAGCCACTCAGATATAAATATCATCTAAACATGGCCCTTCGCTACTTAAACATAATTCCAGGGTGTAATTATGTCCTCAAAGCCTGATGTTCACCATTCATAAACTACCTCACGTGTCACTTATGATAAACAGAACTGAAAAATGCATATAGTCATCCATCGTTTTATCCATTCACATATGAAATCAATTTAATTTTGTGTCTGGAGAGCAGTATGGGTGAGCATGCTGCTTTGCTTTGCATGTGACTGGAAGGTGGCCTACAACGGCCTGGGAGCACCTGCCGTCTCTACCTCGGATATTCCTGCCCGTCTCTACCTCGGATATTCCTGCCCGTCTCTACCTCGGATATTCCTGCCCGTCTCTACCTCGGATATTCCTGCCCGTCTCTACCCTGGATATTCCTGCCCGTCTCTACCTCGGATATTCCTGCCCGTCTCTACCCCGGATATTCCTGCCCGTCTCTACCTCGGATATTCCTGCCCGTCTCTACCCCGGATATTCCTGCCCGTCTCTACCTCGGATATTCCTGCCCGTCTCTACCTCGGATATTCCTCACACCCAAGAGCTGCCCTATGACCTCAGTTAGGGAATCAGTGCAGCCCCAGTGTCTGAGGGGCATTTAGCTTTGAGAAAGTCCTCAAAAGGAGGGGACTTGGCCCTGTAGACACTGCCTTCTCCACCCTAGAAAGCACACAGGTCAGGGCTCCTACAGCCCACTGTACGGGTACAGGCAAGGCCATAGAATCACCTCTTCTAGTTTACATATCTGTTGGCTTTTATCTGCAAGGGGCGCAAGGAAACAATAAAATTAAAAGAAACTGAACAAGCATATTAAATGACAGAGAACAAGAACAACATAATTTTGATATTTTTCGAAGCGATAGGTTTTCCTAATCTTTCGAAGTTGATCACCTGTGTAGGTCTCAAGTGGTGATGTTTTCACCTTTCATATATTTGCATCACTTCCTCTTAGTTAATTCATCTATGCTGAAGCTGTCGCTTTGTTCCTGTCCTCTGCTCTTTTCCTATCTTCCCTTCTTGTTTCTTCATTTCCTTCCCATCAGTGTTTTTCTATTTCCTATTTTCCATTTATCTTTTAATTAAATCACTGGGGGACGTATCAGAAGTCCTTAGGGCTCACTTTGAGCTGGGGAAATGCAGAAAGCTCTCTCCTGACTATAAACAAATGTTAAGTTAAATGAAATTTGAGAAACATTTTCTCTGCAAGGTTTATTTCTGAATTGCTTGTAAAATCATCTTTGGCATGTATATCCTAGGGAGACAAAATTATTTTGTAAAACATTTAGTATATTTCCAGCCTATTATTGTTGGTACCTTAGCACTGATTTGAGTGGTATCTAATTAAATAGTGAAATAGTGTCTTTGGTTATGAAATCAGATGCTATTGTCTATGATCCTGATAGTCTCAATAAATTCCAAGTCTGGAACCATGAGTGATGTTCAGTTGTACCTAAAATAAAGGGCCATACAGAGAAATCCATCTGGCTGCTTCAACTGCCTGTGTGATTCAATGGGATTGGACTATGATGAAATTTCTCATATGAGCATCTCACT
This sequence comes from Balaenoptera musculus, assembly GCF_009873245.2. Taxonomy (NCBI): domain Eukaryota; kingdom Metazoa; phylum Chordata; class Mammalia; order Artiodactyla; family Balaenopteridae; genus Balaenoptera; species Balaenoptera musculus. Next base: position 75,561,401 of record NC_045801.1, on the reverse strand, counting down.
ACCCACGCCGATTCTAGAATAGACACCGGGTGACCATATATGCTGCACATACCCTGAATTAACACTGTACTGAATAAGACCACATTGGGTGTGTGGGGAACTGAATCATTACCAAAAGAATAACTAGTGTCTTCATCTTAGGAGTGGAGTAAACTTTGAATGAGGGCAGAGAACAGCTCTTATTCACCTTTATATGTAGAGAGATATAGATATAAAATTTTTTTCACTGAGTAGTCTTGGTATATTTAGTCTTGGAAATGGAATGAATTTTACAGTCATATTTCTGCAGGACTTCCAGAGGGTTTTAAAAGACTTTCATATTTTTTTGTTTAGATTTTTTTTTGATGTGGGCCATTTTTAAAGTCTTTATTGAATTTGTTACAATATTGCTTCTGTTTTATGCTTTGGTTTTTTGGCCACGAAGCATGTGTGATCTCAACTCCCCGACCAGGGATCGAACCTGCACCCCCTGCGTTGGAAGGTGAAGTCTTAACCACTAGACTTCCCGGGAAGTCTCCATATTTTAAAAGATCATATTAAAAATTTTTTTAACTTTTATATCTATTTATCTATCTATCATCTATGTTTTAAATGAAAAGAGATCAGGCCTCAGGACAAAACAGTGGGAGAACTCTAGCACTCAGAGATTGAAGAAAGAAGGGAGGTATTAAAGGGCTCTGCAAGATAGAGGAAAATTGAGACCATGGCATTCAGCAGAGTATCATACATATAATTTGCACTCAGTAAGTGGTTGTCACATGGTTGTCTGTCCCTGATGCTGCTCTCGCCATGCACTGCTTCATGACGACCCAACAGCAGTGTGCTAGCTCGTGCCATTCAGATCTCCCTCCTGAAGATGCCACCATGAACTTGGCATGCTGTGTACTGTAAGGGCTGAGAGAACAGGCGTAAGAGCAAGACCAGGTTTTGTACCTCGGCCCTGACGTTCTCTGGCCACGTGAACTTGGGCTGAACTTCCTGGGCAAACCTGGGAGAACATAAGAGTGTTAAAATCTGTTCTGTTTCTCTAGAATGCTCTTCTCACTCTCTCCACCATCTCTCCATCCTTCAAGTCTCAGTTTAAAAAAGCATCCCTTGACCCCAGAGCCTTGAGGAGTCCCCATATTGTCATTGACCCACACCTGGCAACACAAAAGGTGGCAGCAAATGTAAAGGGACCACTGAGCCTGGCATGACATTTAGCTCCAAGAAGACTGATGTTTTAAAAAGAAGAAAGCAAATCCCTTTATACCATCACCATATCTTTTACAGCTCCCTTTTGTAGCCAGAAAAAATGATAAACCCAATTAGTTATGAGATGGTTTGCTTCATGCCTTCTCCACTCACTGTTTAAGTTCTCTGAGGGTAGGAACCACATTCATGGCTCTATCCCCAGAACCCAGCTTGGATTTGGTGTATAATAGGCCCTTTAATTAAGGTTTGTTGGATGAATCAAATTGCCTGCATGCATTTTCTGGAGCTGTTGTAACAAAGCACTACCAAGTGGGTGACTGAGAAGGCAGAAAGTTATGGTCTCACCATTCTGGAGAAAAGACGTGCAGAAATAAGGAGCTGGCAAGGTTAACCTTCTTTGGACTGTGAAAGAAGGATCTGTTCTAAGCATCTCTCTTTGGTTTGTAGACACCATCTTCATGTTCACATCATTTTCTCCCTGGGTGCATACTATCTACAAATTTTTCCTTTTTATAAAGATACCACTATTATTGGTTTATACCCATCCTCATGATCTCATTTTAACGTGATTAACTCTAAGACCCCATTTCCAAGTACAGTTGCATTCTGAGGTACTAGGACTTCAACATATGCATTGCCATAACAATGCCTTACACACTTAGTAACAAGTACATGCCATTCTTCCTGCCTAGTTGTGAGAAGGCTGCTCTCACACACGATTAAGTCACACATCCTGACTCCTGATAAAACTGTGTTTAAAATTCTAAGCTTTGCTTGGCAAAAGGAAAGACTTTGGAATTTCGAAAACCCTTGTATTCAAGAGTATTTTTTTTACTATATATATGGATATACATACTCATAGAAAGGAAATGTGTGTGTGTGTGTGTGTGTGTGTGTGTGTAAGCTGAAAGCTAAGCACTAACTCTCTTATTCTAGGCTATATCCATTCCTCTCCTATCTGGTCAACAGTGAGAAAATTGGGAACCATGGATTATTGGGAATAATATATCTCAAAATACTTTTCCCATTATAGTAAGGTCTGATTTGTCAACTGTTGTAAGGCAGGGATGTTGGACATACATGAGATTTATTATTGCACAGAGAAATGAGTCACAGTGAGACGAGACATTTGTACATTGGTAGAAAGATAAGGTGAATATAAAAGGCAGAGAAAATGTCTTGTTCTTTGTCTGGGACAGATTAAGGTGATTAATAATGCCTGGAACCTGAGGGCATAATGCTAAGTGAAATAAGCCAGACACAGAAAGACTAATACTACAACATGAAACCACTTATATGAGGAATCTAAAACAGTCAAACTCAGAGAAGTATAGAGTGGAATGGTGATTGCCAGGGGCTTGAGGGAAAGGTAAACAAGGAGGTATTCATGAAAGGGTACAAAGTTTCAGTTATACAAGATGAATAAGCCCTGGAGATTCACCGTACAGCATACTACCTATAGTTACCAATACTGTATTGTATACTTAAAAATTTGCTAAGACTATAAAACTTATGTTAAGTGTTCTTGTGACAAATAAAGTGATAATAATAATAAATAAAAAGGGAAGGAGAAAACTTTTGGAGGTGATGGATATGGTAATGACATAGATTATGGTGATGGCTTCATGGGTGTGTACATATCTACAAACTCATCAAGTTGTGTGTATTAATTACTCACAGCTTTTTGTATGTCGACCATACCTCAGCAAAGTGGTTTAACAAATAATGCCAAGAGAATGTAAACAACTGTAAATGAGGTGTCAGGAAGATACCCTGTGTGTAGTTGACTGTGTGAGGGATTACATAGGGTTTCCTGTGGTTAATGGTCACTTTGGAGGATCTGAAACTTATGAACTGAGCACTCTTTTCTGATAGGACTAAGCTTTGGCTTAACAGCCACGTGTGGGCTGACCCTAACCAGCAGTGTTCAATTTTAGGAACAAATAAAGAGAGCAGACTGTTCACTACTAAAGGTGCTCTTCTGGGGTGGAGGGATCCCTTCTGAAATGTCTATTCAATGACATTGAAAATATTATTGTCTTCCTACTTCCCCGGGAAGATTTATGTCTCCATCTTATAAAAATTCATTGCTTATGACCAGTTCCAGGCTACATGGTATAACAGAAATACATTAAGGACTTGGCAATTTTCTCCAGCTTTTGTTGTGCGACCTAAATTCTGATGTCACTCTGGACCATGTTCTGACCTTTGAGACATGCCTCATGACATCAGTATGATAATTAAAGATATGAATAATGTTGCATAGATCAAACACATGGTCCTTGTTTGATCATTGAAGCACTGAATTATGCCTAAATCCTAAAGACAGTCTTATTATTGACAGTCTAATTTGTGGACACATTTTAACATCATTTTCTGGATAGAAAATATGTGTCAAATCAATTATTTGAAACCATCTATAATTCAGGGACCTAACTGATAACCTGTAAGCATTTCTTCGGTGTTCTATGGGCAGGTGCACAAATTTGGTGAAAACCTCAGAGGCACCAATCAGCACAGACTATGTCTTCCCTACAGCAGTCCTCGCAGGGAGAGCTTGTCTGGCCCAGAGATGACATTCGGCGGCAGTCCTTGCCAGCATTTTGTAGCTTTATAGGTTTCTGTGAGGAAGTGAAAGGCAACTCGGTCATTGTTCTGAACCTGGACCCCGGGTGAGAGCTCACACTAGGAGACAGTGCATATTCAGTGACACCCTCAGTCTTTAAGGGAAAATTAGAGAAGACGAATATATGAGCCAAAACATGCCAGTAATTTGCTAGGAGATTATGAGAAATTTTAAAAAGCATTCAAAAGTAGTACCACAAGGATTAGATGACTATTGCTAATGGTACACAACAGTTGTCTTGCATTCTATACCCTCAAAGAACTGTTAAATGCACAGTATTTGTAGATCTTCACTGTATTCTGTGAAGCTTGTCAGGCAGGTATTTTTATCCTAATTAGCAGATAAAGAAAAAGAGGTTCTAAAAAGAAAACAAAGATTAAAGGAACTTCCCTTCTTCACACATGTAATTATCTACTACAATAATTGAATCATTTTGAATTAATTAAACCTGGATGCAAAACATTACACAAAGAAGTATATAATAATCATAACTATAAGAGGTTGAATAATTATTTCTTAAAATAAAATCAGAGATTGTATCTCAAATGTGTCTATGCATTTGAATTTTATAAAGGTGAGAAATATAAACATTTAATATTAAAGATAAGACAAGAATGAATTTGGATTATGTATGTATGTTATATACAAAATAAATGTAAAGTGCTAAAATAAGAGAAAATGAAAGATATGAAAAAGTGCTTCAAAATAAGCTTAAAGAGAAAAATGGAGAGCTGCCATTTAAAATTAAAACACAGTACAGTTAATTAAAAGTAATTACATAAGTAATTGGGCTTCCCTGGTGGCGCAGTGGTTGAGAATCTGCCTGCTAATGCAGGGGACACGGGTTCGAGCCCTGGTCTGGAAAGATCCCACATGCCGCGGAGCAACTGGGCCCGTGAGCCACAACTACTGAGCCTGTGCGTCTGGAGCCTGTGCTCCGCAACAAGAGAGGCCGCGATAGTGAGAGGCCCGCGCACCGTGATGAAGAGTGGCCCCTGCTCGCCTCAACTAGAGGAAGCCCTCGCACAGAAACGAAGACCCAACACAGCCAAAAATAAATAATAAATTTAAAAAAAAAGTAGTTACATAAGTAATATTTTTCATAAAAATGATTTCTTTAAAATCTTACTTGTTTAAATATTTATCACTATCAAAATGCTAAAATTTTTCTTAATCATTATGAGATATATATACATAGGTAGATAAATTGACTGATTGAATGTTAGATAAGACTGACATATATATTTTATATTGGACTACAGTTGATTTACAGTATTGTGTTAGTTTCAGGTGTATGGTAAAGTGATTCAGTTATACATGTACATATATGTCTTCCTTTTCAAATTCTTTTCCCATTTAGGTTATTACAAATTATTGAGCAGAGATCCCTGTGCTATACAGTAGGTCTTTGTTGGTTATCTATTTTATATATAGTAGTGTGTATATGTCAATCCCAAACTCCCAGTTTATCCCTCCCCCCGTTTCCCTTTGGTAACCATAAGTTTGTTTTCTATGTCTGTGAGTCTGTTTCTGTTTTGTAAATAAGTTCATTTGTTTCAATTTTTTTAGATTCTGCATATAAGCGATGTCTTATGATATTTGTCTTTCTCTGACTGACTTACTTCACTTAGTATGATAATCTCTAGGTCCACCCATGTTGCTGCAAATGGCATTATTTCATTCTTTTTAATGGTTGAGTAGTATTCCATTGTATATATGTGCCACATCTTCTTTATCCATTTAGGACGTTTAGGTTGCTTCCATGTCTTGGCTATTGTAAACAACACTGCAGTGAACATTGGGGTGCATGTGTCCTTTCAAACCATGTTTTTCTCTGGATATGCCCAGGAGTGGGATTGCTGCATTATAGGGTAGCCCTATTTTTAGTTTTGTAAGGAACTTCCATATTGTTCTCCATAGTGGCTGTATCAATTTACATTCCCACCAACAGTGTAGGAGGGTTTCCTTTGCTCCACACCCTCTCCAGCATTTATTATTTGTAGACGTTTTTTTAAAATTCATGTTTATTGGAGTATAGTTGCTTGACAATGTTGTGTTAGTTTCTCCTGTACAGCAGGTATATATTTTTTAAGTTAACATTTTTTCAATGTCGAAACCTCCCTATGTTGGGCAAACATTCTGCACTTGCTATAGTTAACTATAAATACATTTTTAAAATATTTTTTTTTTGTTACTTTAAGGTTCTGCTTATCCAACAAAATGAAGAGAATTCCTCCCTTCCATGGAGTCCTCCATACTCACTCATCTCTAGCTCCACCCACCCCCCTGCCCCCCAAACATCGAAGGTGCTACCTTCATAGGTGCTTGCAGCCTGCCACCAGGTGTGCACCTGACTCCCGCCAGATGTGTTAGCACCCGGGATGCCCTGGGCCAGCACCCACCTCCCCTCAGCCTTTGCTCTGACCGTCCTTATAAGATGCAAGGACATTACTCTCCGTGTATTTGTGTCTAAGGACCAGCAAGCCATGTACAATGATAGCACAGTGGAAGTTCTTTCAGACAAAGATTTATACTGGTTTTGGTTGGCAAGGTGCAGAATTGATTTAACATGATTTATTTTCTTCAGACCCATGTCTGAAACCCTTACCTAAGGAGTGGAAAGGAGAAAGTCTGGCTGTGGCAATCAACACCCTGTGTTTTTATATCAGACTCTGTACCTATCTGGTCCTCATAGTGGCACTGGGATTTGGGAAAAGCCAAAAACTCCATTTCACAGAGGCTGAGGCTCAAGAGGATGGATGACTTATTCAAGGTCGCACTCTTCTTTGTGTGGGTTTTCTCATGCTGAGAATGAAGTATGGCCGGACTTTTATTTCTGGGCTAGTGTCGTGTCAGACTCTACAGGTGTGCTATGGTCATGTGGCTTTTGGGATTGTGATGGTTATAAATGTTGATCCATGAAATGGTACTTTGTCTTTTACTGTCTCACCTGGGTTTCATTTTCTTGGTCCCTACACAAGAACTCAGGGTCCTAGTGATACATCAGGAGGGGTCCCTCCGCCTTCTCAGATCTGACTGCTCACTCAGCATTAATAGCATACCTGCACTGTAGCAGCACTGGAAGGTGTCTGCAACCTGTAAAATTAGATGATGAAAAAGAAGAAAGATCTGGTGTTGTTTTAGATCTTCACATTAACCAGAAACTTTTCAAATACGGAAGTGGCGCTGACTTAAACTAGGAGATTTGGAGACAGCATTTTAATCTCATTGAATCTGTTTCCTTATTTATTATGTGAAAGAAATACTAACTGCCAAACCTACCCTATGTGTCTAAAGGGACCTTCTAAAATACAGAATATTTCCCAATTTCCAGGTATCAGTAATACTGCAGCTGCCCATGTCCCCCTACCACACGAAGATTAGAGACAAAAGTGAATTCAAGATATCTACTTGCTAAATAAGACACCATGGAGCTTACTTCAGATCTATTCAGCTCTGTCCCAGGGTGGGCGCTATGGGCTGCACTGTGTCCCTTCCACATTCATATGCTGAAGTCCTGACCCACAGTGCAACTGTTCTTGGAGATGAGGCCTTTAAGGAGGTAATTAAAGTTTAGTGAGGTAATTAGGGTGGAGCTCTAATCCACTGTGAGTAGCATCCTTCAAAGAAGACACATCAGAGATGCACGCACAGAGGAAAAGCCACCTGAGGACGCAGTGAGAAGGTGGCCGTCTGCAAGCCAAGGAGAGAGGCCTCAGGTGAAGCCACACCTGCCAACATCTTGATCTTGGACTTCCAGCCTCCAGAACTGTAAGAAAACACAGTTTTGCTGTTTAAGCCACTCTGTCTATCATATTTTGTTATGGCAGCCCCTGCAGACAAATGCAGGAGGCAAGAGCAAGAAACCTTCACGTAGTATGCCCCAGCCTCAACCTGCACACCAAACAGCACACTGGAACTCAATCTTCCGGCTCTTTCAGGCAGAAGTAGCATTTCAACTTTAATAACTTGGGTGACAACACTGCTCCTCTGCTTGGTTTTATGAAAGTGCCTGCCCTGCCCCTGGGGAGACTGAGTCTTTCCCAGTTCATCTCTGCAGAACAGACTCTGCTTTCTGCCGTGGTCTCTGCTCCGATGGGGTTCAGGATACAGAGGAAGACAGGTCTGTTTGCCTTGGCCCTTGTTTATTTGGGCCTTTTACATTTCTGGAAGCTGATTCAGAACAGATAATAATTCCACATACAGTTAATAAGAAATGTCATGTAAGGGTAATTACTATTTTGCTAGTTTAAGTAAGTAGAATACAATGTAATCTGAGCTGCTATTCAGATGTTGACGTGTGCATTGTGTATTTTAAAAGAGGCAGTTTGGAAATACTTAGAAATCTTCATATGTCTATATCCACAATGTAAAGTTGAAAATTGTGCACTAAAGCTCAGAAAGTTTATAATAGAAGATTCTGTGGCCTGAATTGCTTAATTAGTTTGACTCTTTGTCTTTCACTGTTGACCATATGGCAGTAAGTGAAATGAGGATTTTGAAATCATCTGGTTAACTTGATTACTGATCTTGACTAAGGTGTGAGGCAATCTGTTAATCTTTGATTTTTTTTTTTTTGCTGTATTGCACAGCTTGCGGGATCTCATTTCCTGGACCAGAGATTGAACATGCGCCCCTGACAGTGAAAGCATGCAGTCCTAACCACTGGACCACCAAGGAATTCCCTAATTTTGCTTTTTTTTTTTTTTTAAATTAATTTATTAATTTTATTATTATTATTTTTATTTTTGGCTGTGTTGGGTCTTCGTTTCTGTGCGAGGGCTTTCTCTAGTTGCGGCAAGTGGGGACCACTCTTCATCGCGGTGCGTGGGCCTCTCACTATCACGGCCTCTCTTGTTGCGGAACACAGGCTCCAGACGCACAGACTCAGTAGTTATGGCTCACGGGCCCAGCTGCTCCGCGGCATGTGGGATCCTCCCAGACCAGGGCTCGAACCCGTGTCCCCTGCATTGGCAGGCAGATTCTCAACCACTACCCGTGTCCCCTGCATTGGCAGGCAGATTCTCAACCACTGCGCCACCAGGGAAGCCCCCTAATTTTGCTTTTTTTAAGTTACATATTACTTACATATTTTAGAGCACTTTCTGTGTGTCCGGTACTGTGCTAGCTTAGAGCAGAGCTGTAGTATGTATTTCCTATCCACGGACTTTTCAATAGGTTCTAACAATCTGGGTAGTATCCTTCTTGTCATTGCCTAAGGATATCTACTAAAATGCCTCCAGCTACAGCACTGTTAAATTCACAGGATCCTCTTGATGTTCTACCCCCAGCCCCGAGCCCTGGATCTGGCTCCAGGGTAAATAAATGACCCTCTAGGTCATTGAGCTTGAGGATCTAGAGACGAATTACCTACTGAGTGCTGCTGGATCCAGGTAAACTCTCTGATAAAACGAAAACAGCAGGGACCAAACAGAAATTCAGCGTGTTAATTGGGTCTTGCCCCTGTGTTCCAGCCTCAGGAGCTGGGAGCACCTCATGGCCTGGGCATCAGGGTCTGCATAAAGAAGATGGAAATCCTTGAAAGGGTTCAAGCAGTAGCTTGCAAAGGTAAATGGGATTTTGAGGCAGTAAAAAAGCTGGATGTTCTTTTATTCCTCTGTCACAGACATTAACTGGTAGCATAGGAACGGTCATATGAGCCATAAACGGGTAAATAGGTAAATGTTTCATTCTTCTTTGCATATTCATCACCGATACACACCAAAAAGAGCTGTCTGTCCTAATCAGCCATGTTGGAACAATAAGGTAGAAAAGCAAATAAATTCAATGAGGTAATGTTGCTGCAGGTATGGGTTGGTTTCCTTTTTTACATGATGTTTTTATTATAACTCAATATAGTTAACTCTAAAACTCTGACAAATGTTAGAGAAACTAGCAGAATCAAGATACAGGATTAAAGGTTAGACCTGCCAAGTACCTCAGATCTTCAGATGTCTCATGCTTTACATGCCAAGATATTTGTGTCAAAAAAATTTTTAAAAGTAATTTGTTTTTCTTTGGTGGTGGGGCTGGAGAGAAGGGGAGAGGGACAGTGGAAGTTGTTTGATGAGGGGGAGAGGGGAGTGGGGGAGGAAGATGTGGTTTCAACCCTCTGGATAAATGGTTCAATTCTGACTCAGTTTGTTTACACTGTGTTAAATACATGTGACTTTTCTTGTTACTTTTTATAACCTTTTCACTGGCAATAGATGTAGTCATGCTGGCAAAACTGTCCCCAGTCCATTGTGTCAGTCTTTGAAAATTAAACCAACTGGCCACAGTGCACTCACGTGTGGACATGCTTGGTGGATTCCTGGATATATTGGTCATTCTAGTCACCTTGAAGTCGGTGGATGATGAGAACGCGGTTGGACAAGAGCCAGTCTTGGCAACACCAGCACTGACCGACTTGGCCCCTCGTGCCTCCTCCTTCTCCTTGTTCTTTACTTCTTTGCTTTTTATCCTCCTTTCCAAGGTTACCCGTCTCCCTTGGAACCATCTTTTGAGCACAGCAGGTTGGGACAACTGACTTAAGATGCCACACGTTGGAGAACTATGTCATCTGACACTTGAGCGTGAAAGAGCTCAGGATATGACAGCCCGAAATATGCCCCTCCGGCATCAGGAACTCTCTGCCCTCCCCCTTTGGGCCTAAAAGCAGTGCAACTGTTTCCCCTTTCTGAATGTGTCCCCCAACCTTTCACTAGGAAGAGCGGAATGACTCTTTTTTTTTTTTTTTAAGAGAATGACTCTCAATCCCTAGAGATGACACTAGACTCCTGGGCCCAGAATGGTAGTGTGAAGAACCTACATAAACTTGACTAAAATAACTCTTCTCTCCATTTAGTTTCCCCGTATATTTACCTACCATCCCGCATTTTACTGCCTCTTAAAGATCAAAACCCCGTTCCTTTGCATTGTCACTTCTCCATACATTTATTGTCCTTTGTTCAAATGGTCTAAGTCTCCAGGTCTGACTGCTTCTTTGGGGTTTTCATTTCATTCCTCTGAGCACCCCCCGCCATGCCTACGAAATAAAACTTTTCTCCTGCTAATCTGGTTTTTGCCGATTCAATTTACGGCCCCAGCTACTGAGCCAATTTAGGGTAGAGAAAAAGGTTTTTTTTCCTTCTTGTCAAGTGACTCAAGAAAGCCTTAGGAGGAAAAATTAGAGGTCTGCCAGGTGGCTTAAGACTTCTGGAGATTTGTGACGTGACGTAGCTCACCTGCCAGGTCAGGCAAGTTGGAGGGCTAAAAAGCAGAACACCTAGGTTCCTTCCCAACACCACCACTCACTGGCTGGGATTAGTGACTCAGCCTCTCCAAACTTACTGAATTGTCTGTAAAATGGCAATCATAATTATTTCAACTGGCCCTACCTCACAGGGTTGTATAAGGAAAAAAAAAAAAAAAAGTGGAAAACACTGACTAAAACCGTAAAGTGTCTTACAGATGTAACGTTAAAGGTTTACTTTTACCTCCAGATAAAATAGTTTTAAAAAATCCTCCTTGTAAGACTACCATGAGAAATGAGTTATGCTGTCTCGGGACCAAGGGCACATTTACTTGCTCTTTTCCAAGCCACTAGAAACAAACTACAAATATTATTAGGAGATTATAATCTGGTCAGAAGATAAGGAGCAAAGTTTTGGTGAAGATGTAACTTTAAAAGAAATGTGTTTTATGATTATGAATTCTGTCAATTCCCCTTCCATGACCATGTGCACGTCCACCCAGGCACCCAGACAGGTCTAAGTGAAGAACAGTTTTCAATGATCACGTTGAAGAATTTTTCCTTCCCGTGAATTTTCTGGTCGTGAAGTGACAAGGCAATATTTCATTTTGGATAGAATTCTAGGCCTGGTAGTGGAAAGAGAGTGTCATTCACATTAACTATGGGATAAAAGGAGACTCTTGTCTTATTCCAAGAGAATTAAGAGTGACTGATTCAGGCACTGTGTTGAATAGTCTTCTGTCTTTATCTGAGGGTAATGGGGAGTGGAAAGAGGTTAGCTGAGGAGTTAAAGACATCAAATGAAAATGACCTAAAATTTACCATCATCTACATTTCAGTAGGAAGTGTTATAGTACCCTTACTAACAAGCCAGATTCTTCTCACCACTTACTTCTATACCTTGCATGAAATGTCATGCTTAGAGAGATATATAGGCCAATGCACATAAAAAATTGTGAGACCTGTTCTACCACCAAAACAATGACCTGTAAGTGGCAAGTCCCTGTGTCCTTTTGAATGAGTAAACTTCTACTTTAAAGATGGATTCAATAAAATAAGCAAGGAAACAAATGCGTAATTTAATCACCTTACTTAATATTTGAGAAATTTGTGATATTTGCTATGCTACTGGTTAAATATCTAGGTAATGACTTTTTTTACATGAATTAAATGAAGTTGATACCAGTTTCCTGTCATGCAGGCAAAGCTTATTTAATCTTCTTACTTCAAAGTTAAAGACTTATGCTTCCAACACCTTTTTCAGTAGTTAATGCAGTCTGGTGAACCAAAAAATCACCAAAAAGTCAAGTTTTTTTGATAATTTTCGACACTGAAAGGCTGAGACGTCAGGGCTAAGCTGAACTAATGAAGATCTGCATGGTCTCCTGAACTGCCAGACTCAGCTGTGTAGCCAGCAGGGAGCCGGAGATCGTTCAGGGCAAGGGCAGCTCAATGCGAATGTGGAAGAATTAACCCACGTAAGTTGGTGCAGCCACTGTGGAAAACAGTGTGGAGGTTCCTTAGAAAACTAAAAATAGAACTACCATACAATCCAGCAATCCCACTCCTGGGAATATATCCAGACAAAACTATAATTCAAAAAGATACACCTATATACACCTCACACCTATGTTCACAGCAGCACTATTCACAATAGCCAAGACATGGAAACAACCTAAATGCCCATCAACAGATGAATGGATAAAGAAGATGTGATATATATATGCAATGGAATACTACTCAGCCGCATAAAAGAAAGAAATAATGCCATTTGCAGCAACATGGACGCAACTAGAGATTATCATACTAAGTGAAGTAAGTCAGAAAGAAAGACAAATATCATATGATATCCCTTATATGTGGAATCTACAATATGACACAAATGAACCTATCTATGAAACAGAAACAGAATCATAGACATAGAGAACTTGACTGGTGGTTGCCAAGGGGGAGGGTTTGGGGAAGGGGTGTAGTGGGAAGTTAGCGTTAACAGATATAAGCTTTTATATACAGAATGGATAAACAACAAGGTCCTACTGTATAGCACAGAGAACTATATTCAATATCTTATGGTAAACCATAATGGAAAAGAATATTTAAAAAGAATGTATATGTATGTATAACTGAATCACTTTTCTATTTAACAGTAAATTAACACAACATTGTAAATCAACTATACTTCAATAAAAATAAATAAATAAATATTAACTTAAGGAAAAAAAAAACCCTACAGAGGTGGGTGAATTCTACTTTTCCGACACTCCAGACCATAGTAAGGTTTTCTGTGGTCATAAATGCTATGAAAATCTTAAAATTATATAACACATCCGGAAGCACATAAAAATAGATCTGTACAAAAGTGTCATCACAGCAAAGAGATTTATTGATATTTCTAAATTGCCCTGCCCTCCCCTTCCTGCCGCATCCAAAAGAAAGCATTTGGCTGTAAATATAGACAGTGTCATATGCTCCTTATTGTTATTTACGTGCTCAGAGTTTCATGCCCTTTGTTTAAATACACGCTCTGTTCAGTTCATTTTTGCAAACAAATATAGAAGAGTACAGTGAATCTGTGGATATAACCCATAAACCAAAATTATAATACAGATGTGCAAATAAGACTGCAGGTGATCTACAGCTAAAGATAGCCAGTCCATGGTTTAGAAGAGGCGGTCGTCAGGAAAACTGGCAGATTTATTTAAAGCCCTCAGAAGCCAGCTTTCTTCTCTGCTCTCCGTCCATTTGGTTTGGAAATAGCCTGGCGAAACCATCATTTTCCGCTGCTCACAAACACAACCTTTGCTTTGACACTGCTCCCTCACTCCTTCCCTGCTTCACATTTTCCAGGCGTTTCCTGCCAAGCCACATTTACTCACTTTCTTCCTAGAAAATTCCAGCCCGCCGTCTCCTCAGTTGCCCTACAGTTAAGTCTCTTTAGGCATCAGGACGGTTCTTTTGAGCAACTTTCTCTTTGAATTCTGGAAGAGTAACACGGAGACTGCAGTTCTGGACCCAAGCGCTGGGGCAGAACATCACTGAGGTAATAAATCAAACTGATGGTTAGGGACCCACTGTTACTGGCACAGGTTTGAGAGCAAACGTATAACGTTCAGCAAAAGTCCTCAAAGTTCCCACCACCTATTCTTTTCTTCACCAATACGTATTTAGAAATTTCTACTGAAGATTTAGAAGAAAATTCTTTGGTAACGTATTTGAGGTAAATATTTCACAGGATCTAGGTTTCTTCTGAGTGATAGATGGTAGGTTTAGGAAGGGAAGTAATGATGCCTTAGAATTAAATTAAGAACTTGGAAAACAAAAATGAGTGTGCCCTGTTTAGTCTCTAATTTACCATGGGGAATGAACTTGGGGCTGAGGAAGGCTGTAAGTCTCCATCAGTGCATGATTTATGACAGTGCTACTTTATAAATGATAAATTCCAGACTAGGGAGAGAGTCTGGTGGTCTCTGAACCGTTCAGTGTCTGTTGCTGTCAGTAAGCTTTTGGCTTAAGCTGCCTGAGCATCAGGGCGACCGGCTCAGTTCAGGATGGGCTCTCAGCCTCGGGAGAGTTCAACACGGAAGGTGTCACTGTTTCTTCTCCCAAGAGCAGATTAACAATTTTAAGATTAAACTGAATAAGAAAACCAGCGATTGACTTGTCCTGTGAGGCCAGTTTGCAAAGTCACACGGGAGAAAATGTCACAGGCATTATTAAAAAGGAGTTGTGTTTTTCATACGTAAATAAAAGATCTTTGACAAATAACATTAAAATTCATATTTTCTCCAGAAATCAGACTGAATGAAGCAGTGGGGTATTCCTGGTGAAGGGATGGTGGCAGAAGGATTGAAAAGGAAAAAAGAAAAGCTCATAAAATGCATATTTACCTTGTAGCAGGCACCGGATTCTTGAAAAGATCACTCAGCTTAAGAAAAAAAAAAAAAAAAAGATCCTTGATCTTATATTCTTTTATAAAGAAATTCAGTGTGGAACTTTCCGCTCACCTCTGAGCAGAGAATGGGAGGGTACATTTGCCTTGAGTCTTGGTCACTTCTTTCAGAGCTTGTTTTTACTCATCTTTCGACCCAATATATTCTTGCTAAAACCCAACTTGTTGACTGTATCACCAATGTTTGTTCCAAAAGAAGAATTACTTTGTTCCTGTTGAGTGAGGACGTTCATAGAAATTTAAATTATTCACACACGAGTCCGTCAAACAGAAGAAGAATCCTTGGAAAATGGGCAGTTTGAACCAATACTTTTGGCATGTGAGAGCCTCAGCCTGTTAAATATTTGTTCAGAGCTTATACTGGGCTTAAAATAACTCAAATTGGTATACATTCAACAATATGGGAAATTGAAACTGAGTAAAAACGAGCAGGTACTTAAATCTATATAATCCTTTGCACACTTTAACTCATTTCCTGAAACAATGTTAAGAGTTTTTTAGGGTGATATTTAATAAGAAAGCAAGTATCACCTTGTTGGATGAAGCACATAAGGATTCTGTAGTGTGGCATCTGTCCCATAGACCTGCTGCCTTGCGGGTCCAACACATCTCTTTGAAATTCTTGTTGCCTATTGAGATGTCATTGCTTTCAACACAAGAAATGCTGTCTTTAGAGCAGGCTGTATTGCCACAAGCTGTTTGGCAAACATTATTCACTTATGGCAGCTTCTTAATACAGGAATGTGTGTGTGTGTCGCTTTCATATGAAATCTCAGAGTAAAATAAAAAGATGTTTTGGATTGAATTCAACTAATCTTGTCCAGATAATTATATTACAGGATACTATTTTATTTGGGGGGGCATATGTAACCTGAGGGAGCATTTTGCAACAAAAATGTGATATACTAGGAATCCAGACAAGGGAAAGATGGCTTTTATGGAATGCCCTCCATATATGAAGGTATTTCCTTACACTATCCTAATTATTTCTTACATAGACTTGTGAGGTCCCATTTTGCAGGTGAGGAAACTGAGACTTGGAAGGATGAGCCGACTTGACCAAGTCCACCCCGTGGCTAAATGGCAGACCCATGATTTGAACTCCCATCAACTCCTTCCAAATTATGTGCTCTCTGCAGGATTTTATTGTGATGGTTCATTTAGAAATGATTTGTTTTTAGTCCATCGATGTTGATGGATTAAACACCTCTGCTAGGATTCACTGTGGAAAATTCACAATTTTCTAGGCCACAATTTCTACTTTTAAGGAGCATGAAGGCTAGTCTGGCGAGAAGACCACAATAAAAAGATTAGTCCATGGTGCTAGAGGACAGGTACCTATACATTCCTCCAGGAGCCCACAGTGAGGGGGGCATCTGGAGGGATTGACTCTGCCTAGTGGAATTTGAGCTGGGCCTTGGAGAACCGGGACCTGCAGAGACGAGAGCTATGGAGAGGAAATGACCATGAGACATAACAGATATGGAAGAATATGAACCAACCCTGTACAGTTTACTGGGTCGACTGGGCCCAGTAAAAGGCATATTTCTTTAGTGAGCTACACACTTTATGATCTGGTTATATGCCCTGGCCCCGTGAGAGGAACTTGCGTGTAGAAAGTTTCACAGGCAGGGTGGTCATTCAGATTGGAGCACTTGCCTCCTTTACCAGTCCTGCTGCTTATATAAACATTTCCTCGGGAATTTCATCAGCTCACCTTCTCCTTGAAGTTCTAGAGCCGTACAAAACCTGGCTGCCAAAAGGGTGTTGAGACTCTTAAGTGAGGATGCCAAAATCAACTTCAATGAGCCCTCTCGCTCAATGAACATAGTCTGGCACATTTAATGGTGGCATTTCTCAATTTTGTGAGCAAGTCTGCAGGAGGGGGATTCACTGAACTTATATGGCAAAGAGGATTGTGCTCTTCCACATTCGTGTGTTCTGTCTGTGATGGGCAAGATGGACCTAAAGATGGAGCTGAAATGAGAGGAGAGGTACCTGTCAAATAGCAAGGAAGCCTTCAAGGATCCTTTACTCTTAAGGAGTTATACATCAGCTTGGGAAATCTTTATTTTCCTTAGTTTAAAACCCTTGGGTAAATGTTATATATTTCCACTTCTCTTGAAAAATTTAAGAGCTGGCCTTTCATAATCATGTTTTTTTCTACCTGCAACTACAGAGGTAAGCCACTATTCCGCCTTTTGAACTCCCAACATGAAACCCAGGACTCTTATGCATCTAGGAATTCATTGCTGAGTTTATTCTTACACCTATACCATGGTGACCACTTGTGATGAAAGATTAATAGGTGATTCCGAGATAGTTCTCAGGACTTCCCTCACACACAGAGCAAAACCACAGTGGAAATATCCACATTCAATGCATCCCTTGATCTTAGCCCAGTGACTGACACTATCATTCCATCCCCTAAGTAAGTTGCTTCTTATTCTCAGAAAGGCAACCCCTGAATGGTTATCTTAAAGTTAATTCTGCATTTAGCTTATGAGAGGCCTATGAGGCAGGAAGAGTAGGGTTTGCCCTTTAAACAAATCCTACGTGCTAAACTTCACATCCATTTCTCCAGCCCTACAACTTTTCTGTACCCTTGATTTAGCCAATACATGTCACAGCTCAGATGTTCAGTAAATATGTGTTAAATGAATAAGTGAATCAATGCCTAAAATAAGGGGAAAGCATATTCCCATGCCCTGCTAAATATCTTCATAGTCCTAGAGAAGAGGATCAGAGTGTAATTCCATGATTCCCTTAGACATGATCTTCTATCTAATCATCCTCACATAACTATACTTATAAATCACTAACTTGGTCTTGCAGTCTCTCTATCAGGAATACTGCCTAACATTTAAATCCTAAGTAAATGTTTATTTAATGGACAAATAGGTGCAATAGCTGGGGTGTGCATGACTCTTCGTGTGACCTTGCCTAAGATTTGAATAGTCTAGCGAAAATGACTATTTACCTTAGAAGATCTTTTTTGGAGTCTAAGTATCATTGTGTAGCAATGAGAATAAATGCACAATTTTGAGATCAGCATATTAAAAAAATTAACACACCGGGATGAACACTCCTATTTCATAAAGGCAAAAGAGAGGCCAATAGTAATTTATTCTGATTATTTAAAATTTTTTAAGCTATGATTTTTGTATAGTTTTGCAAAACTGGCCTTAATTATCTAAGGATTGATAGTCCCTACTCTGTTATCCAGTTATTTAACTAAATTTTTGACCTTGGATAAATCACTGAAAGCCTATGGATCTTAGTTTTCTTGTCTGTCAGTGGACAAAGTTACTCTTCATTGGGACAGACCCATTGGGGCAGCTTCGGCTACTCCATAGTTGAAGACAGTCATGTTTGATTTCAAGATTTTTAGAGAAAATTGCATTTTACCGGTCGGTCAAGCCTTCAGTGCCAACCATTCAATATAATTCTTTTTCTTTCTGCCCTCAAACATTTTTAGAATCAACAGAAAAATTCTTGATAATTCAATTTGTTTTCACAGCAGTTCAGCTGGGCAGTGTGATTGGCCCTGGGGAGGACTAAATCTCTGTCCTCATTGACTGAGGCTACAGGCTTCTGGGTCTCTGAACAGTCAGGTGCAGTGACTTTAATGGGTCACAAAAAGACTATAAATCCTTTGCAGAAATGGTCACATCTGTGTATTAGAAATGCAGTGGGGTTTTTAAAGCTACTTTATTTAAAAACTCTAAGCAAAAATTATAGCCATTTTTATATATTTCTGTATTTAAAGTTATTACTTGCAGGCATTAGGAATAAAGGTGTAACTTAGCAGTTTTCCATCTTTCGTCCATATAGTTTGAAATATATGTGGTTTTCTCCCCAGGAGTTTAACTTCATGTGTATGGTTGAATAATATTGAGTCCAAAGTCACATGACCTGTGGTGTTACGATGCACATTTGTTGGCGTGGCTATCTCCTCAGTAAACTGTGAATGTCTCGAAGATGAGGACCATGGGAAACTCATTACTTTATCCCCTGAAACTACCTGACAGGGCTGGTCCCCAGTAGATGTTTGTTAACATGAAAACAAAGTAGTAAAATTTAGCAGTAGAAGTAGGGGCTTTGTGGAAGTCTTCACAGTAATTTTTGAAGCAGAATAAGTGAGAAAATAAGCCAGAAATTTACATAAAATTCAGGAAATCAATTTTTAATAAGAATCTTTTTCTTAAGGGCTTAAAACATCCAAGTTGACTGGCTAACTTGTCATTATCACACAAGGCTGCTTCTCACACCAGCTAGTGATGGCCTTACTTACCTATGCAGTGGTGTCTTTTATGGTTCCAACGATGCCTCATCTATTGACTGGTAGTCATGGTTACTCCCAAATCTGTTCCATTTATAGCCAATTTTTCTTATCTCAGTACCAATTACTAAAGATATATAAAGTATTAAAGGGACCACATTTCTATTTCCACCTTCAGATGAACTATACATTGGATTAGCCATACAATTAGACAGAAAATTATCTTTATCTGGGCGTTTGTGACTGTGTTTATAATTAATGTGCTTTACTGTGCATTATTTGGAGAGCTTGGCAGATAAGCTCAGGGGGTGTCTCAGAGCCAGCCCCACCCCAGTGAGGGCCTCACGCAATGATCCAGACAGCGTCATTCCCTTCTGGTCCCATACCTGCTGGCAGCCTGGTGCTTTGGTCGGCTTCTCCGAGCAGCCTCTGGAGATGCAGCCTCTTATCTGGGAAAAGCACAGCCAAGCTGGGAGGCAGGAAAAGCTCGTGGCAGCACTGAGAACGTAGCTCGGGAGTGAAAACTTTGTCCTCATAAACAGAGGCCAATTTCTATTTGGACTGATGCAGTTTATACTGCTTTTCCGAGAGTAATTATTTAATAGCACCCTCTCTTTTACTCTCAAAAGCATGCCAATTTGCATGATAAATTATATGGTGTCTTCAATTATAGGGTCAGATTTTTCTGTCTGCAGTATCTTTTAGGCTGTCTCTGGGAAATTTCCAGACTTAGGAGACCCACCTCCCCAAGATAGGGTCCAAAAATGTATAATTCCCGTGCATCTCCCATGCAGGTATGTAACCTGGGCTCTGCCAATTCCTTCCGGAGATTTCCATTTTGAAGTGAACAATCTGATGAAAGCAACTCCCTGAAGAATCTTTCTGAAGCTGGAGCGCCAGCTTTCAGCAGCCAGGGGTGCAAGGTTGCCTTGCTGGGATGGATGGTGGTGACTACAGCAGCTGTAGGAAGCATCATAGCACATCTGTGGCCAGGTTTTCTCATCAGGCTGGTTCGGCAAGAATAGAGACATATTCTTGGTAGCTCAACCTCAAAGATACTCTCCAACCTTCCCCACAATTATGTGCATGATTCAATATCTTTTAACAGAAATCCTGTTTTTTTTATGCTTAATTAGCCAGTTTCTATTGCTTACAATAAGGAGTTTTACTGATGTATGAACAGACTTGAAAATTTTAGTTGAAAAAGGGGTATTTTGTATACTGAATGCTCTGTACCAAATCTCTTTCAAAAAACAATGCACTACATGAAAAAGGGCTGCTCATTCGCAGGGCTTGCAAAGTTGACCTTGATTATTTACACCATAGATTTATCCAAAGCTATGGGGTTACTCTTTTCAAAATGAGATTTGGGTCAAGTGATAAAATTCCTCCTTACACATCAAATGGAAAGAAAGGTGCTTGGATGTCAAGTCTGGCATTTTTTAACCTGTGTTTTTCTTACTACATTTCCAGAAATGCTCAGGACTCTATAATGTCCACTGTGACAATCAACCAGATGGCCTCATTTTCAATTATGTGACCTGAAAAGTGTTTAATTAGCTTCCTTCCTGCTGCCGACTCACTCTCACTTGGATGTACTCAAGATAGAAACTAAACAGCAGCAGGTCATAAATGCTAGTTGACATCTGCTATTACATTGTTTAGAAGAGATTCTTTAAAGATCTCACATACCATTCAACAACCAACAGACGCAGCCCATTACAGGATGGGGCGATATGACATTTTGGAAATCATCTCCGTGTTCAGATCAAGAATTCCAGGTAGATCCTCTGGTACCGTCACATTCAGGGTACTTACTAGTTATCCATTTAAATGAGTACACATCTGCATATATTTGCACAAAACCCAACAATTATTATTCTTTGTTATGCAGTGACATTTTTCTTTGATTATAATATGTAAAGGAACTTACCACAATGAATAATAAACTGTTTGAAGGCCAATGAAATAGCTCACACAGAACTTGATAAAATAAAAAGTCAGTGGCACCCCTAGCAACAGCGCTGAGGGGGTTCCTGGTCTCCTGTAGAAGAAATGCCTGGAAGGGTCACACACTGCTGTGCCCCTGAGCTACACGCTCATTACTCAACGGGGGCTTTCAGCTCCGTGTACATGCAGCTGTCATTACCTCCCAGGAGTCGTATTCTGAGGACATGTACAGATTCACAAGTATATATATAACACAATTGTACATGTAGGTGTTTCTGCTTAGTGAGTTATGAGTCCTTTTGTATAAAAGAAAGCATTATATGATTTCTGTGGCTTAAAAAAATCTTAGCAGTAGGCGGGATTTGCGAAAGTTAGCCAGGACTGTTCATAATTTCCACGATTCTGAACATTTAAAGGCGTCTACTTTCCTCTACACTTGGTAACAAACAGCCCAGGTTTCCACGCTCAAGCACTGAGATAGACTGTTGTCGGCTTGTGGAAGAAAGTTTTCTGGACCCCCAGAAGTTTGGCTAATTTGTCTTTTTCACGTTTCTTCTTTTTCCCATTGCCCACACTATCCATTAACCCACTCCTTCATTTTTCTAGTCACCAAAACCCATTTTGAGGATCATCATTAAAAGAATTCTTCAGATTCTTTAAAAGGTATGGGATCCACAAACACCCACATAGGGAACATCTTACCAGTAGATAATGTTTAGGGAGCAGTGTCTACTGCCAGAGCATGTGCGTAATTTTATTACAACATTGCATCATCATTACAACCACCTTACAAGGTAGGCACTGCTTTTAACATCCCCATTTTATAGATGAGGACCCCCCAGGTTGAAGAAGTCAGCAGACTTTCCACCTAAGGGAATGGTGTAACCACAACTTGAGTTATCAACCATGCAACCCCCAGCACAGTGACAGAACACTTAGTCTGTGCTCAATTAATAGTTAATGAATTCGGTGCCACGACCCATAAAGCCAGGGCACTGGAAGGAATTTTTGGAAATTAGCTAGACCTTTCACCTGTCTTTGTTTAAGGCCACACATAAAATATCAAACTCATAGAAAATACCTTCTACCTTTGATAGGTGAAAATATCTTCCCTTTAATATTTCTGGGCTACCTTGTATAAGAGTTTTCTCTCAATTTCAGTTTGAAAAAGAACAAAATTGAAAAATTATTTCTACTTACGTGAAGGGTTATATAGTTATACACCAAAATACTCTTTTCTTAAATGTTGGATTTAATTTTCTGGATTTATGAATTTTTAAATTGCATTTTTAGAAAAAAGGTAGAAAGAAAAGTTAAGGGAAGATGTATTTTTTTCCTTCAGTGATTTTAGGATTATACCAAGAAAAATATTCTTGTTACTTAATATTTAATTTTAGTGTATTTAACTGGATTTTTAAAACCCTGGTACCTCATTTCTGCTCAATACTGCTACAATTAGGAACTGTAGGAGCAAATGGTTTAAAGAAGGAAATTTTCTTCCCACAGGATTTTCTTTCTGGGTAGGGAACTTCAGCTGTCAGAGAAAAACATTCCCCTTCCCTGAAACTCACTTCTCTCATAGTTCCCTTCCCCACCACCCCCCCCACCCAACCCCCCCCCACCCCCCCCACCCCCGCCATACAACTAGAAATGCCTACAATAGAAGTCTTTCTAAAGGCAACTCATCCCTGGATACTCGGCTACTATTGTTGATTTCCCCATCTACTTAGATTCTGAAATAAACTTTCTTTCCATTGGCTCACTTTTTTGGAAATGATGAGGGTAAGTAAATGTCAAAGAAAAAAGAAAGGGTTAGAAGAGTGGATGTGAATTCAGAAAAGTTTGTGGCTGAGGTTTAGAGATTTTTCTGGAATTGACATTTTTATAGCAGAGTCATAGGGTCTTCCAGGTGAAATAAAGGCTCTGGAAAAAACCACACCATGTCAGAGCTATTTTCAAAAATCCGCCCTCTGTGGGCTCTGTTTCTTCCTACCCTCCTTCTTCAGGAAACAGGGAACGCTTCCCAGATCCTATGTTTTCCTAATATGCTTTCCCTACAAGGAAGGAACATACTTTTTTAAAAAGCAGGGTGTTCAAATTAAATTAATCATTCCTGTGAACGGTCACCAGCTTCATCACACTCTAAGGATGACAGAGATGTTGTTGAGTCCTTTACATAAACCAAGGAGATAGATTTCTTGTAGTAGAAACAGGATGAACACTTTCTCTGGAATAAATAACAGGACACCCACCACAGAGTGAGGTGAAGAGAATGTATGCTCTGTAATAAATAGCTGCAAACTTCCATAATGAAATCTATTTTTTCTTACCTGAATAGATTTTTTTTTTTTTCTGGTGAGAAAATGTCTCTGCTAAAAGCAAAATGCTTAAGCTTAGACCTTACCCTGGAAATAGTTTTCTATTTTTATTTTAACTATTCTAACATTGGTGAAGACATCATATCAATCTTAAATTTCACAGATTTTTCTGACAGGAAAGTCTTCTTCATTCATGGAATCCATAGAACTTCATTTTTCTGAGACTGTATTTAGTCACCAGGGACTATAATTTTTTCCAGAAATTTCCATCATTGTTTCTGATCATTTCAGTGTAAATCCACTACTAAGTCAGGGGCTTCTTCTAACTCAGAAGCAAACACCAAAGTTGGTTTAATGAATTGTGTCAATATATGGCATTTTATTCTTAATCCAGTAAATGTGTCTCTGGTAATGAAGAGACACAGTTGTTCTGTGATAGTTGATTTTGCATCAGTGAAACAAATACTTTTTGCACCCCTTTGCACATTTTTTTACCTCCAGACCCAGGGTCAATGCTACACCCTCCTCATCAACCTCCCATTACCCGCTAGTCAGGAGGACTTTCTCTATTACCTGTGGTCCCATATGTCAACTCATTGCTTTATTAAAACACAGTCCAAAATGTGTTCAGATTAGCCTTACAATGTCCAATTTTATCATCAGAATTTAAGTTCCTTGGGCAGGACCATCCCCTAGCCCCAGGGCCTGGAACACAATAGAGATCAGGGTATTTTTCAGACATATTGCTAAACTGGGGAGGGGCTTCAAAAATGCACGCGTTTCCTACCTAAATGTTTACCATCTCTGTGCCTTGACGTCGTTCTAGACAATTAAAAGCTGTTTTCTCATTTCGGATTGATAGGCAGGGCTCTGACCGAAATATCCTCTGGGTGACATCGTTCTCCTTCTGATGTGTGATACGTTGATTGATTCCAACAGGAGATGGATCCCTGGGGCTGAGAGCAGCACGGGATGTCAGTTCTGGGAATGAATTCAGTCAAAAACTCCTTATTTTCCTTTGAGGGTACACTGACTTGGCCCTCTGAGTTAGCATAGGTCATGACCTGTAAGAATTACTACAAACCTATAACTGGGAAGGAAATCTACCAACTCGCTACTTCCTGGGAAAATTAAATGTGCACAGCATCTGTGATGAAATGTAAACAGGAGGAAAAGTTTGTTGTGCTGACTCACAAGTAGGTTCACTTAAAAAATAAAACAAACCCAATAACTCTTCCCTAATTTCAAAGCCTAAACATAGGTAAATTGGCACTACAGACTCAGTACTTTTAGAATTCAAACATTAACAATGATCCACAATTTCTTTAGACTTACTTTTTTTTTAAGCCATACTATTTCACCATCTTAGAATTTTTTTTCAAATCATAACAAAGCTTTCTGTCTAGGATGGTTTTCAATTCATCAAGCTATGCTTTGAATATCTTGGTTTAAGAATTTCTTTGTTGGCAAGAAATGTTTTCAAAAAGATATCTCCTTTGTATTTAATTAAAAGGTTTGGTAAACATTTCCTCTATTTAATTTCTATTTTGAAAGAACGTATATGCTTTAAACAGCAAAATAAACATTTCAAAATAATCAAAATACATCAATTCTCAGAAAACCTATGCTGAGTTTATGAAACATTTTACTTTGATAAGAGACATCAGCGTTAACTTTTTTCAAGATGAAATCGCATAATAGAACATTTCTAGACTTCTAAGATATTTAGATTGTAAAGCTCTGGATATTGATCATATCTCTTTTATGTTTGCCACAGATCCCAGAGAAAATTATAGGAGTTTCATAAAATAGGACTTTTATTTCTTTTGATCTGCTAATAAAGGATATATTTATAAATAAAGTTCATGGTTCCTTGGAACAGTGCAAGTTTATATAAATAATAATAGGTGAAAAGCAAAAAAGAATGACCAGGAATAGATGCTTATTTCTTATTTGAATCTATGGAGAATTTATTTGAAGCAGGTACATTTAAATACTGACAATCAGATTTCAGGAACTAATAGTTCCTAATTTACTTATGTTTGCAGGGACTCAATTCAGTGGATAGTTTACACAGGGTATTAAATATAAAATCTGAGCAAGATTATAGGTGGTAGGAAATTTTAGATATAACAGAGGAAACTACCATCAGGGTCCTGTTAATATTTCTGAGTACACCCCAGGTTCCCCTCCAGATTTGGGGAATCCGAAGGAAGGAAGGAAGGAAAGAAGGGAGGGAGGGAAGCAAGTTTCTTTTCTCATGATATTTCTAAGTGCCAATTTAAAATACTGTTTTTAGATCATCTGTAAGTTAGAAGTAGCTGTGATCACGTTAGATCTGTTTATACATTTGTATGCAGAATGTCCTGTTCAGCTCATATTACTTTTGAACATTACCCTGTACTTAACAACGTGGATGGGGTAGAATTCTGAAAAGTCATTCTCTCTAAAAAGATATAATGCATTCTTCTCTTAGTCTTCTCTTTCTCCTTCTTCTCTCTCTCCCCTTTATCCTCAATTGAAGGTGTTAAAAAAAATTCAATTGTGTACATTTTAAAGATTTTATTGGCTTTACTCAATGACTCATGAATTGGGAAGCATCCTATCTGGCAAACAGAAAGGAGCTCTAAAGAGCTGTACAAAATGTAAGACTTTTATAGGTAGAAGGGGCCAGACAAAGAAGTTACTAGCAGAGTGAATTGTTTGCGGGAAGGTCACCTTCCTTTAAGGGATGGCAGGGGTTGATCAGACAGATTAGTGCATTAGTGCTGACCAGGTCATTCCAGAAGATTCCACTCCTGGGAGAAGTTGGAACTGTAATTAAGTAAGGTATTAAGTCTTGCTTTGGTGACATGGGGCTTAGCACAAGTGACTCCATTTGGGGCCTGTTGCCTCTTTTTATAACAAAGTTTATTGCAATGGCTTGTGAAAATCAGATATTTCAGGCAGATTCAAGAAATAGGGACATGTTGCTGACAAGAATATTAAAACACCCAGGAAAGAGCTACTAAAATAGGATTGCATATAAACTCCTTTTTCTCCCTCTTATGTTAGAGAATCTTTTTGATCTCTGATTTCATAAAACCAGTTGCTCTACTGTGCTTTTCAAATGCATCTTATATCAGGAGATAAAGAAAAAAAAAAGGTAATATTCCAAGTTGCATTGTGTATATTTCAGTTTAACGAATTGAAAATAATCCCACTAAATGAACGACTTGTATGAGGAAAAGTATTAACAGTTGCTGTGAACCTGCTTCCAGTCTGGAAATTCTTACTCTTTTGTTTATCTGTATCCGATTAGACTGGAGATATGGGATTAATGACTAGAATCTAAATAATTATTAACCGAGGTTGACAGTCTCTTGTTCACCTTCACACAGAATTCAAGGTGACCTCATTTTTAAATGCAGAGACTAACTCTTTTATGGGGCATCTCTCCCTCTATGACTCAGGCTTTCAATGTATTCATAGGATGATTTACACGCTGGGGAATGTATGTATGCAAGGAGTCAGCCCTTTGCAGTTTGCATTTCGTTGTCTTTGAAACAGTCTCCTTCAGAATTGTCATGACTGAATTGCACTCCTGTCTTAGAGGCAGAAAGGTGAGCTTCAGATGTGCACAGAGAATGGGGAGCTGCAGGGAGGGCCCTGCCCCCTCAGCATATAAAAGGCTGGGAAGTGACTGGGCACCAGGCAAGGTCAGGGCTATTCACACACCAACCTGCCCCGGAGGCTGGGGATGTATGTACTTTTGTGCTTCGCCCTCTACTTTCAGATGTGGGGTTAGGCGACAATGTGGGCTGGGGTTCTTCCTTCTCACCCTACTCCCTCTTGTCTATGATGAGGTCTGTGTGGACCCCAGACCTTGTCAGGAGCCAGCAGAGAGGGCCCGCTGGGAGCATCCTGCAGTGGCATACTGGGACAGGCAGGGAGAGGGCCACCAGAAGCAGGATGCCCATTAGGAAAAATGAAGAATCCTGGCCAGCCCGCTTGCAGGCTTCCTCAAGGACTTTTCCTGCTGTCCCAGGGAGAGCTGTTAATAAGTTTAAAGGCCACCCAGGCCCCAAAGGATCCTTGGCCTTTGACCTATGCCTAGGTCGTAGAAGAGAATAATAATGGTCAGATAGATATCCCAGTGACATTAGAAATTCCAAGCCGGACAGGCTGATGAAACTGCCTAAGATGGCAGAAACCTATGCCAGAGATCACCTACTGGTACTTCTCTCTGATTTAAACTAGAAAGAAATTCTACTTTACATGTGGCCTCACCTTATTTCTTTGATCTCCAAGAAATACATTTCAGTTGATACGAACGTTAAATGTGGTTATGTTTCTTCCTTCCTTCTTTTTTTTTTTTTTGTTTTTTTCTGAAGAGGTATCCCTTAATCAATATTTTAGAAATTAAGACTTTAAGGTATATCCTCACCAAAGAACTGTAAGAGTGCAAGGCAAAGGTGGATAAAAATATGCCCAAGAAAGTCCACAGGGGTGCAGATGAGACAGGCTTCAGAGACAGATCCACACTGGCTTCTGGGAGTGCCATGAGCTGGAGAGGGACACTTGACTTCTCAGGACAGGAGAAGCTCATGCCGGGAAATCTAGCACTACAAGCTGGTCACCGATGGACCCATGTGTTACTCTTAGAATTCCACACCCACCATGATATCCATGCAAACACTACAGTCTGGGGAAGGCCTCAGAGAAAGGAGTCCAGACCTCGGTGTGGCCGTGTGTGGGACTTGTGGTTGCTTGTCACCAGGGCAGGGGCTGAACCCAGCCACCAGGGCCAGCCTTTCTCAAAGATGGGCCACACAGGCTGAGGCAGAGGTCACATTTGGGTTTCTGGACTGGAGCAGGTGACAGGTGATGGGACAAATGTCTCTGCAGTGAACATTCCATTTCCCTGTGAGTCTGGGCTTTTGTTTTGTTCTCTGTCTCCTAAACTCTCAAACTTTTAATATCGTATATTGCTGAAATCAACTAGCACGTCACTTATATAAGCCTTTCTTCCACATCTGTGTTCAAGATGGGCTCATTTTTGTTTTTGTTTTTGAGCTCTTTTTGTTAAATTTTGAATCTTGATTGGAAAGCATTGTGAGGTCATGTACGACGTTTCTCATCTTCTTCTAAAATGTGGTGATCTGAACAGAGTGTGTGATTTTGGAATTGGTGATTCCTAGGGGGTTTGAAAGTACCTATGAATAAAGCTATTGGCATCCAAAAAAACAGAGCACAACACACAAGAAAAGCGACGATTGGTCCTTCTTTTTATATGTTTTGCATACCTAGATTCATTTCTTTTTAAGTATTCATTTCTTTTTGCATACCTAGATTCATTTCTTTTTAAGATTTAAACTACAGGTAACAAAGGCCAGATGTTTGCTATAATTTATGACTTGATTTAAACTTCAAACTTGGTAACATTAAAAATTCCTGGGCTTCCCTGGTGGCGCAGTGGTTGAGAGTCTGCCTGCCAATGCAGGGGACACGGGTTCAAGCCCTGGTCTGGGAAGATCCCACATGCCGCGGAGCAACTAGGCCTGTGAGCCACAATTACTGAGCCTGCGCGTCTGGAGCCTGTGCTCCGCAACAAGAGAGGCCACGATAGTGAGAGGCCCGCACACCGCGATGAAGAGTGGCCCCCGCTTGCCACAACTGGAGAGGACCCTCGCACAGAAACGAAGACCCAACACGGCCATAAATAAATAAATTAAAAAAAAAAAATTCCTATCATCAAAGTCTTCCCAAAAGTCTTCCCCTGTGCTGTGAAGAAATAAAAGGATGTTGAATGTAACACCAAGATGCCGCTGGAAATCAGAGGGAAAAATCAGAATTAGAAATTTCAGGACCCTCATTAAAATGCACGTTTAAGTATTTTCTGATTATGTAAGTAACATATGTTCATTGTGATAAATTAAATACACAGAAAAATACAGTAAAAAATGACAAGACATTCAAACCATCCATAATTTTATCCATCCAGAAAAAATGATTATTCATATTTTGAAATATGTCTACCCTTTCAGCAAACATATAGTATATGGCTAATATTGATATATATACATCATGGTAAATAAATTAGAAAAATATCCTGACTTCAGAAGGAAATTTTATAATTATCATCAGGGGCCCCAGCTATTCTTTTTTTTTTTTTTTTTTGGTGGAGGGGCACACCACGTGGCATGTGGGATCTTAGTTCCCCAACCAAGGATTGAACCCCGGCCATGGCAGTGAGATCACAGAGTCCCAGCCACTGGATCTCCAGGGAATTCCCACCCTAGCTATTTCTAATGATAAACTTGCAACGTCAGCTTATTTTGAAAGATTTTGTTCATGTAAAGTTTCTCTCCTGGAACCAAATCCATCTAGACAGTTAATGTCATTTTCACCTTGTTGATGGGCCATAATTCCTTCATCAACATTACCAGGTTGCTGAGAGTGTGACCTTTCTCTTTCCACATCTTAACCTCCGTCTTGTTCACTTGGAGACCTCAGATAAAGGCAACCAGTAGGCTTGGCCTTTCGTGGAAACCAGTCATCACTCACTTGAGGTCCTCTTTTCCCCTTTGCTCCTCCCTTCCTTCCCTGCTTCCTACCCTTGTCCTCAACTCCGTCCCTTACACCTTTACTGAACATAGATGCGTCAAGTACGTGCTCCCTGCCCTTCATGGCCTTACAGTGTAGGCAGAGATTAACTGGTAAACACATGACTACAATGAAATGTAATTAAGTGCTACCGTAACAGGGTGTTTACAACGAGTTACGTGAGCGACTAACTTTTCTGCGAGAAGCCAGGTGAATATTCTGGAAAAGCTTCAGAAAGATGATGTCTGAACTCACTGAAGAGTGAGTTGGGGCTGGACTGGCACGTGGGACCGGGAAGGTGTTTGGAATCTTTTTAGGTTTGTTTACGTACAGTCCTCACCCAATCCACCCACAGGCCACGTAGTCTGAAGTTTTGCTCTCTGGATCAAACGTCTTCCACATTCTTTCCCCAACAATGTGTTTTTCCTCTACTTTGGCAAAGAATAAATTCAAACTTAAGACTGTCATTCTAGAATGCCATTGAAAATTAGCCAACAAGTTTGCCTAATAAATTTTCCCTTATTCGTATTGATTGTGTCTACATTTAAAAAAAAAAAACTAGAAAGCAATTACTCTTTGCAATCAAAGTGATGGCATTTTCATATTTTCCTCCAACCAAAATCTCTAGAGAAAAGTTCAGGTATGCTCAAATGTCTGGAGAAGTGCACCAGTGTGAGCCAATTTTAGACTATTGTCTTCAAAAAACTGTAGACAATTTCTACCACTTAATGACCTAGCAGAATCTGAAAATATGCTGCCCATTTTGAAATTACGTAATCTCCTCCAACACTAATATGCTCAGGAAGCCTGTTTACAATAAAAAGATAAAACTTAGCTATTGGCAAAAGAAATTCCTGGAAGCCACAAGAAAATTTTGCTTATTACTTTACAAATTTCTACCCTTGGTGATAATCTCTTAAAGCTATTTCTTGGTGGATTTCACCAATTGAAAATATAAATGCTTTGATGACACAGACCTTTGGTTGACCAAAGAGAACTGGTGTAATTACAAGCCTACCTGTTCTTTGACATTAGCTGTTGTTATAACAAAAGGAGTTGGTGCCTTATGGAATTTCGCAGTATTAGAAGTTTATTGAGGCTTATTCTGTGCCAGACTCCAGATAAGTGCTTTATGTATTTTATTTTACTTAATCCTAACAGCAATTTATGAATGTATAATATTGTTTTACAGATAAGGAAACTGAGATTAAAATAAATAACTTGCTCAGGGTCAAAACTAAGAACTGATGAAGCTGGGTTTCAAACCCAGGTGGGTGTGACTTCAAATCCTGAGATATACCTTGTCTTCTCACAGTTCAACAGAAGCTCCAGGAGCAGCATGTTATGATTTGTGAAAGAAATAATTAAAGGGCAAAGACAGAACTGGAGGATATTTAAGATCTAACATAGGGGCATGTAAAGCTTAGCATTCCTTATTTCCGGTATACACCCTCCTTTTGAATAATCTGTCATTTGTTTGTTGTAATTAACCTTGAGTTACAGTTTGGCATGCTATTTCCTAAAATAAACTGCCACACAGGTTAAGAATGTTTGTGTTGGAATTATAT
The DNA here is from genome assembly GCF_009873245.2 of Balaenoptera musculus. NCBI lineage: Eukaryota > Metazoa > Chordata > Mammalia > Artiodactyla > Balaenopteridae > Balaenoptera > Balaenoptera musculus. The sequence goes on along the minus strand of NC_045801.1, from coordinate 75,529,695 downwards.
ATTCACATCCTCAAAACACAGGCTGGAAAATGAAACCGCACTCATAATTCAAACTGTCATCTATGAGCACACAGCATCCTGTAGATCATATCTGGGGGATGTGGTGTGTGTCCCCAGTATGCCATAGGTACTTGGTTACTTAGAAGGTCATAATGATAATAACCATAATATTGATATGATTACTATACATTCCCATGACTAGTACCTAGGTTTTGCTTGAATTTAAACACAGATCTTCTTTGGCTAGTACACGAAAAATCATTCTAAGTTTGGGTTAATGAAGTGGAATTAGGGAGCAGAGGAAAGAAGTGAGTTGATATAATCGTTTCTGTTTTACAGAGAGGCTAAGTTACTCATGTGTTTTCTTTTCTTTTTAACATCTTTATTGGAGTACAATTGCTTTACAAGGGTGTGTTAGTTTCTGCTTTATAACAAAGTGAATCAGCTATACGTATACATATATACCCATATCTCCTCCCTCTTGCGTCTCCCTCCCACCCTCCCTATCCCACGCCTCTAGGTGGTCACAAAGCACCGAGCTGATCTGCCTGTGCTATGCGGCTGCTTCCCACTAGCTATCTATTTTACATTTGGTAGTGTATATATGTCCATGCCACTCTCTCACTTCGTCCCAGCTTACCCTTCCCCCTCCCCGTGTCCTCAAGTCCATTCTCTACATCTGCGTCTTTATTCCTGTCCTGCCCCTAGGTTCTTCAGAACCTTTTTTTTTTTTTTTTAGATTCCATATATATGTGTTAGCATACGGTATTTATTTTTCTCTTTCTGGCTTACTTCACTCTGTATGACAGTCTCTAGGTCCATCAACCTCACTACAGATAACTCAATTTCATTTCTTTTTATGGCTGAGTAATATTCCATTGTATATATGTGCCACATTTTCTTTATCCATTCGTCTGTCGATGGACACTTAGGTTGCTTCCATGTCCTGGCTACTGTAAATAGATCTGCAATGAACATTGTGTTACGTGACTTTTTTTGAATTATGGTTTTCTCAGGGTATATGTCCAGTAGTGGGATTGCTGGGTCATATGGTAGTTCTATTACTCATGTGTTTTCAAAGACGAGTAGCATTCAGTGAAATTTTATTTTATTTTATTTTATTTTTTCTTTTTGTGACAATGAGTGTACATTTACCGGTTACTTTTTTATTGAGGTATAGTTTTTGTTTTTTTAAATTTATTTTTTATTGAAGTATATTTGAATTACAGTGTTGTGCTAATTACTGCTGTACAGCAAAGTGACTCAGTTATACATATACATACACTCTTTCTCATATATTCTTTTCCATTATAGTGAAATTTTAAAAATAAAATTTTTAAGATAAATAAGATAAAATTCAACCTCTTGTTGGTACGTACTGTGGACCCTTCCAATTAAATGAGTAGGAAACATTTTCTTTCCAACTACTAAGTTTAAGACAGAGCTGGGCTTCCTTGGTGGCGCAGTGGTTGAGAATCTGCCTGCCAATGCAGGGGACACGGGTTCGAGCCCTGGTCTGGGAGGATCCCACATGCCGCGGAGCAACTAGGCCCGTGAGCCACAACTACTGAGCCTGTGTGTCTGGAGCCTGTGCACCGCAACAAGAGAGGCCGCGACGGTGAGAGGCCCGTGCACCGCGATGAAGAGTGGCCCCCGCTAGCCACAACTAGAGAAAGCCCTCGCGCAGAAACGAAGACCCAACACAGCCTAAATAAATAAATAAATAAATAAATAAATAGCGTTCCCTTTAAAAAAAAAAAAAAAAGACAGAGCCAAAGAAAACAATTTATACAACATTCAAAATTATTTCAAGTAATATTAAGACTTGAGAAGAAGGACCTGGGTTAAATTGAAATGCCAACTCGCTAGCCCAGAGCACATCTAGACAAACTAAGGATGGGTTTTCTCTTATTAAACCAGGAGAGTCAGTGTCAGCACGTATTGATAGCATGTCGGCACTGAAGGAAGTGCTCTGCTATATTACAAGCATCGAATGGCACTGTTTTGTGAGAGATTTCCCCATATTAGGAAGCCAAGGTTTTACTTGTGGCTCAGACACTGACCTCCTCTGGGACCTTAGCGGGGATGGAACTAGGCTGCCTGGTTTTCCATTTACTTCTCTGTAAAAGCAGGGGTGGGAGGTGCGGGACAGTTTAGTTCCAAGATGCTGGGGGAGCACTTCCAAGACCTCTGCAAAGTCAAACAAGCTGCTCAGCCATGGGCGATTCAAAATGCAGTGCCTCTCCATCTCTGGGGATTGGAATAAATCTTGGAATATTACTCCTGCTTTTGTAGGTAGTCTTTCTTCACACACATTTGCTCTATTTTTTCTTGGATTAAGAACCAACAACATCAACTGTGGTTCAGGAGTTACATGTGTTCTAACTCAGAGACGTGGCAACTAACGCAGCTTGCAATAGGGCATTCCCAGCAGTGATCTGACAGCTAGCTGGACACAAGGCAAGAGCAGATGATGTATGTCCCATGAATATATCTCTCAATACTTCTCTTTATTCAGGGCCAAATTTTTCGATCAGTGCCTGCATTCTCATTAGTCTGAGCCGAATGTTTTCCTTGCAGCTGCCATCAGAAATGTGAGGTTTGGCTTCTAAGGGAAAAGGAAAGCAGGGAAGTGGCTCTCCCATCAACATCATCTCTAAGGCCACATCTTTGAATGGGAAATGCAAACCTTCTCCCCCTTTTGGTAGTCTGGAGAAGTGCACTGTCTAGTCTCAGTCTGCCGCTTCTCAACTGGAAGTTTGCTATTTTATAAATGGTGAGCTCTGAAAAAGCAAGGCTGAGAGATTCTGCCCTGGGCTGCGTACACACCATGGCCCGTTGGGAGAACTGTTTACAGAAATGAAGTTTCCACCCTTTGAGCAAATTGTGTAGTGGAAGACGTCAGGGTAGAGAGCTGCTTCACCTCTGCAGAGGGAGAGCTCTGGGTTGCCCTCCTTCCAATTGCGTTCTTCCTTGTAAGTGAAATATGAGCTGGGCAATGACGTAGGTTATAAATATGGACAAATGAAAGATGAAATGATGATAATTGTGTACCATTGGCATGTAAGTAATTTGACATATGCTAGCCATTAAGGGTGGATGTTCGCAAACTAAGAATAGTGAATCGCTCATTGCCTATTAAAGGGAGGGCTCTGCTACGTTTTAATTAATCTTTCTGTTCTCTGACAGCTTCTATTGTATTTGAATGGACCTTTCAGAAGATGAGGTTTATCGGTGGGCTATCTGCTTGCTCACACTTCTAGCTAATAAGTCTGGGAAGCCCTAGAAAGAATTCAGCTCACCACGGAGTTTTGTGAGAAGAAATGCAGTTGGAAAATAAAGTCCTATCAAATCATTCTTTAAGGCGCATGATATGTGCCTCTATAACCACATTTAAAGGTTGATTCAGGTTGATTTAGTAACTCAGGATGGAGGCAGTACTAGTGACTGTGAAAGCATTGATTGTGTTCACCCAAGCCCTTTAAGATATAAGCGCAAATTAACAACAGAGGTGTGAGATGTTCCAAAATGAATCACTGTTACAGTTAAGTCCTTTGGAAAGATAGAAATCGCTCTATCCAAATGAGCCAGATTTCGATTTAATGCAACATACAATTATTGAGCATCTACTGTGAGCTCCACGTGGCTTTGGGAGCTGATAGCACTTTTTTTTTTTAATTGGAGTATAATTGCTTTATAATGTTGTGTTAGTTTCTGCTGTACAACAAAGTGAATCAGCTATATGTATACATATATCCCCTCCCTCTTGGACTTCCCTCCCATCCTCACCCCACCATCCCGCCCATCTAGTGACAGCACATTTTCAAAGCATCACTTTCATATACTTGAGCTTGTTAAAAAACAAACAAACAAAAACTCAATACAACCCTTTCAAACTTATTATCAATAGTTTACAAAGGAGAGGGTTGGATTTTAGAATTGTCAAGTCATTGACCTGATTTCACACAGCTAATGGATAGTAATTAGGACTAGATCTCAACATTTCTCTAACTCAACTCATTTATCCATTTGCCTAATTTTGTTAAGTGCCTTCTAAGTGCAAGTACTGTACCACATGTTGGTCATGCGAACTGTTCAAAGAACAGAAGAGACAAGAGTCTCACCCTCTTATAGTTTTGGAAGGCAGACATTCATTAACCAACAAACCTGAGTACGTTTTCCAGTTATAAAAATTATTGTATAGAAGGCCTGCCTGAGAAAGTGACACTTTAAGCTGAGACTTGGAGTTAATTAGGTAAAGAAATTGGCATGTGGGTGCGAGGGGCGGGGCAGAAGATGAACTGACATTCTCGAACCCTCTTAGGTAACAGGCACTCAAGGCTCTGCACAAGACAGACGGGGGTGGCCGGCGGTGAGCATAGTGCCCTGGAAAGAGCAGGGCTTCCCAGGCCCCCAGACTCAGGGTAAAGGACCACTTCCACAACGAATTATCTAGGCCAGGGCTTCTCAAAGTGTGATGTTGGACCAGGATCAGCCTTACATGGGAACTCGTTATAAATGCAAATCCTCTAGTCCTGCCCCAGATCTACCGAATTAAAACTCTGGAGATGCGGCCCAGAAACCTGACTATAAACAAGCCCTTCTAGCATCTGATGCACCCCTAAAGTTTGAGAACCTGATCTACGTTACTTTGAGCAAGTCACTTCACGTCTCTTGAGGCTCCATTACTCCAGCTGAAAACAGGGCTGGCACCCTGAGGGCCAAATGAGATACATTTGCTCAATGTCTGTCCTCAGTTCATGAATTATTCTCATAGACTTTGGATCAGTAACTCCTCTTGGAAGTACTTAAAGTGTGGTGGAAACAAAAGACAGGGAACGATTCAATACCCTGAGATGCGTGTTACGGGGCACACAGTCGAAGGTATGGCGTACTTAAGTTAAGGGAGGTATTCTTTCTGCTAGAATACAGTCTCCCCATCACCTCCACCAGGAGAAACAGAATCACGATTTATTCAGGAGGCTGGGAAACCTTGGTATAAAATTTTAAAACCACTTATCTGATTAATCCATGATGGCTTTGATCAGGCTAATATACATATTGATATCTTGGCACTGTAATCTGTCATTTGCTGAGGTCTATTTAGAGGCTTAGTCTTCATGCGTTGTCATGAACTACACAAATGGAGCTCTGCCCAGAGGTACTGTGAGGCTGCCGCCCACTGGCCCTGTTTTCACCTGGACCGCAGACGCCCTAACTGCAACACCAAAGGCTACTCAGAGAGATCTGGGCACTCTGCAATTAGAAGAGAACTTTGAAATTCCATCCCCAGCTGCTGTAAAATTAGAATTCTGCTATTTGGAGCTGACAGGTAACCACATTCGACGGCTGATTCATAGACTGTGATTCATTGAAAATGCCAATTCTGTCTTCCCGCATTTGCGGATGCCAAGTTCATTTTCTTAGTGTGAAAAGGTGTGTGAGAGTCTGAGCTCAGCTTGCCTTAAGATCTTGACAAAAGGCCATCCCAAGTGTGTATCTGTCTTCTGCCCTATTCCCACCCTGAATCGGTCACACCTCAAGTCTGAGGGCTTAAGGGGGAAAGTCTGGCATCTCATGGGCTACGCTGGTGTAAATAACCCCAGAGGAAAGTTCCATTCAGAGGGTGCTTTACAGGAACCACGTGGGGAGGCTTCTCCAGTTAGGGTGGGATACTGGAGGTGGTACCCAAGACAGATGGAAGCTGGGAGGGCTCCACGTGATGGCACGAGCAGCTCTAAGGCATATGTTTTCATGAAAAAAATGTGTGGTTTACAAACAAACACACATATATCCTTTTTATTTCTATTCCTCTCCTTCTCTGAGAGGGTACCCCCTGAAGAGGTGCTTGCATTTTAAAAAAGAGAAAATTTATTAAATGAAGATAACTATATCTTCTTCAATCCTTTTGGTATCAAACGAAGCAAAGGGAACTGACTCAGCCTGGCTGACAGCAAACTCCAGAGGCACATGTAAACACCTTATAAATCAGAGACATCATGATGGCGCCTCCCAGGAAATGCTTGGCAGCTGCTGAATGAAGAGTAGATGATGGGAAGGGGCCCTCCACTGCTCCTTCATGGGAAAGGGTGGTCTTTCCCAACTGGAAGATGGTGAAGTTCCAGAAGGGCTACTGAGGGCATCCCATGTGCTGGCAGTGCTGTGACATCACAACTGGATTTCACTTTTTCCACCCAGCATATTGTCATCTGGGCAGTGACCACGGGGTTGGTTAATAAACTGCTGTTCTCATTACTCTTCCACATTAAATTAGTCTGATGTGCTTTCCCTTTCTCACCTTTCATAAAAGACAGCCCCATTAGACTCTCCAAATTTTAGAACAAATTTCTCTGCACTGGTATCTGATAAGTATTTTGTGTTGTTTGCTTGGACCGGTTGTCGCTGCCTCTTGCTGGCGGAAGTGAGGGAGGGATCAGAAGACAAGCCGATCTTTTCGGAGGGAGGGCAGTGCTGATTCTGATTTTGGGTCTCCCCCTTCCAGAGATGAAGTTGGCCTTTCACACATCCTTCATACACGCCTTTGTTTATTGGTTGGCAGCAGCTGTGATGGTGACTTGGAGTTAAAGGAAATACTAGTACCAGGTTGTAGTACTTTATGTATTTGTGTGTAAAGTGATCATTTGATTTAAGGGTTTCATACACGTGTTACAATGCATATCTGTCAGAGCTCGTTTACGTCGGAGGATTGAAATGAAATCTCTCCTCCCATAAGGCAAGGGTGAAAGAGCTAGCATTAGCTCTTTAATATGGGAACTAATATGTTTTCTCACAGGCAAACAAGACTCTGATTTTTTCCTCTTATTCCTCTTCAGAAGAAAGTAATTAAAATCTTAGTAACAAACCTACAAACTTACAGGACAAATGAAGATTTTTACTGGAGTAAAGTTTTTACTGGAGTAAATTCTGTAATATTAAAATAGCAAAGGAACTTAAAACATGCCATTTTCTATTTTCCCTTTGCTAATAAATGAGCATATATAAAAGTCTCAAAAAATTCTTTAAAGGATCCTAAATGCTACTCGCCTTTTATTCTTATGTTATTTTCAATTTGTAAAATACAAATTTTAAAAGATAATAGATTTAAGATTTTAGAGCTGTTAAAGTTTACAGAAAAATTGCACAAAAAGTAGAGCGAGTTCTCATTTAGTCCCTCCCCCTCCATAATGCCCCTTATTAACATCTTGCTAATGTGGTACATTTGTTACAATTGATGAACAAATGTCAATAGGTTAGTATTAACTAAAGTCCACAGTTTACCTTAGGAGCCGCTCTCTGTGTCATACATTTAATGCTTTTTGACACATGTATGTACCCACCATTAAGATATCACACAAGATAGTTTTACTGCCCTAAAACTCTCCTGGGCTCCATCTACTCACCCCTTCCCCCGTTCCCATGGCTTGATAGCACATTTTTTAATCACTGAATAATACTCCCTTGTATGGCTGTACCGCATTTCTTTTTGTACAGAACAACATTTTTATTATGAAATCATAATGCAAAATAGTATTTCACTGTATTACACGTAATTTAGTACTACTTTATTTCTGCAGTGTGGCCCATTGTGCTTTTTTTGTAAACTGCATGAACTAACATGCACATTTGTGGAGAGAAGCCTTCCCTAGGGACTAGCTATCATCACCAGGGATCACCAAGCTCTTTCTCGTCCCCTCTTCTCTATTTTTCTCCAGAGCAGTTCCTTGTGACTCAGGGACTCTTTCCCAGTTTGTTTTTACCCTAGTTTTCTCCTCTACTTCAGCATGAATCTCGGGTGGATTCTACAACCTACCTGTATTGCTCTCACCCAGTGATGTTCGAAATGCCTAAGCTAATCATTTCTTTTCCATTTGCAGCTTCTCTGACCGCTCCCAGCATTTGCCCAGTTGAGCCCCTCTTCCTTCCAGACACCTCCGTCTGTCCTGGTTTTGCCCAGGTCCAGGGACTGCTCCTCTGCTTCTGTTGAGCTCACTTGACTTCCTCTCCCTGTCTTTCTCAACAGAGATGGTCCCAGGATCCATCACCTCCTCGTTCCTTCAGCCTCACATATATGCTGAGGATGACAAGCTTCAATCCAATGGGACCAACTGGCATCCAGGAAACTGGACAAGATACAGGATTATAAAGAGAAATAAGACAGTTAACCATCTTGTGGAGTTTGGGGAAAAATAATAGAACAGAGAGCTAGCCTCTCCCTGTTTTCATGCAATCAGTTTTTTCTCCAATCAAAACTAAAGCTCTGATGAACTTCAGACATTATCCTGACTGGGATGTCATGTGCCATGGCTTTCCTTTGGGGTCTTCTAAAGTATTAAAATCCCTACCTTTCCCCCATTTTCCCTGGAAGTCTGCATCTCTCTGATCTGCTACACTCAGTGACCACATATAGCATCCCTGTCTCCAGAAGTATCTCCCCTAACCATTGACTCTCTCATCTCTCTATGATGATCTACTTAAGACCTCATTATTTCATCTTATGGCACCACCCTGCCAACATAACAGCCTCCAAAACAGCCTCCAAGTCATCACTAAGGGAACCTTAATTGCTGCCTAATTTTCCATCCTAGAAGGAATCCACCAAATCATAAACAAATGGATTTCCAGTAGGGATGATTATGTTTTGCCTGTAATCAAGACAATGTTGAGGTTGAACATAGCATTTTGTTCTGACTTTACATTTCTAAAACTGTTATGAAAATTCTGCTTGTTAACGTGCAGGTCATATTTCTTTCCCATTCGCCAAAAACACATGTGAAAATTGAGACACATGGGTCTTTCACCTCTTGAAATCATCCAAGTTAAAGCAAAGGAAGAGCCCATACAGTAATCATGAACAGGAACAAGGCGATGTCATGATGAGGATGGAGCCGGTGTGTCTCCGCTGAGCAGCCTCAGCTTTCTGTTATGCTGCCTCCACACCCCCTGCCCCGAGGACCACTTCCCCGTACTCCTTCTCACAACACCAAGGGTAAGGTCTTGATGATTAGCCGGCTGACATCTCCTGTCTCAACATCACTCAGCCTTTTCTAAAGGATCTGGAGAGTCAAGTCCACAACACTTTATCCTTCCATCCGAGACTGTGATGGACACACACACATCAACTAGCAAAAACAAACTGTAAGTTGTGGAAGGACTGCCTAGCAGTACGCTACTTATTTATGCAGAGAAGCTAAACTGTGGTGATGGGTCTTTTCCTTTGTGGCTTGTGCTCAATTCTCTTATTTTTAAAAATACATTTATTTATTTATTTATTTATCTTTGTCTGCACTGGGTCTTCGTTGCTGCGTGCAGGCTTTCTCTAGTTGTGGTAAGCGGGGGCTACTCTTAGTTGCGGTGCCCGGGCTTCTCATTGCGGTGGCTTCTCTTGTTGCAGAGCACAGGCTCTAGGTGCACGGGCTTCAGTAGTTGTGGCACACGGGCTCAGTAGTTGTGGCTCGTGGGCTCAGCAGTTGTGGCACACAGGCTTAGTTGCTCCGAGGCATGTGGGATCTTCCTGGACCAGGGCTCGAACCCGTGTCCCCTGCATTGGCAGGCGGATTCTCAACCACTGTGCCACCAGGGAAGTCCCTCAGTTCTCTTATTACGCTAGAGTCACAACCTCTGAAAATGTTGGTTCCAAATTATCTCAGTATTTATCGCCTGTCCTGCAAACCCTATGGCTGCAATCGTTCTGCCGTGTTACCAGATTAATGTTCCTCTGACAATTTTTCACAGTCATTATCAAGTGAGGTACAAAGTCAAGTATAAGAGACCCAAGGTTCTCACAGAAGTTTGTCTACAGCACAAGGATTGCATTTTTTGTTGTCCACCAAGTGTTTTCCATAAAAACCCTTTCTTTCTTGTCTCTACCTATTATCTGAGTTGAAACGTTTAAAATGTGTGGAAGCTGCGCAGGTTGAGAGGTACCCTTTCAAAAATTACTGTCACCTCTGCAGAATTTCACCTGTTAAAACTCGAAGGAAGTTAGCAATCGCATACTTGCTGGGCAATTGAGTTTCATTTCAAGCCTGTGGTACACTGGTAGGCAGTGCAAGAGCCATTTATAGAAAATGATAGATGTAAGGGCACCTGTCCATTACATAAAGAAAAGGTTACTACACTTCTAAATGTAAGATACCTGTCATTTTATTAGATTAAAAAAACCAATTAGGACAAAAAGGCAATTAACATTGAGCTGTCTACATGGAGAGTTACCATTAGTGGACAAATTATGGCCTCTGAAAATGTTGATTGTCAAGAAACATTATTATCTTACCAAATCTATGTTTGTATATCAGAGCATTACTGTGTCTGCATTCATTTAATTGAAAGCAATCTCATCATTATTCATTAATACCTTAATACTCTTAAATGAGGGCAATTACTTTCTCAGCAAGGGATCATTATAGGGTATGTATAAATTATTATCTTTCCTTTGAGTATAGGGGAATTATGTAGGATGAAAACTGAGGCAAACTGCTTCTTGGTGTATGATGCAGCATTAGATGGCTCTATCAGGAATCATAAAAGTGAATTTTTCTCTGGCTGGTTTCTAGAGAGGATGGACTGTTCATGCACTGCAGTAGCAGAATTATTAAATGCTGCTCTAGTTGGAGTTGCTTTCATTTGCCTTTATCTGGTTTGTACAGCTTTTTAGAGTAACACTGAGGTTTTGGTACTTTTTAATGACTAAATATTTTATGCTCTGAAGATGAGTTTCACCTCCTTAGAGTGGCTTCTGGAAAGAGAATAAATACAATTTCTGTCAAGCACTCGGAAGCATCACTCAAATCTTGAGTTCTTACTGGCTTTGGTACACAGCTCTGAATGAAGTCATTTCCAAAAGTGAAAACACGACAGAAGCAAAACTTTCTTGTTTCTTAATTTGAGAGAAAATTAGGAAATTAGAAAATCTGGAAATGAGACTTGCCAGAGGACATATCTTCTGAACCCTGACTTTCCATCCCACTGAAAAACGATGGCACAGCTTAATCAGCACAGACTGCCAGCCATCATCTGCCCCTCAGCGGAGAGAGAGCTCCCACTATCTGTAATAAAAAAAAAACTAATTTATTTACATCTCCTGTTGTGTTCTGTAATTGCTTTCCGTAGCTTCTGTAGCGTTTCATAGTCCACTAAAAAAGGATATAAATTTTTGATTAGGAATTCAGTGTAGCAATATTCACAGGAATGTTCCAGCATTTCTTCCTATGTTCTCTTCCTATTTTCTCTTACTGCGTAAGTAATGACCTTGCATAACCATTTTTATCCTATGAAAAGAGGATATATGATCATCTCCAGGCTGTAACAGAGTAAAAATAAAGTTCATGTTTTTACATAGCGTACCACAGTAATTGAAAATAAACACTGCTTTACACATTTCCCTTCTCCATTTCCTTAAATATACAGGTCCTGACCTCTAGTACCCTAGAATCTGATATAATATAGAGATTAGATAATTTTTTTCCAAAAAGATGTGTGAGAAAAGAATATGTCATACATCCAGAAGAAACTCTCAACTTTTGTGATAATTCTTTCTAAACTTTGCTTTCTCTATGATGTGTTCTGGTTCCTGACAGTTTTATATTATTAAGCTCTTGATTTGCTAGAAACACATTGATAAGGGAGACACAGAGTCATGTTTACCAGTGTTGAATATGGCGTTTTGAATAGACTAGTTGGTTTTTTACAAACTGACTGGATTTTCTGCTAATTGAAACAATATTTGTCACCGGTCCTTGAGAAACTTTGGAGGAATCCAGCTCCCAGAAATCAATTCCTTAACCTCACTATAGAGAAACCCTCTTCCTCCTAGTATTTTTTTTTTTTTTTTTTTTTTTTTTGGAAGACTAAGAGTCCATTGGGAGTGGACAATATTATTACAATTTTAAAGTGGGAAAACTTTCACAAATATCCAGTACTATATAGATGAACAAGCAGTTACAAAAAGAAGTGATCAAACAAAATAGGCTAGAATCTTATTTTAGGGATGATCAGACTTTATTCAAAGCCAAACCTTTCTGAATGTACACCATGGGGCTGTGCCAGGGAGCACCCGGGCTGGGGCACACGTCAGCCTCCCTGCGTCTCATGGTCCCTCGAGCTCTGCCCTCCCCAGCTCTGCAGGTAGCAGAGCCCGTCCATCAGGAAACTGCCAAGGAATTGTGACAGGATGAGTGAGACTGGAGCCAGAAGGAAAGTGAAGATGTGGGACAAAGATGTCATTTGCGTAATTAAGGAAGCCAGGGCTTAACGAGGAGTGATGACTTATCCAATATTGCACACCTAGTGTGGATATTTAATGAGTAGGAGAATTTCTTGCAAGTATTATTTAGGGTAGCAATTTTAATTTCTTTGTGGAATCTGAGACAAGATTTTAATCACTGGGCAGTTTCTCTGCCCATTCGTCTATAAAACATAGCCCATTGTATTTGGTGTCAGGGGTTAGAGAAAAATAATCTCTAATATACAATCTTCCACTTGTGTATTCCTTACTTGGTCCTTAAGTATTTACAACGATAAGCAAGACATAAGAGAAAAGTAATGGAGAGACAGATTATGAAACCTTTCATTCATTTATTCAATCAAGATTTATTGAACATTTATTATGTGCCAAGGTCTGATGTGGGAAAGGTCTGCCCTGGGAAAGAAGTCCTGGACAGACAGTAAACACTCCTAATTGTTTAGATATTATGTTCTATTGGGGAGAGACAGAAATAAGCAAATAAACTTCATACCATGAAAGTGTCACCATGGAGATTAGTCCTAGATGAAGACCAGGGGGTGTGAATGGGAGGGAGAGGGAAATCCAAGATTCTTTGGATTGGGGGGCTGCTTCCCTAAGGAGGTGACATTTGAGGCCTGATGATTAAGGTGAACCGTCCACATAAAGATGCAGGGACAGAGTAAGCCACACAGAGAGAATCTAGGAGAGCCCCAGGCAGGAGAAATCTGGGCCTCTTCAAGCAGCAAAAGGCAGGCCAGGAGGCTGGTGCTCAGGGGTGCCCCTGGCCCCCACTGGGTTATCCAGCTTCCTGTACACGACCATGCAGCTACCTTTTAATACATAAATAAATGACCTGAACTTTGCAATAGGAAATGAGGATGTATTTATTAGTGGTAAACTGTTAGCCTCCTTTCCCATGGCTGTGGCCTTAGTCCATGGTCCCCTAGTTTCACCCTAATTTACTGTAGTGGTCTCCTGTATGCGAGCTCGCACCTCAGTACAATCACACAAGCATGCCAGATTAAATTCTCTCAGACTCTACGGCTCAAAAACACATAAGACTTTACAGTAGCCAACCCCCAAAGCCTACTCTCCCATTCAAGTTCTTCCTCGAATAGACTTCCAACACCAAACTTCCTTTTGACTGGTCTCAACATTTATCCATTTCTGTGCTTTTGGTCTTGTCAACCCCCTACTCACTATACCCTTGTCTCTCATTTCTATATCAAAATCCTTCTTATTGTTGGAAATTTAGCTCAAATCCCTCTTCCTTCATAAATTACCCTCTAGTAACTCCAATCACTAGAAAATCTGGCTACGAAGCTAAAGAATTTTTTTTTTTTTCAGGGTATATGCCCAGTAGTGGAATTGCTGGGTCGTATGGTAGTTCTAGTTTTAGTTTTTTAAGGAACCTCCATACTGTTCTCCATAGTGGCTGTATCAGTTTACATTCCCACCAACAGTGCAAGAGGGTTCCCTTTTTTCCACACCCTCTCCAGCATTTATTGTTTGTAGATTTTTTGATGATGGCCATTCTGACAGGTGTGAGATGATATCTCATTGTAGTTTTGATTTGCATTTCTCTAATGATTAGTGATGTTGAGCATCCTTTCATGTGTTTTTTGGCCATCTGTATGCCTTCTTTGGAGAAATGTCTATTTAGGTCTCCTGCCTATTTTTGGATTGGGTTGTTTGTTATTTTGATATTGAGCTGCATGAGCTACTTGTAAATTTTGGAGATGAATCCTTTGTCAGTTGCTTCATTTGCAAATATTTTCTTCCATTCTGAGGGTTGTCTTTTCATCTTGTTTATGGTTTCCTTTGCTGTGCAAAAGCTTTTAAGTTTCATTAGGTCCCATTTGTTTATTTTTGTTTTTATTTCCATTTCTCTAGGAGGTGGGTCAAAAAGGATCTTGCTGTGATTTATGTCATAGAGTGTTCTGCCTATGTTTTCCTCTAAGAGTTTGATAGTGTCTGACCTTACATTTAGGTCTTTAATCCATTTGGAGTTTATTTTTGTGTATGGTGTTAGGGAGTGTTCTAATTTCATTCTTTTACATGTAGCTGTCCAGTTTTCCCAGCACCACTTATTGTAGAGGCTGTCTTTTCTCCACTGTATATTCTTGCCTCCTTTATCAAAGATAAGGTGAATTCAAAAAGAGTCATGTACCAAAATGTTCATTGCAGCTCTATTTACAATAGCCAGGACATGGAAGCAACCTAAGTGTCCATCAACAGATGAATAGATAAAGAAGATGTGGCACATATATAGAATGGAATATTACTCAGCCATAAAGAGAATGAAATTGAGTTATTTGTAGTGAGGTGGATGGACCTAGAGTCTGTCATACAGAGTGAAGTAGGTCAGAAACAGAAAAACAAATACCATATGCCAACATATATATATGGAATCTAAAAAAAAAAAAAAGATCATGAAAACCTAGGGGCAAGATGGGAAAAAAGACACAGACCTCCTAGAGAATGGACCTGAGGATACGGGGTGGGGGAAGCTGGGACAAAGTGAGAGAGTGGCATGGACATATATACACTATCAAATATAAAATAGATAGCTAGTGGGAAGCAGCTGCATAGCACAGGGAGATCAGCTCGGTGCTTTTTGAACACCTAGAGGGGTGGGATAGGGAGGGTGGAGGGAGGGAGATGCAAGAGGGAAGAGATATGGGAACATATGTATATGTATAACTGATTCACTTTGCTATGAAGCAGAAACTAACACACTATTGTAAAGCAATTATACTCCAATAAAGATGTTTAAAAAAAAAAAACAGTTTGAATTTTGCAGTTAATAAGCATCCTCTGAACATGAAAAAAAATAAAAAAAGAATATTTTTTTTATTTTTAAAACTCTGCTAAAACAGAGCCTTGGAATCTGTGTTTAAAAAATCTTCCCAGGTGGATCTGAGGGGCTCAAGTAAGTGAGAATGCCTGTTGATAAGAAGTGAATAGACTTTTGTCTGTTTATTTATTATGGGCATACAGCCCTGGAGTAAACATCTTTTTGTGTGTGCTATGGTGTTTCTCTGTGTTGATTTTATATTCGACAGTGCATTAGACAAGACAGGCTTATGTTGCTGATTTAAACCTCCCATATCTGCTGGTGATGGAGGCCATTCAAAAGCTACTAGCTGCTCAGAGAACCATAGATTATTATCATCTCCTTTCAGGGCTAAAGGTTTTCCAGAAATAATTGAAGGTATTTTCTTAAAGTCAGTTGTGAGATTGGAAACTGGTATGAATTATATTGTGCTCAAATCATCATAGGTTATATTTCCTGAGCAAAGATGGGGAAGAAAAAGCATTATTCCATGTGGAGAAAATGACCAAATTTTGACAATTAATTTCTTTCTTCCTGAAAAATGGTAATGCTTTCTGTTTCTAAATTACAGTAGACAAAAATGATAAGCAACTGCCTGGAATAAATACATCCTGATTTCCCAACACCATAGTTCCACAGAAATCTGATAAAAATAAAAAAGAAACAAACCATAAGAGTTACATATGTGGGCTGACATTCTGGTTTCTTGTTAAGCTTATTTTGAGTACTTTGGGGCCCAGTTCCAGGTGTCATAAAGGCATGGATGTGAGCAGTTAGCCTGGCCAGCTCCTTGATAACAAGACTAAGAAATGGATCTGAGTCTCTAAGAGTGAGTTAGAGTTGCCCCATTCTGCGGTAACCAGAGTCATAAGCAGGACCACTCATTAACTTTGGTCTCGAGTATGAAGAGGTCAGTGCAAAACCATTCCCTATAGTATAAGACCAGGAGGGCTGAGAGTACCCAGAACATAATGGGAAGTCATCTGCTTATAGAATTTGAATGGGTAACACAGCCCCATGGACCCTTTCTACCCCAATGGCGCTTCCTTGGTCCTCCTCCATTCTTACGGCCAAAATGCTCTTTTATCCCCTGACTATTAGCACCTCATTTTGATGGTTTACTTTGGCCTCAGCATCATTTTAAGCCCTAAGCCTTTTTAAATGTCCCCACCTCTAATCAAATCCCGCCCATCTATTCACTGTGTAGAACACGAGCTTCACACACCTTGAGTTGTGATGACTAACCCAACGAATCAACTCAAGAAGACCTTGGTGTGCTACTTTTTAGCCAACCCTATCAACAGAAGAGGTTCAGATCTAAAGGGTAGAATGGTATTTTTAGGGCAGGGCCTCTAAAGTAGTTGCATTTTATGAAGATATCAGGAATTTTCTTTAGAGTGGACCTCCCTGAAGTTACGCCATGTAAGCAGGTACCTGGGCTGCTTAAGGACAAAGTCCACCTTGGAAGGCATGTTTCCATGATGACAGGCAAAATCCAGATCCAACATCCATTGTGACAAATTACAAGGTTAAATCAATTCAATATTCTGAATTTGAAGAGTTCAGTTGTAAGAGTTGAAGTAGTTTAAAGAACCAAATTGCACAAAACAGGATGAACTAGAAAAAATTTAGGAATATTATTGGACACGGTGAATAGGAAAGAGAGTATGAGAGCTTCATTTGACCAAAAGAAGGTTAAAGAAGTTCCACTGTACACATGGGATTTTCACCTTAGTTATGTTGAGCTAGGTGTGTTAATAAATATCACATAGAGATTTTTCCTTTGTTTCAAATCAAAATTATCCTGCCTTTGGAACTATAAACTGCCTGGAGTCATGAACCAACAAAAAGCTATAACGACATAGTGAGGCTTATTTGAAAGGACCTTGAACCTATAAAAGACAGCATTCTCTTGAATCAGTTGCGCTGGGGGAAGCCACCTGCCATGGCGTGAAGACACTCAAATAGCTATTTGGAGAAGCCCGTGTGGCGAGGAACCGAAGCTTCCCACAGAGCCACCATCAACTTGACTGATGTGTGGATGAACCACCTTGGAATTGAGTCTTCCAACCTCAGTCAAGCTCTCAGATGACTACAGCCTTGCTGATAGCTGGATTGCAAACTTAGGCCAGAACACCTAATTAAGCTACTTCTGAATTCCTGACCCACAAGACGTGGTAAGATAATTAATGTTCATTGTTGTTTTAAGCAAGTAAGTTTTTAAATTTTTATTTTTTTATTGACGCATAGTTGCTGTACAAAATTATATAAATTACAGGTGTACAATATAGTGATTCACAATTCTTAAAGGTTGTACTACATTTATAGTTATTTTAAAAAATTGGCTATTTTCCCCATGCTGTGCAATACATCCTTGCAGCTTATTTTATACATAAGAGTTTGTATCTCTTACTCCTCTCCCCCTATATTACCCCTCCCCCTTCCCTCTCCCCACTGGTAACCACTAGTTTGTTCTCTATATCTGTGAGTCTCCTTCTTTTTTTTATATTCACTAGTTTGTTATAGTTTTTAGATCCACGTATGAGCGATATACAGTAGTTGTCTTTCTCTGTCTGACTAATTTCACTTAGTGTAATGCCCTCCAAGTAAGTTTTTGAGGTAATTTGTATGGATAAGAAGAAAGTTGTAGAAGCATGGCCATGGAAAGCTTTCTGGAAAAGAGAGGAGGCTAGCTAAAGGAGGATTTAAGGTTAAGGAAAGGTATTTGTACAGAGTTGGCAGACATATGACTGCACGTGTGATAATCAGAAGATCTCTGTGGACCTCATTACAGTGTCAGGTAAATTATGGGGACAAAAAACAAATTGCCTTGGTTGAGAAAAAAATAGGAGATGACAAGATATAGAAAGCAGATGTCTTTATTTTTATTTTTAAGTACTAATTACCTTACCACATTTTTCATTGGTGGGGTCATGTGTGGAAGAAAGCATCAATTCTAGACACCTTATTATGGGGGAAAATTACAGGTTACAAATCATTCTGAGATGCCACAAAGAAAAGACTTCCTTGCGAGGCAGTGCACACTGGATCTCTGGAAGTATCTAAGCAGAGATTTTATGTTTATCTCTCAGGAATATTAGGAGGAATCTTGTCTTTGAGGGGAGATTTTTGTCTCAAAGTCCTTCTGAATTTTAAAACATATAAAACAGTGTCTTAAAATAAATGTACAATAAATAGTTGCTGAAGGAATTGAACTATGAAAATACCCTGCCCTTGAAGTAGATATGGTGTTTTCTACATTCTATCTGAAGCCTCTGTGCTTAGTTTTAATACAATTTCACTCTAGTGAGAAGAATTATTTTGGGGATGTGTAATTCTTTCACCAAGTGTTTTTATGTTAATTTAGTAAAGTAAGCACTTTGGCATCTATTGGTATAAATGTGTCAGCTGGGAAAAAAATGAACTTTTAAAGCATTCTTTATCATATGGAAGACAGAAAAGCCTAGTAATACCATGCAAATGTGACTTTATTCTTACAAATCTCCATACTTTTAAACCCAAGCTCATGGGTCAGACAGGAGAAGTTAGGGAACTGAGGACTGTTTAACCACTCAATTTTTTTTTCTTTCTCATCACCTTAGGCTGATGAGGATTTCTAGGGCACCGCAGGCTGCATTATCAAAGAGAAATTTGACAAATAAATTTGCACAAAGGAGCTGTGATAGGTTGAATCATGTAGAGATCAGTAACAATTTTCCTCTCACTATAGCATCCTCAAAAGGGGAGTTTCATAGGTAGGTGGTTGATTTTAACAAATTTCGGTCATTTGCTTTTGCGATGTTTAAATGAAAGTAAAGCATGCATAAGGAAGGGCTTCTCTCAGCGCACCATAGCCTGTGCTTTTTCACCTTATTTCCTAGTAAGCACAGGCAGTGAGACATGTAAGCCTGTTATGGAAAATCTTTCATTCTGACATGAGCCATTCCAGGATTTCCTGAAATTGCAATGCATTCCATCAGTTTCAAAAGTCCTTAAATTCTACAAATGTCCTCCTCTGATAAATTGCATTCAGAAATTTCCTCATCTTGTACCCCAGGGCAACTTGAGGTACTTTTACTCTCAGGGTACACAAAGACTGTTGAAGGGTTTTGTGGGCAAGGGATCAATTTCTCTTACATAACTTCATCTCTCCTTGGTTCTCCTTCCTAAAGTATATCTGCCTGACATCAAGTAGGGAGGCCATTCTCTTCTCCACTTTCTCTTGTATAGGCCCACTTGCCCACTTACAAAAGAAAGACATCCCGTCAACCTGGATTTAGGATGGTTCATTGTCCCTGGAGTATAAAATCCTCTGGGGTATGAAGGACAGTCCAAAATATTATAACCATCGAAGCTTTAATTAAATGCCTTAATTCTAATGATGTATTTTTCTAACTTATACATACTTCTGGGGAAAAAAAACTTGACTTTAAAAATGAGCTATAGTAATCCTTTTTGGAACATTCAGATGTCAGATACTGTGTATTAAAGAGTGAGAGATGAGAGTGACAGCACTCGTGTTTAACAACATCACGTCTTTGATAGAAACTCTGAGGGAGAAGCTGTGAGGACCAAGCAAGGAGAATAACAGTGAGCACTGAAAGGCAGTACTGGGAGTAGTACTGAGGGAGAGTACTGAAGGGGCAGTACTGGGGGACAGTACTGAGGGGGCAGTACTGGGGTAGTATCGAGGGAGAGTACTGAGGGGGCAGTAGTGGGGGTATACTGAGGGACAGTACTGAGGGGTAGTACTGAGGGACAGTACTGAAGGGGCAGTACTGAGGGGGCAGTACTGGGGGGCAGTACTGAGGGGCAGTAGTGGGGGACAGTACTGAGGGGTAGTACTGAGGGACAGTACTGAGGGGCAGTAGTGGGGGTATACTGAGGGACAGTACTGAGGGGTAGTACAGGGGGTGGTACTGAGGGGTAGTACTGGGGGACAGTATTGAAGGGTAGTACTGGGGGACAGTACTGAAGGTAGTATTGAGGGACAGTACTGAGGGGTAGTTCTTAGGGGGCAGTACTGGGAGTAGTACTGAGGGGGCAGTACTGGGAGTAGTACTGAGGGGCCGTACTGAGGGGGCAGTAGTGGGGGTATACTGAGGGACAGTACTGAGGGGCAGTACTGGGAGACAGTACTGAGGGGTAGTACTGGGGGACAGTATTGAAGGGTAGTACTGGGGGACAGTACTGAGGGTAGTACTGAGGGAGAGTACTGAGGGGTAGTTCTTAGGGGGCAGTACTGGCGGTAGTACTGAGAAGGCAATACTGAAGGTGCCAGCAGCTTTTACATCTAGGAGATGAGCTCCCGGCAAAGCTCTGTACTTCAGCTTTCTGTCAACTTATCATCTGTTTTCTTAGAATTCAAATTTGGAAGTGATTTCATTGTATATTAACACATTTATTTGAATTGAACTGAGTTGGGCTTTCTGAGAGAAAGTCAGTAGTATTTACCTGACTTGTTTGACAAAGCAGATTTCCTGGTTAGGTTGATGGTGATTTTTTTTTTAATACTATAAACTGGAGCAGCAAGGTTTCAGTGAACATATCTTCAAACAAATAAACATATTTTTTATATTTATAAATGTGTATTGAAATTAATATCTTTATTTTCCAACTATTTCTGAAAAAAAGTTATTTTAAAGAATGCCTGTAAGTCAAAGAGAGGTAGGAATGATTAAACCATTTGATAGCACTTGGTAGAGTCTTTTGCTGTACATCCTGGAGGCTGAGGAAATGGCTTGTTCATGACTGGTAACAAACCTGTTTGTGTGAAGTGGTTTTCATATATTTGCTTTCAATAAATAAAAGAAACTAGCTGAGTCATTAGCTGAGAGGGTTTGGGAGGACATAATTGATAGAATCATTTAAATAATTGTTGATCACAATAGGATTTATTTGGCATATAATCCAGAAGGAGTTCAAAAATTGGGTGACATTCCTATAATAAAAATGTGTTTACGTATTTTTTAATAAAAAAGAATGACACGGTGACCAATAAAAGACTTTCCAGCACAGAAATATATTATATGAGGATATAGTTTCTGTGGGATATACAGAACGCTATTACAACTTCAAAGAGGAAAAGTAATGTAAAATTTTCAACTACTGAAGAACTTACAAATGTATGTTTTAAATAGATGATGGATGGTATCAAATTACTATGGTAATTAAAGCCAAGGCATGCATGTAAGTGATACTGGGAAAATTTCATTAAAGTAATCAATGTTTATAATACCCAAGAAGTTGCACCTTCAGAGTTATTTAATTCATGATGAAGAATTTCAAATGCCAACCTAAAAATATGCAATGGTATATTTTTGTTCAACTTTCTTTTAGGTAGCACATAATAAACCGTTTTGAAGATCACTGACTTAGAGTATAGGCATGTGATCCCTTTCCTTGGGTTCTAAATGCTTCAGAGAATGTTTGGGCAGTGGTTGGAAGGACTCATGTCAACCACTGGGAGAGTGGAAGTTTCACAGCGCTACAAGGGGACACTGGAATCAGAGCCCTGGGTTCACAGTCCTGCTTAGAATGTCACTTACGAGTGTGATAAGGGGCAAGTCAGCTAACTTATATGGTTCCTCATCGATCCGATGACTCCAGCGGGGACAGGAGAGGGTTATATTAGATGCCATATATCAAGTGTCCAGGATAAAGTGTCGCTCATATAGAGTGGGTATTAAAAAAATCCATTAAATGGGTCTGCTCAGAGTTTCTCTATCAAAAGGTCATTAATTTTGAGTTTTAACAGTGTCAACTGGTTTTTTTTTTTTTAATTTACTTATTTTTATTATTTATTTATTTTTGGCTGTGTTGGGTCTTCGTTTCTGTGCGAGGGTTTTCTCTAGTTGTGGCAAGCGGGGGCCACTCTTCATCACGGTGCGCAGGCCTCTCACTATCGCGGCCTCTCTTGTTGAGGAGCACAGGCTCCAGACGCGCAGGCTCAGTAGTTGTGGCTCACGGGCTTAGTTGCTCCACGGCATGTGGGATCTTCCCAGACCAGGGCTCGAACCCGTGTCCCCTGCATTAGCAGGCAGATTCTCAACCACTGCACCACCAGGGAAGCCCTCAACTGGTTTTAATAGTTTTAATTTTCACTTTTCTTGGAATACAAGATAAAGTTTCTCATTCTGATTCTCTTTTTTTGTGCACGGTCATCTGCAAAATGAAAATGCTGCAAAGGGATGATACAGGGAAATTATGCTTGATTTTAGCATAGAGGTGGTCACCAAAAATAAGGGAAAGAAGCTTGGAAAGGTGTTATAAGATGCTCCCTTACAGGCTGAAACAGAGACATTTAAAAGATTGGCCTCACATTGGCATTGCTGGTAACAAAAAGGCAGTTTATTAAAATGGATATTCACCAGGAACTAAAGTAACTTAGACAATGGAGACCCTTAAGGACAAGGGACAAACCCTCTGCTTCGGGCAGCAAAGATCAGTCCAGACTCTCAGAAGAGAGTTATATCCTGGTCAATAAAGTAAACGTGGGAGATATTTTTGCAACATGAGGAGTTCTTGCTCCATGGCCATCTCACCTAGGGGCTGTGAGTCAGACCAACAGCCCATTAGTGACAGGACAGGCTGGGTAGACTACAACTCTCAAATTACAGCAGAAAGGAGTGTAAATATTGGGTCTCCCAACTTCCTTTGGTTGAAGTGGGAAGGACAGCGGAAGTAAAAGAGATTAAATTGTCAGTCTTCAAAGTCGGGGAGCGGGCTGTACTTGTTTCTGTGTTTCCAGACTAACACGGGTGCAGTTTACTTAGGAGATGCCTGCTCACTCCATGTTGAACAGAGCTCATCCTCCAGCTGGTGGAGGAGCTGGGGAAGTCACATTCACACCTCTTGAGACACACAGCGGAGGTTCCCTGGGTGTGACGCCGAAGCCCAGACTCCCTGCTTCTTCCAATGTCTGTGCTAAGGGAACGTTGGGTTTTCAACAGGCAACCCATATCATACCAGTTTGGATGCCTTCACAGAGACACAACTGAGATTCTTTATTCATAAACCAAGTGCGAGTGTCATTTTGTTATTACCTTGGTTCACCCTAGGGCCAGTGCAAGCAGGATAACAAAATGCAAAGGTCCTTAGAATCAAACAGCCCTGGAATTAAGTCATAGCTCTGGCACTCAATCATTGTGTGATCTTGGGCTAATTACTTAACCTCTGACTTCAGTTTTCTCACCTGTAAATTGGAGATAATAATAACTCTCTTGAAGGATTCTTGTAAGGATTTAAGATACAATCTATCACATGGTAGCCACTGAATGAATAGTAGGTCAGGGTTAAATGGTTTAATTGTTTGAGAGGGCATGCTAAGATGTGCAGGCTGCCTCAGAAAAAATTATTGGTCAAATAAGTCTAGTCACAAGTGCTTTGAGAATATGTAAATTATATTGATTTCCATGTATTGAATGGGTCTGTGAGATCATCAGAAAGTTTAAGCTATGTGCTCTCTTCATTAAAAATAATTCAGAAGATGTGTTCATTCAAGTACAACCTGATAAAATTTGCTAACAAAAAATCAGTATGGTACATTTAAATGACATCATTTGGTGATCTATTACCACGTGTCCATTTATGCAAGAATACCAACACTAGGGCTAGGTTGGGATGCATATCTCACTGCAACAAATTTACATTGTCTCTAAAGACAAGGTGTGATGCCTGACTGTTGGAGAAAGAGTATTACTTTCCGGTTTAAAACAATTAGAAAATAAAGATAAATGTGAAGGATCTCATAAGTACTGTGCCTGTTCCAGGGTCCATATGAGAATATGAGGGGATTACCATTTTGCCAGTCAAGACATGGGTAGACCACTCTTCTAACCATCTGGAAATTCAGCCTTTAAAATGTTCTAAAATTGCTGCTCAAAGCATTTTATCTTAGGTGCTAAATTTCAAACATTTGAATTTTTGAATAAAAGGCGGTGGATTTTCATTAAGTTTGGCTTTCACCCTTGGTCCAACAAAAGTGAGCAGAAAAGACTACCAGAAATTCACTTCATATGCCACTTCTACCTGTACAATTCCAAAAATTCATTTTTTTTAACTTTGCGAATAAAGCAATAAATTCTAGCGCTATTGCAATTTATTATTGACCCAGCCATTTTCTTCCTATGATGCTTTTCTGAATTTGAACAACACCATTGTGTCATCAATAAGGAAACAAGCAAAGGAGCGATACATAAACAAAGCCACTGCTTGATTTAAAGTTGTTACAAACAGTAAAGAGTTATTTGGTTTCTTTGCCATAGACCAAGCCTAAAATGTGGGGTAAAGATAATGTATGTTGGAAGCACAGAGTAAAATAGGCTGTTGACCCACCCACATGGTTTAGCCCTTCCATCAACACTCAGATACTTAGAATCTTGGGAACATCTCAGAGCCTCATTCTACGTGTCACCAAATGGAGGCAACTTTCTCTCATATTTTATCACCTAATCCCCACATTTTTTAGCATTATACATTTTTGTCATATTAGAAATGAATTTAGCTAAATAAATAACGAATGGTTCAAATCAAGCAAATTTTCTTATTTGTTAAAGCATTTGAATAATACCTGCGAAAGGTAGGGTAAGTCTAATTCATAGTGGTTTGGTAAGAAGATCACTGAAGTTTATATGATGGTATTATCTAGAAATATTGAAGAGAAGCCAGCCACACTTCCCATGAATGGCAGGAACTCAATTTATAAACATGGTCTTCTTTGGAGGTAAGAGAGTCATCTTCTCGAGAATGCTTCATTCCTGATTCAGAAGCAAAAGCTCCACCAAAATGATCATATAAGTGGAGGCAGTCCCAACTCTAGTCACATCTTCCTGACCCATTGATGAAAGAAAAACACTTAACAGTGCTATTGGAAGATTTCCAGAAATATGGCGGACTTGATTAGTTTAAAATTCTCTGTTCCTTCAGTGCTTAGAAATGCTGCCAGATAAAAAAGCCTTTAAATCCTAGCTCATCGCTAAGAAAAGTAAGGAGAATCCTCATAAGCCAAAAGGAAAAGGAAAATAAAAATCAGAACAACAGATGGGAAGTGACTCCTTGAGATTTCCCAGTCCTGGTGACCTGAGGGGTTTATATTTATTGGTCACACAAGGGCTGGCTCCAGGGACTTGGCCTCAAAGAGTTGGAGTCAAGCTTCACTGACCGCTGTGAAGGGCTACATACCCAGAGAAAGAATAGAATAGGAAAAATCAGCCTACAGGCAAAGGATGAAAAAAAGAATTATTTGCAGTCTTTGCCCAGGTTTAAGGTGGAGATAGAGAAAGCTAGGAAGAGAATTTATATCTATGGGCTTGTCTTTATTTGGACTGAAGTTTCACTTTATCTTTATAGCCCAAGAATCCCAAACTGAGAACAGATTCTTCCAGGCTGGTAATATTCCAGGGATGCCTGTCAGAGCAGAGACAAAGCATTTTTAGAGGAAGACAATTTCAAATGATCCTGTATAGGATCTCCACACAGAAAAAAGTAATTAGATCTACTATAAGTTATGACTGAATGCTTTGACTTCATGGACACCAAAGGTTCTCAATTTTTATTAAGTCCCAACACTCCTGTGGGAAGCAACAGGCTTCTTTCAGCAAATTCAACTAAGGCAGTAGACCTCAATGAAGGTAAAGTGGCTCCACATTCTTGGATGGATGCTGGAATGAAGAGGGTCTCGGGGTTTGAAACACACACACAGACACACACACACACACGTCTAATTCCGATATCCCCCTCTTAATGAATCACTGATTAAATCTTTAATGTGCAAGGGGAGTTCCTGGAAGTCAAATCAGGAAAAATCCATTGGACTCACAGATGCCATCTTTCTATTTTTGCTTTTCTTCCTTTCTCTCTTCTTATCTCCTTTCCTTCCTTCCTTCTTTCTTTTTAAAATGTACATAAGCAGCTATGAAACAGGAACTTTGTGGATTTGTTTCTTATTTTCTTATTAAATATGACAAAAACGATGGCAATGGCTATAGTGGTGGTAAAGCTCTGCTATTTCTCCATAATTTAAACTCTTGATACTTTTGGAAGTTGTGTTTATTTGGAAAGAAGATGATGTTAAAATCTAAGGTCATTGGCTCAATCATGGAAAAGCTAGTTAGCGGTACCCTGGCTCACTGTGTTGAGGGTCACCTTTTATTCCTTCTCTCCTTCCTTCCTTTCTCTTCTTCTTTCTCTAACTTCATCAGAAACGACTGTAAGGCAGCTGATAAATAAGCAGATGAGGAAATTGTAGATATAAAAGCAGAGATGGAGAAGCCAAATGTTAGGCTGCACACAGAATGTGTACATTGAAGTCTAGTTCTCTTCCTCCAGGTAGGCCACCGGAATGCACTGGACACAATCTCAAGGTACCTTTGCAGGTGGAGTTCTGAAGCAACTTTTCTGGAAAACACAACTCAAATGTGCCATAAGCACATTCTCTCCTGTGCCTGCACTAAATAACTTAGCCCTTCCTCACTTTCCCCAGAGTAAATCATACTCCACAATTAACTGGTAAATACTTTAGATTTTACTAAAGATTTTGTGTGGAGACAGAGAAAAGTTAAGTTGTACCCATAAGCACAAATTGAGGAAAGTTCTCTTTATTTTTATTTATTTTAACATCTTTATTGGAGTATAATTGCTTTACAGTGATGTGTTAGTTTCTGCTTTATAACAAAGTGAATCAGCTATACATATACATATATCCCCATATCTCCTCCCTCTTGCGTCTCCCTCCCACCCTCCCTATCCCACCCCTCTAGGTGGTCACAAAGCACCTAGCTGATCTCCCTGTGCTATGCGGCTGCTTCCCACTAGCTATCTATTTTACATTTGGTAGTGTATATATGTCCATGCTACTCTCTCACTTCGTCCCAGCTTACCCTTCCCCCTCCCTGTGTCCTCAAGTCCATTCTCTATGTCTGTGTCTTTATTCCTGTCCTGCCCCTAGGTTCTTCAGAACTTTTTTTTTTTTTTTTAGATTCCATATATATGTGTTAGCATACTATATTTGTTTTTCTCTTTCTGACTTACTTCACTCTGTATGACAGACTCTAGGTCCATCCAGCTCACTACAAATAACTCAATTTTGTTTCTTTTTATGGCTGAGTAATATTCCATTGTGTATATGGGCCACATCTTCTTTATCCATTCATCTGTCGATGGACACTTAGGTTGCTTCCATGTCCTAGCTATTGTAAATAGAGCTGCAATGAACATTGTGTTACATGACTCTTTTTGAATTATGGTTTTCTCAGGGTATATGTCCAGTAGTGGGATTGCTGGGTCGTATGGTAGTTCAATTTTTCGTTTTTTGAGGAACCTCCATATTCTTCTCCATAGTGGCTGTATCAATTTACATTCCCACCAACAGTGCAAGAGGGTTCCCTGTTCTCCACACCCTCTCCAGCATTTACTGTTTGCAGATTTTTTGATGATGGCCATTCTGACACGTGTGAGGTGATACCTCATTGTACTTTTGATTTGCATTTCTCTAATGATTAGTGATGTTGAGCATCCTTTCATGTGTTTGTTGGCAATCTGTATATCTTCTTTGGAGAAATGTCTATTTAGGTCTTCTGCCCATTTTTGGATTGGGTTGTTTGTTTTTCTGATATTGAGCTGCATGAGCTGCTTGTAAATTTTGGAGATTGATCCTTTGTCAGTTGCTTCATTTGCAAATAGAAAACATAGGCAGAACACTCTATGACATAAATCACAGCAAGATCCTTTTTGACCCACTTCCTAGAGAAATGGAAATAAAAACAAAAATACCCAAATGGGACCTAATGAAACTTAAAAGCTTTTGCACAGCAAAGGAAACCGAAAACAAGATGAAAAGAAAGTTCTCTTTAGAACACACATTTGCTCCTACGAAAATCCTCTTACTTGCCAGCTCACCTCAGGGCAGCATCACAGCCTGAATGTCTTTCCCAATCATTTTCAGGGTGGGCTTAAGCCCTGAGGAGAAAGTGGCAACTAAAAAGTTGTAGCGACCACCAAGCGTGTAGGGCGTAGTGACATGAGTCTTCATCTTAATTGCACCCGGGCATCTTAAATGTGCCATTGTATTGTGCCTACCTATGGCAATGCCTGGTAATGTTCTATTTGCAGGAGGTGCCCAGTCAATCAAAATCAGCAGGCATTTCTTCCAAACCTGGTAAGGCATGGCACTGCAGTGGTGCCATGGGAGATTCAAAGAGGTATTTTGTCCATAAAGGAACTTAAGAATCTGTTCAGGAAGACAACAGTGTGCAAAAGAAATGATTGGAGAACAGCACAGGAATCACCACAGTAGAATGCAGCACCGCAATCACAATAGAATGCCAGGGAGTCTAAGTGCCCACGTGGTGAGGCTACAGCCTGAGAACAATTGCTCTGCAGAGATGGATGATCAAAAGTTGTGACTTGCCTGCGCAATAGAGGCAGGAGTAGGCTGATGGGAGGAGAGCTGGAGACGACTGTGAGTTTGCTTTTCTGAGCATTGCAAGTAGTGATGGGGGGTACCTGCCCTCTGACTGCTGCCTGAGGCTCAGCTCCACATGGGAGGAGCATAGATTCACAAGGGGGAGAGAGATCCTTTTCTTCTTGTGGGTCTAATGCAGGGCAAGTGCCCTGCCATGGGGGCATATGTTTCCATACACAGTATATTTTTGTTTACTCATATTTTAGTAAATCTAAATTCCACAGAAGCTTGTGCTGTTTTGAACACTTAGGACAGTGTTTTTATCCTTCATGAAAAATGAAGAGATGGACTCCGATATAAGATACCATTTGGTATGGAGACAGATGATTTTTTTTAAAAATTTTACTAGCGATAGATTTAAAAGAACAGAGAAATTCGCCTCCACCTCAGTGGCTATGACATTAAAGCCACACTAAACACATGAACTGTCCACCTCTTAAAGGATTTCTTAGGTCCTCATCCATGATCAGGTACCAAGACCCCACTGGTAATGCAGCTTTCAGCCTGGAAGCCTTTCAGCCTTCGTTGCAGCATGTTTCACTCTCTGAGGTCCACCTCCAACGCCTTCCACATCCCAAAGTCCTCCCCGACGACTCCTACTCTATGTACCCACTTCCTTTCCAGAACTTTCTGGGATCACTTAACCTCTTGAATGCCACTGAGTGTGATCTGCTTTGCAGTGTACTCACTAATTCCGGTCTCAACCTTCCAGAAGCGACTGGTTACCTAAGAACAGGAACAAGATTTAATCATTTTGGTATAACCCGAATCCCCAGCATAATGCACAGAACACAGTGGTTAAAATTGTTTTGCATTGAATTGAAAGCCTTTTTGATGACCTCTCATGAGTCTATATTTCTCAACATTAATTTCCCTTCTTTCTAGCATTTTCGTGGACTCTTCAATGCACTACCCAGATCCCCCTTCTGGAACTGAAGAACTCTTACCCCAACTGCTGGGAGTCCATCCTCAGCCGTCAGCACCTTTAGGGATTAGCACAACTGCTGAAAGCTTCCTCACCCAAGGTCACCCCACTCCAGGGAAGCCGGTCCCAGTGACAGAGGGTGTGAAGGCCTGGAACTCTCGCCCCCTTTGGGGACCACTCGGTTGGGTCATCCATCTTCAGGTCTGCAGAGGTGACCGCATCACAGCTGGACCCTTCCCTCTGCTTGATCCTGCTCTGTTCCCTTCCACGCGTTTTTATCCCAGGAACAGGCCCTAAGACCTCTTACACACAAACGTCCTTTCAGTCCTCTTTCCAGGGAGCACAGTCTGTAAAAAGAACATGAAGTTACTGCATGGCTTTTATTTTGTCATTGACCTGTCACAGTACCCACGAGGATAGTGGCTACAGAGGAGGGTGTCTGAGATTTTTATAGTGATGTTCTACTTGGTGGCCCATGGTATTCTATTTAATGACCAAAATTCCCTGCTTCTCCTCATTGTTTTGGAAATAAATACAACAGATGGTTGGTGGAAGAAACTAAACTACACTCCTAGTTCTCCTGGGGGTTGTTTAATTTATCTTTCCAAAACAAATAGTTGTACTGTGTTTACCTGCCAACAGAGAAATGCCTGAATTCATATCCCTTCTCCTATTTGCAGAAGACGTACATGTCAAAAATTTTGAGATGATTTTCTAAGTGCTTCGAAAATCCTGTTATAAAGAAAATCCTCACACTATAAATTATGTATGAAAAAATACAGATAGAAAATGCTTCTGAGGAAACAAGTTCATGAAGGGAAACTCATTTTATATCTTTTCTGAGATAAAAGGCATGACCCCATTTTGGGAGAAAGCAGTTGAAAATCTATATGTGAAGCTAGAGCATCAAAAAGTAACATTCTCGGCAAATATAAATTTCAAGTGGTATTATAAAGCTAGTGCAGAAAATTCAATCTTTTGGAGCATTTGATTTGAAAGATGTCAAACTCATGTCAGGTATTGTGATATTTTGGGAATCCATTAAAGTTCTTTAGGAAGAAAAAAATGTGGTCAACAGAAATTACATTTTTAACTTGCAACAAGGCTACAGTAGAAATTAATAAAAGCAGGGAAATGGCTTAGTGATAAAAATATTATAAACGGGAAATAAAATATTTTCATGGCACGATTTCTTACTGTAGAAATCTTTATGATAATCAACAAAATAACTCTGAAAATAATTCATGATATGAGACTCAATTTTGTTGTTGCTGTTGTTTTTAATATTAAGAGCTGTGACCAAATCTTTTTATGGGAAAAGATGTTGATGACTGTTTTTAAAGGGACTGCACTCTTTTAACTACGGCTGCTAAGAAACTAGCTCTGTATAGAAATTTATTAAATGCTTTAACATTTCATTTTTGAGAACACGTATGATGTGCCAGATATTTCCAATGTATAACTGCATTTAATTTTTGCACCTATCTTTTGAGGTGTCATCACTCCTATTTTAAAAAAATGAAAACTCAGGCTCAGAAAGGTTATGTAACTTGCCTAAGGCAGGATTTCAACAAAGATCTAGAAACTCAAGACCATGGCTAATTTAATTACAACATAAAATCAGCATCTAAGTGATTTGCTTTTCAGGTTTCAGGAGATTCAATTTCTGATCAGGCATTATATTCAGTTCTTGCAAATTGCTGTCCCAGTTCTTTTGTTTGGGTGTGGAAGAGATTCTGAAGCTCTTTGCAGTGTATTTACTCTTTTTAAATATTTTTCAAACATACCAAAAAGTGACTTGATCTTTTGACCCAAGCATCTAGAGGATACTTTTCTTCATCCTAAAAGTTTAATAGTTGTTTTTTAGGATGTGAATCAGTTGTTTTAGGTCTATTCTCCCAAGTCCACGGTGGGACACTTTAACATTTATATTCAGGTCTTTTTTTAAATTAATTTTTTAATTGAAGTATCACCGATTTACAATACTGTGGTGGTTTCCGGTGTACAGCAAAGTGATTCAGTTTATATATATATATGTATACATATATATATATATATATTTAGGTCTTTTATTCCCAGAAGAGTCTTTTTTGATTATAATTTTAAATATTAGTTTACTTCATTACTTTTTTTTCTTTATCAGGGACTCTGGTAGATTCCTTATTTTCTATATCTATAGCTATCATTTTGTCTTTAATATTGTTTACCTGTTTCTTTATTTCTATTTTTTTTTTATGTTTCTATTTTCATGCCTCTTCTCAATGCCCCTTGGTGTATTTTCAGGTGATGCTAGTCTCCCTTGGATATTTGTAATTAGTGTTCATTTCTGATATGATATTGTATTGTTCCTCAACTTTTTCTTGAAATTAGTCCAGCCTTACCTCTCATATTTCTTATTTCATTCTTACCTCTCATCTTTCTTAAGACGTCCACTTTTGTGCTGAGTCTCTGAGCTCTGACTCAGGGTGTTCTTTCGTATCTGGCATTGCTTTTGATGATGTTTATCTCATGCTGGAGGGTTGTGTGACAGCTTTCCTCTGCTTCACATTGGATTCTGGGTCCTTTGTGAGGGTTTTAGGTTTTTACCAAACCATTAATAACAGTTCTTCCCCTTTAAGTGGAGGGAATTTGAGTGGCCTATGAGTTTCCTTAGATAAGATATGCCCTCTTCTATTGGTCCATAGAAGTTTCATTTCTTTAATACACAGCCTTTGGGGAAGAACAGCTTTCATTATTGTTGCCCTTGTTTCCCTGATAGATTGGAACTTCTGGAAACTCTTCCTGGACGAGCCTGGAGTCATTTCACTCTTCTGAGAGTCCTTCTAAGGACTGCCCGTCTGGTCTGCAAACCTCAAGCCTCTACAACTCCCTCTCCTCCCAGTTTCACCCCTTTCAGTGTGTCCCTTCTCAGGGTGGGACCCACCTCTGCTGTGTGCGACTTCTATCTGATGTGTCACCACTTCTGCCCACTGCACCCCCTGTTCTCGGGGATCTCACTTGGCTTCCTGCTCTTCCAGGGCCCCTGGAGCTAGCACTGCTGGCTTTGGACATTCATTGCCCCATGACATGTACACTGAAATTTGTAATCGTCCTTGTATCCTTGTTACACGGTGGACATGGGTTTACATCTCCATGTTTTTTTGGAACTGTGTGGAGATTTAGAGTCTGAAGCTATAAAATAGAACTGTTTATTCTAACTTTATATGTCCTTATATATTTTTGCCCAAAAAATCTGTCAAATTCTGAAAACACGTGCTAGAAACATCTCATTACCATTGTGCTTTTTCTGGTCTTCTTGTGTTTCCATAGTTTTTTCTCAGTGAATATTGTCATGTTGTTTAGTGCTGCAGGGAAGGAAAAAGTTTTCCTCCACCCTCTCTGGGTCCTTGGCTGGGTCTGAAAATTAAACTGACAAAGACAGATTGACAGGAGAAAAGTGTACACATTTTGTTAAATGTGTACTCTCTTAGCAACTCTAAAATAAATACTGAGAACTCTGCCACCCCTCTCCTCCGTATTTTACTGTCATCTTCCTCCTCTCTCCCCTCTAAACTGTTGGTTCTGAAATGACTCTGATGATTTACTGCTAGTTGCAGATCCAGCAGCCCTGTTTCAGCACCTCCCTTCCCGTTTCTCTCTCTGCCCTTTTAGTCTTGACCACTCCTTTCTCCTCAGAGCACAGACTCCAGGGCCAGACTGCCTCAGTTTGAATCCCAGCTCCCTGCTTAGCAGCTGTGTGACTTTG
This sequence comes from Balaenoptera musculus, assembly GCF_009873245.2. NCBI lineage: Eukaryota > Metazoa > Chordata > Mammalia > Artiodactyla > Balaenopteridae > Balaenoptera > Balaenoptera musculus. Next base: position 75,496,504 of record NC_045801.1, on the reverse strand, counting down.
AGGAATTTGCTATCTGTAGAGTATGACTAGCTTGGCTGTGAAAATTAAATGAGTTGATTGGTGTGAAGCCATCCAAGAAGTGCCACCTATGTTAGCAATCGTGGTGGTTGTTCTCTTTCTCCTCTGTCACCAGGCTCATCTGACCCTCCTCCCACCAATGACCAGTCCCCCTTTGTCTCCTTCCTGTGCTCTGCACGCATTGTCTGTCTCCCTAAAGTCTGCCTCTCCTCTTGTCTCTTAAATGCTCTCTGGATGATCTCATCTATTCCCGCGATTTCAGCTACCACTTCTTGGCAAATGGAAATCCCACAGTACCTATGTCTAACTGTACCTAAATTTACCTTCACCGTGAATTTGCTCTGCAGTTAGTAGAAGCCACTGGGAAGCCTGGGAACCTCGCCCCGATGCTCTCCCCAAGGCTCTACATCTAGCCTACCCTTTACTCCTGCCGCAGTCATCTAACAAGAGTCTCACGCGTTCTGCGTCTCACAGCTTCCCACCCCCCAGAACGATGTCCTCAGATCCTCTCTTCACAATTGCTCAGAGCTTATCTCCTCCAAGAAACTTTCCTTAATCCCACTTCCTCCTGGCTGAACGAAGGCTCGCTTCCAACCCCCTCATTTCCATGCGTAGTATTCCCAATAGTGCTCAACTCATGCTCTCCCTCATAATAATATAATCTTATGTTCCCTCTTAGAAAATATACGGTATGTGATAGAGAAGGGGTCTTCAACTAAAAGATTTTATTTTAGATAAATGACCAAAAAGCATGGTTAGTCATTAATCTAAAAATGTAACGTTGTGTTTGGCTTGGAACAAAATATGCATTAGAGTGAACTTAAGTTTTAGCTGCATTGAAACCTCATACTTGGAAATTTTATTTTGTTTAAAAGTAATCTTTGTGATTTGTTACTAGATGACAAACTTAAAGAGACTTTCACAGAGTCCTCTCTGCAAGCCTTTCTCGTCTAATATGACACTGAAGGCGTGAATAATCCTCTTCCTAAATAGATGAAAAATCTGGTTAGTATAGTTTTACACTTTCAACTTTCTAAAAAATTATTAAAACATCTTAATGCACGATAGAAAAAAGTTTGAGAAGATGTAGACTTAAAAAACTGTTAATGATAATCTTTCTTTTTTTCTTTTTTCTTCGTTTTCTGGGATCTTAGTTCCCTGACCAGGTGTCGAACCCGTGCCCCCTGCAGTGGAAGTGTGGAGTCCTAACCACTGGACTACCAGGGAATTCCCTGTTAATGATAATCTTGAAGCATTGGGTTGGCCAAAAAGTTCATTTGGGTTTTTCTGTATCATCTTACAGAAAAACCCCAAAGAAAGTTTTGGCCAACCCAATAGATTTGTAAATTTCCTTCCATCTTTCCCTCCCTCACTAACATGTAATGAGTTGTTTGGAAGAAAAATCCTCACAATTCTGGAGGTCTCTGGTTTCCTAAATTCAACAATTTCTAATTATTTCAACTCTAGATCAAAAATAGTGGGAACTTTTGTTAATATGTGTTGACAGTTGTGTATGAAAATGATCATGTAGAAACTGGTTTGTAGTTAGTCCAAACACATACTGTGGTTGATAGAATAATGTTTCCCCAAAATGTCTATGTCTTAATCCCTGGAACCTGTAATATGACAAAAGGGACTTTGCAGATGTGATTAAGTTAAAGATTTTGGTGTGGGAAGATGAGTCTGGATTATTTGAGCCCAGGGTAATCACAGGAGTCCTTATAAGAAGGAAGCAAGAGGGTCAGGGTCCGAAAAGGAGATGTGATGAGAGAAACAGAGGCTGAAGTGATGAATGATTAAAAAAAACAGTGACTCATGAGCACATTATGTAACTTCTCTGAATCCCAGCACGAAATCTCTCAGACACTATCAAACTGCATTCTTTTAAAAGGAAAATATTTAGTTTATGTATTAACTGCTTTGTAAAAAACAGAAATGTCTTGATGGCCCAATACTTTGCGAACCTCTAAGAAGTTGTGAACCACCGTTAGGGAATCCTGCTTTGTGCATATTCCTCTTATAACATAGATCATGGTGTATCATAATAATCTTAAAATATGCTACTTTCCCCTGGTAGACTGTGAACACAGTGATATTAGTTCCTGCATCTCATTAATCTTGTGATCTCAGGACCTAGCATAGCGCTTGACACAAAAATAAGTGCTCAAACATATATTTCTTGAATAAATCCATCAATCAGTGAAAAAAAGTCTGTAGACTATTCTGATCAAATTCATATGTCGGATATGAGGAGCTTTGTTTGTTTCTTTTAATATTTTTAGACATTGCAATGTTAATTCTTAAACAATGAACTAATTTTTTAAATAAAAACACGGGCAGAAAACTACAAAGTTGTTTTCCAAAGAAAGTTCTTGGAAAGAACAATAAAATAGTTTGAAAACAAAGTCCTGTTTGTAAGAAAAATCTGGTCGTTTTTAAGGATCAACCGTCAGCATGTTGGTTGGCGGCCACAGATGGAAAATCGCTCTTATCATTTTATGTCATTGCAAATTTTATCCTATTTTTTTCCTTTACAACAAAAATTTGCAAAGCTTGAGATGGAAAAAAAATGAGAGGTTATGTATGAAGCTAAGAAAAAAATCTTTAGACATTTTCAACAGTTATTGTTTTTTGTTAACTGACATAGATTCTTTCCTTGGCCAAGCTCTAGTCAGGCTCTTATGAACTTTCTTCTCAACTAGGCCCCGACTTTGAGTTTCCATGTTCATTTCTGCATCTTCCAATTTTAGCAAGAATTCTACTAAGGCAGTTTTTAGCTAGAATCCCACATCCTCCATATCTCATCACCCTTGAAATCGAATTGGGTTCCTCATCCCCTATCACACCCAGCCCTTCATCCCCATTCGTTCCCAACTGCCTGCTTTTTGCTGTATCTTGAGTTGAATCCAATTTCTCTCCCCCGCTGCAAGACCCCATGGCAGTGGTCCTTGCACCTATCACAATGGTCCCCCTTAGATAAAGCCTGTCTTACCATTCTTTTAACAAATATCATGAATGATTTTTCTTTAACATAACGATAGAATTCTTTCTATCTCTATGGCATATGTTGATTCCAAATATGATACTAATTAGTATCATCCTCCTTTTATATTGCCTATATTTTTGTTGGAAAAATATTGTCTTCATTCCCTGCCACACTGACAAGCATGATATGTATTAAATAAAATTATTTTGTCATATATGTATAGATATCATGATCACAGAAACCATGGCAATTTGACTCTAAGAACGGAGATTAAAAGCGTATCTTCCCCCTCCCCAAAGTTTACATAGAATGAATTTCAAGATGAATTTGGCTTGAGAAATAAAGTGAAATACTTGGGAATAACTATTTGCATTCAATCTATATTTTTAGCTATATAATGTGATTTCTTTTCCTAACACAAAGCTTTCAAATCCACAGCTTAAAATAAGTGTATAGATTACAAATGGCATTTTTCAGAGGCTCTTTCAAAGAGACTGTGAAAAGCTCTCTTCCATTTGTGGATGTGATCAAAATGGAAAATGGGACTTGTTTTTTTTTGAATACCAGAAGGAGCAGCTTAGTCTCCCTGAGCCAGCAGAAAGGAAGCATTCCTGTTGTTCGTCCCTTCTTCCAGTTCTATCCTGACTCCATTCCCCAGAAAGTAAGCCAGATGCAGGAGTAAACACCATTTGGCCAGCTATGGCCATTTTGATTCCCAAAGAAGTGAGGGTGGGGTGTACATTTCACCCCTGAAAGTAACACAGCTTTCCCCCCTGGCAAAGCATACAGATGCCAGACAGTCCCTAGGAAGAATAACTGTAGTTATTTATCAGCCAGCTCTTATCTAATTTATTCCTTTAAGCATGGCATTAAATCAGTCATTGCTTTCTCACGCTTTTTTTTTTTTTTTCCTGTCTAGGCTGCATATCATGATTTCTGTTTGTTGAAGTCTTTCTCATCCTTCAATGCCCCTCCTCAATGCAAATTTATTGAAAATAATCTTTAACAAATTTATAAAGTTCGTAGAGTTGTGATCAGAGAAAGGCTTATATTGCACATCGGGATATGAAATATTAAAAAGAGAAAATACAGAGACCATTATGTCCAAGTTGGCTTCCATTTTCTGAAGTCTACCGACTATCCACATGTTCATTACCTAAGAAAAGGTGGTTACTATTAGCAGCTGGAAACCTCTCCGTTATCTAGCAACACAAAGGTGCTAAAAGCAAACCAGTGAAATCCTTGCCAGGTACCCTCGGTGTGAATTAATCTCATGTTCTCCTGTGGCTTGAGAGTGTCTTAGCTTTCAACCAGCTTAGAGCACTTCAAAAAGTCACTTGCACACTCATTGATTGAGGAGCTATGTGAAGATAACATGCTAGGGACTGAGGATACAAACATGAAGAAGTCATGAGTTGAAAGAAACACAGAGAAGGAAGGGATGAAGGGGTGCTGTAAGTGAAAGTCAGGGCCCTCGTCGATATTTATTAAATAAAGGATTGAATGAATGAATGAATGAACGAGGGCAGCCATGACCTCTCTTTTGCATTCTGGATTCATCTTTAAGAGCCTAATAGACACCACTGTAGAAATGTCTTACCTCAAAGGCAGCTGGTCTCAAACTGAACTCATGATTTCTTCCTTTTCTGTTCTTTGATTTGGTTGTAGGTCTCTCTTAGACTAGAAATCACACATCATTTTGGCTTCTGCTCACCTAATTTTGGGTCCATCTTTGCCCAAGTCCTGTTGGCACTGCCCGTCTCCCCTCTGCTCCATCCTACAGACATTGCCTTTTTCAAACCTTGGTCGCACTGCAGGAGGATTTTCACCTGTCTCCTCTAAATCCCTGGGCTCTTTGTAATTCATCATCTCCACCGTAACGAAAATTAGATTTCTAAACCCTACCTTCTCAGTTGTCCTTAAAATCGTCAGTGACTCTTAGCTGAACTTTCCTTCATAATCCCAAACAAATTGTCAGTCGCAACTTCATCTCATGCTCTTTATCATACACATTCAGGCCAGGACTTTTCACAGAGTCAGAACCACAGGGGGCGCTAGTTCTTGGACCCCATTCCTACTCTACCAGTCAGACTGTCTAGAGAAGCAGCCTGGAATCTACATTTGTACTAAGCTCTCAGGCACACAAAGGTTATAATCACACTAGGTTATAAACTGCTCAAAGGAGCTCTCTGCTCTTTAGTTCTCCCCGATCACACTCTCTTTCTGCCTAAAATGCCCCCCTCTCCATCTTGATACTGCCACAGACCAAGATTAGGATGTTTCTTTTTCCATTTCCCTGACTTTTCAGTTACAAAACAGAAACAGACTCGCAGACATAGAAAACAGACAAGGAGCAGGTAGGGTTGGCCCTATTTTATTGGTGAGAATATTGAGGCACAGGAGGGGAAACAGCTTAACTAGCCTTAGTTAACTTTGGAGTAGTGTAGTCAAAGAGCCCCTCTCACATATCTTGGTATTTCATACTCAAGTCCTCACAATTAGACCACTGTGACTCTTTTCAAGGAAGATTAGTGAATATTTGTGTACGAATATTTTAAAGAATCTAAGTAACCATATGAATTGATTGCAAAATATTAAATGTTATAAATAAAAAAGAAACTAAAGAATTTATTGAAACTTACTGGACATGTTGATCAAAGTATAAAAGAAGAAATTTCACTCTAAGTTTGGCTCAGTTTAAGCTACTTCTCCTGCCTGTAAACTTTGAAAATAGATGTGCCTGCAATTTAGAGAGCAAAACACATGGCCAATTTTTCAGTCCATTTATCATCTTTTAAATTCTTCAGGAAAAATAGTCAACATTATTCTACTCCGTCACATCAGTGGCATTGAAATAGAAGGAAATTTATATTTATAGGATGATTTCATGCTCAGTATATCTCAAAGTACAATTTAAAGTCATGAATTAAATAGAAATTATACTCAATTTAGATAAAAGTAATCTTGTTTCTTCTAGAAAGAGTAATGAGTAAGAACATTTTATTCCCTGAAGGATTTTGCATTTTACAGTCATCAGATTATCGGTTTTTAATTTGTTAAATTTAAGGTGACACTCTTAATACTCAGAAATGTGTGTTTATTCAAAGAGCTTTATGTGGACCTGGTAACTTTTTTCAATTCACATGACATATTGAGTAAACTTAATATTCATTACTCTAATAAAGATTTATTTGTTTCTCCATATAGATTTATATTTCTCTACCTTTACATGTGTATAACATACCTTTAATATTTGTTTCAGCAGAATGAAGCAATTGCTGTTGCATAACGTATTTAACTCATTATTGTACAATAACGTCTAGGTAAATTATCAAGATGCCAACCTGGGTGTATGTATATGAAGAACTCAAAGTGAGCCTTGAAATGACCTAGGGTAGTACAGAGAATCAGTGCAGTCTTCAGAGTTTCCTGAATAAAGTAAGGGCAGTGAAGTCACAGAAGGACGTTCCCCAATTGGCAAACTTTGCCATCATTAAAAATGAAGACTAGTTTTTGAGATGTTCAGGGTAGCTGTTATGTAAGTGCAGGTGTTTTTGTATTGACTTACAACTAGCCCAAGTGTGTTAATTATTCGATCAGCCAACCATGGTTCCTCTGACACAATGAATAACCCACATAGAACATTTTGCTGTTCACAGAATGATTTCACAATTCGAGAAGCCAATCCTGTGAGTTAGAGATCATCATCAGTCTCTTTCGTATGAGGAGTTTGATGTCCAGAGAGATTAACACATGCACTTAAGGACCCGTCTAAGCTCCTAAACCATAGACTTACACTGGCACCTGGGACTTCTGACGCCTGTGCTCATTCCAAAGATCTTGCTGTTTATAAATGCTCTATAACCATTTTGCCCTACTGTGTACCCAAACAAATGCTTGGCTTCAAGAGGAATATTTTACAATAGGAAAGCCTCCTGATCAATTGCCTACAGATGGAGACAGAGACGAGCAGAGAATCTGGGATAAAGCTTGGAAATGTAGTGAAGCTTGGAAATCTTTCAGCAACGAGTAGCTAACAGTTTCTCCATGCACGATTTCAGAATTACTCACATGGTATTTTTGGGCTAAACAGATTAGCTGCAGACACAAAGCATCGATGAAGGGAATGCATATCATCAGTGACTCAGAAAAATAACCTGTTCCAATCACCTTTCCATTTTTACAGACCAGAGCTTATTGAATCAGCTTTCGTGGTCATTGATAACAGATGTAATTACTTTCAGTTCTTTATCTTTCATGGGACTTCCTGTTTTCAGAACATTTATAGGATGTTCCCAAAGCATACATGGCAGGAAAGATTCTGGGTTTAATCCCTTAGAGAGGCTTCAAGCTACAGCTGGCTCAAGTAGCTTGTTCTGGATGGTAAATTTCTAAATCGTGAAACATCCTTGGGTGAACAAGAATTGAAAACGTTTAAATGAACATCTCCTGGCCAAGGGAATTTCCGTGGTACTGTCAGAAAGAGTTAGCTCCCCACAAGTCTGATACCAGAGGAGCTCTTTTCATCTATTTTCTATCATCTAGCCAGTGTCACTTTCATTTGGCTTTTAGCGAGTAAGTGTGAATTAACGATACACCCTCCACCCGTCTCATTATTTTGAAGTGTCAAATCTTATTTTATCATTTGGGCAGGCGTTAGAGACCAGGTCAATTGTGTTATACATTTGGCAATCTTATCATGTCCTTTCTCATTTTCTTGTGTAAAATTACCGAGAATAGAGCAATGCATATGAATATGATTTCATATGTACAGTTAATTTTAATAGCACTTTGTTCTTGCGACTCATCCATGGATACTGACCTGAAATTGTTAGTAGTGAGTTACAGAATACAGTGTGTTATGCTTTATATAATGTATGACAGAGGCATAATGTTTTCTAACTGAAAAATACCATCTGACCATTAGGTCAGAGGATGGCAATTACTATAGAAGCTTGGGTTACAATGATAGAAAATCATTAACAATGATATATTGGTCTAAAACTGTGTACTTTCTGAAATGTTTCCCTCAGTTAACTAATTTCCTTCAAACAGAACTAAGGAAAAAGACCAACTAGGTTGAAGATCTTTTAAATTTTCTTATCTACATCTGTGGGTAAGGCTATCTACTGTGAGCATATTGAGAAAATTCCCCACCTTTCTAAGAATAAGGTTGAGTGAGTGTAATTCCCAGAAAATCTGGTAAGGTTTGGTGTGTTGACTTATTTTTTAATGTCCTCATCTAGTATATAATCATGAATCATCTATGCAGGAAGCTGGTCACATACAGTTGCAAAGTATGAGACAGAATTTTTGTTTTTGTTTTTGTTGTTCCTTCTGACTAATTCAGCTACACACCTCTGGCCAGACCATGGGATGGCTATCTCAAACTGGAATTTTAAGGGCAGAGAAGATTCCACTTAAGAGACATTATTCTGAGCCCTAAAAATGCTATTAAAACTAAAACTTAGGATGATTTTAGTTCCATGCAACAGAAAATCCCGACTCAACATGCTTTTATGATAACAAATATAATAACACAACTTCTGAAGCTATTTGTCACCAGTGCTGATTGGAGCAGAATATTAAGAATCTCAGTATTTCCACTCAGATATCATCAAGTTAATTTATTTCGCAGGTATTAGGTGTGCATGGCAACATTCTGAGGCAAAAAAATTGATGTATTGTCTCATAAGTCTCTTTATTGGCAGAAGAAGCCTTCCTCAGAAGCCCTTTAGCAGATTTATGCTCATATCTCACAGCCTATAATTGGTTCACACAGAAACCAATCCTTGCAAGGGGAAAGGTCCACCATGGTTGGCTTCAACCAATCACGATTCACCATCTGAGACCCTCCTCAGATGGTTCAGGATGGATACCTGAACAAAAGTAAGAAGGAAGGAAGAAGAGGAGTGAGCATTGTGTGTAGGTAAATTCTGTCTGGTAAATATCAATACATCTACATAGTTTTAGAAATGTCAACACATTTATAGTTTCTATTTGCCCTTATTATTACTTCTTTAAATAATGTTTCAAATTTTTAAGATTCTGTACCACACACATTATCTCATTTAATTATCACGGAATTAGCATGGGTTTCATAAATCACAAGCGCAGGTATGTAAAGATCTAGCATTATGTTTTATAACTAAATGAATTTTAAACCTAACACAACATTTTAACTGGTGGTGGAAAAATTATGTTAGTATATGCATGTTAGACTCATAATTTAGAGTTTTATTATTCAATGTAGAATTTTTTTCTTCCCCCTCCCCCAGCTTTTGGGGGGAAAAAGATGGGAAGGTTATATACTAGCAAGGCAGGTGGAGTGCAGGATTTCCTACTGGTTATTCTGTGTCCACCCCAAATAGTATCCACTCACATATCTGTCATCAGTTCTGGTTCTGGGTTGTTAGCCCTTGATGTTAACAAATGCATTTGTTTATCCATGTAGCCATTCACCATCGTGCTCCCTTTCCTCAAGCATCGGTTTTTTGTTTTGGTTTGTTTTGGTTTTTTTCAGGCCCACTGACTTTATCAGCTATTTCCACATTTCCCCAAAGGGCATATGACATATCCTCTCTCTCACACCCTTCTGATGAAATTGGGGAGCACTCAGGACCCCCCACTTAAACAAACACAGTGTCCTATGCCCTCTATTCCGTGCTCTTTACGGTGGCTCAAGGAACTCCAGGGAGTCCAACGTCTGCATCAGCCCACAAATCAACGGTCTGATACTCAATCTTACCTTGGGGTTCTGGATCCCTCCCTTCCACTGGCTCACCCATTGGAAACAGGATGCCCCCTGGTGCCTTTTGAGAAGCCCACAAAGCTAGTGCCATGGCTTGCACATCACGCTTGGAATCCTCATGGCTCTGAATTTCGATCATCAAAACAGGCTTTTTTGAGCCATAAGCCTCTTTTCTCAAACTATTTTCTCAGTTGTGGTTTCCAAGAGTCTAACTGGAAAGTCAAAAGCTTAGGGAAATTAGTATAGAAACTTTCACTGTCACCTGACTATGAAGAAGGGTGGGATATGAGAAAACACAGGAAAGTAATTATAGGTGAATAGAGCAAATCATCATCTTGCTAGACTCTCCACAACGTCACGAAAGTGGTTTTTTAATAGATGATATAGCAATGGCTGGGGGACAATAAGGAAGTGGCCTCAAGCAATTAGCAACTAGCTAAGGAAAGGGCCACCAACTGCAATGCAGAGTTTTCCATTCCAAATCCTTTGTTCTTGTCACTCTGACATCATGCCATTAGCTATTTAGAATATTTTCAAAACCTAAGTGTTAATAATATTCACACGTGGCTCCTGGCCTCCTACGAGGGTCCAGCTGAGAACTGTGTTTGTGTCAGTCACTCCACACGGCCAAGTTCAAAGGCTACGCCACCCACACTCAGGTTCCTGGCCAAAGCTGCGGTATTGTGCTCAAGCCCACAACACCCAGTATCACTCAGACTCTGGGCATTTTCCACTCTGGGCCCCATTTCCTCAGGATTGCTCTTTCCTGCTCAACAGCAGTTTAATCTGAGGAATTAATTTCTGTGAATCTGTTACCTATCCCACCTAAGTTATGCGTAATTTTACCCAGGCACTTTGGGAACAAGAGTTTAATTCATTGGGTGGCATAATTCCACTGGTTGAACTTTCATGAACCAGCCAAACCAGAGAAGGGATGAAAGAGGTAATTTGAAATATTATAAAATCATTTCCTTGTTCAATATACACTAGAGAATGTGAAAAGATGCTCAAATGTCCTCAAATCCATCCCAGTGAACCATCACCACCTCAACCTCTCCACCTCACACTTGGAAAAACAAAGATCCCGAACTTTGTGTTTTAAATATTTCCCTACAAATATAGTGTATAGCTCAATCTTGAATTCCAATGGAACATCTACACAGTCTATTAGTATTTACAGCTTTGACATTTGGCAAGGAATTTTGACCGTGCCCAGGTGAGAAACAGTAAAACTCTCTTGTGTGACAAATTGCTTTGGTATTGAGGGTCACCGCCTGGGTGTGAGCAGAGTCAGTCGGGGAGAAAACTAACCAGTTCAGAGTGTAGTCCTAATGGTTATACTTTAATGAAAAGTTAACTTATATTTAAAAATTAAGCTACCATTTCTGATCTGTTTTACCATTAAGATTGAAGGTGGACCTTCTGTGTTATTTGTCATCCATTAATACACCTTGACATTATCCATCCCTTCACTTAGTATGTTCTTAATGGCAAGGGCACCAAAAAAAATCTTTCCACCAAATACATAAAAAATCACATGTGTACTTTTAACAAATTAATTCTTTCAAGATAACACGTATCAAAAACTTACTAGGCTTAGTAGTGGGAGGATACAAAGATGTAGAGTGTCGTTTTTACCTCTGGGTGCTTCCAGTTTAAAGGAAGAGGCAGGTTTTCAAATAGATCAAGAAAATGTTAGGGTAAGTACCCAGCTGTTGGCAAAGGGATGGAGTCTTACATGATTTAGGAAAAAAAAGAGATGCTCTTTTTGTCTAGAGTGGTGAAGAGGATTTCACTGAAAAGGGAGATTGGGAGGATGGCAGAATTGTGAAGGATGTACCTTAAAGGCTGGTAGGATTTTGAAAGCAAAATTGAAGAGTGCAGTCCCTGACCTTAACGAACTATGAGACCCAGGAATTAACTGTTTCAGGAACCATCTGAAGATGACGTCTGTGGTTTCTTCCAACACCTTCAACTTTTTGAAGAGTTCTGTGTGTCGGATGACTAAGCCAACATGGCCAAGTTATCTCCTAGGGATCTCAAAGGTACATTTCAAATGTAGATAAAGATCTCTATGTCATACCTAAAAGACCTCAAAATTGGAAGAAGCCGCTCCAGTTATGCACAAAATTGACCGATTCTAGGATATAAATGGCACATGGAAGCTGATTAGCTGTCTCCTGCTGGCAGGCTGAGTGACCTTGAACCCAGAGCCCAAGTCATAGTATTTGGGAGAGTCACAGAGGATGATGGCTTGACTGTGCTGCCAGGACAGAAGCAGAGACCCTTGTCATGACTCTTCAGTGCCCAGCGCATCGCACAGCCCCCCCCAAAGCTCCAAAAGATTAATTAAAAATGAAAACATAAATCAAATCAGTCTTCAACACAACTACTATCCGTATCCTTCCCAGATAAATCTCAATTACTAGACCAATAGGGTCAGCCGAAATTGACATTAAACAACCACGTGGGGATAAGAAGAGGATTCAAGATAGAAGATCACTCTTAGGCTCAGAAACGGAGTCATTAAAAAAGTCACTTTAGTGCCTTAGTCCTATCTCTCTTCATTCCTTTCAGTTTGGGTGATGCCTCTCTAACAGTTATATGCTTTCTGTCTATCTTTCAGACTTCATGAGTCATCGTACAATTATTTAAATGGACTATTCTGATTTCCTCTCTAAATATAGGAGAGCACATCTCTCTCAGTGACACAGTATTGCCCTGTCTTTACCATCTGCCAAAATCATTATTCAAATTACTCATTACTTTACTCACTGCTCATTCCTGGGGTGTCATTTGTAATAATAACTATCATTTTACCTAACCAGTCTTCAATTAGGGCCAAGTCCATCCCTATAAATGAGGCAATAGTCACAATACACCTAGAAATGTATCTAGAAAATTCACAAAAAGCCATTTTCTATCTTTTAGCACAAACATTAAAAAAGTAACAGACTAAATTATGCAGATGAAACCCTCAAATATTTGCATTTTGTTTACTGAGGTGAGTGAGACAGGAGTTAGTCCACCACCCCCATTTTCTAGATAAGAACAGGGAAAAATGTAACCTGGCCAGTGCCACACAGATGTGATGTGCCTGACCCCATCTTATCCTGCTAAACGCAGGCATTGCCCACTTTAACAAGGCTTCAGGCTCTGAAATTACTCTTCTCCACCCTTTACTCCAAACCTCCACCCACTGCTTAGTGTCTCACACTTGTTCTAATTCTGTTTTGGGCAAGAATAAAATATAGAACACCTCCACTGAAATCACTGTACTTATTTTCCATAAATTGTTTTCCATGATGGCATCCACTTTTTCTGCCAGTTTCCACTTTGTCATTTAGACCATTTAACTGGCCTGCATAGTGCATGGTGTGTCTCTCTCTTCAACGACACGTGAGATTCCTGTGCCTATCCAGGGACAAATAGAGTGGTCACATTTCCTCACTGCAAAGCCAAAGTTTACCCAGAGGATTCAATATGCTTCTCCTGATCGGTTGCCCTTGAGGTGTCTATTTCTGCATACTCTGACTTCCATCAGATCTCTATTGCCCTCCTTGAGAGACAAAGTACTGGGCGCAAGTCAATATGTCCCAAGGTAGAGTTCAAGTAGAATAAAACAACTGCTTAAGTCTTCAGGCTTGAATATCTGGAGGAGTAAGTTTCATCTGATTTCACAATCCCCAAATATATTTTATCTACCGGACTTTGACTTATTGATAGGGGAAAAAAATTAACACACTCAAAGAATGTAATAAAGACCAATTTTGGCAACTCTGAGTAAAGAAAACACCATTAGTAATTGCTTTTCTGGAACAAAAGCTTGATTTATTATAAAAAAATATCCATCTACATTTCACACAAAGCTTAGAACTTTTTTTTCTATGAAGCACAGGAAAAGGTATCTTGATTACAAAGGTGCCCTTTCTCAATGCTCCCAGAACATTATAAACATAAAGTTGTCATGCAAATGAGAGTCATGTCAACAATGTTTTGTATATATATATATAACACAGTACATGGTGTGTGTGTGTGTGTGTGTGTGTGTGCACGCGTGCATGTGGGTGTGTGTGTATACACACAAAACTATTTGGAGACTATCAAACCTATCCTGGTTCCCAGGATCTGCTCTGGCTGTTAGTATCTGCCTCTCCAGACCCGCCCCTTTCCAGTGGCCCAGCGCTCTAGGAGGTGTTTCAGCTGGGCTCCTTGACCCTCTGGCTTTAAGTTTGGTGAAGGTGAGGCACCAGCCTGAGATCGCAGCTTGGGAAGAGAGAAAGACTATTATTCCCAGAGCTCCATCTCTACTGGACCAAAGATTTGCAATGGCTCATATTGAGTGGCCCTCTCATAAAGCTGCTTCCTCTTCTTTCACCTTCAGGCTGTTTGGTGGTCATAGGTCCCTGCTTTTTTGTTTTTTTTTTTAAACCTCCAGGTACATCCCTATTTGCAGTTGACTTCCTTTATCTTTACCTGCACATTTGTAAACATTGTCTTTGTTAAACTCTCCTCATTTACCCCGCGGGGGTATGCCATCTCTTTCATGACAGAATGAATCTGTTCCTCCACATAACTGGGACACTGTTTTTCTTACCAACATGTTCTGCTCTGCTTTATCTCATTCCCAGGACCAAGCCTAACCTACAACGGGTATTGGGCAACCCCAGTTCCTCCATGCCTCAGCCACTGTATGGGATCTGCCTTGTAGGTAATTAGGTCCCAGGTACATGCTGATGAATCTCCCTGTCAGGCTTATCTGATGGAATTTCCAGGACAAAGACCAAGCTGTTTCATCCTCGATGAAAGGAACTGGACTTCTACCTTGAACCCCAGGCCAAGCCCCCATGTGTTCCTCACTGCTAGTAAGTCAATCCCTTCTTGATTCCTGTGTTGAGTCTTTTACGTTGTTACCTATCTAGCCCTTCCAGACCCTCCCAGACTGGAGAAATCTGTCTCATTTTTACAATTGTGTCCATCCTTTCTCGCCCCCTTTCCCTCTGTTGGGATCTAGAGGTTGAAGTCCTAGATCTTCTCATGATTTTTTCTTTGCCATCTGACTGCCTGTGTAGATCTGTAATCACTGGTTGCTATGAGGACACCCTATTAACATGCTCCTTTTTCCTTTGGGGAACTCTAACTCCCATCTCCACCTCCAGATATTGGATGGAAACTCCCTGGTGCTGAATCTTTGCTTGAGATGACCACCTTCTGGCAGTTGGCGACACTCTGATGCCATGTCTTGCCAGACTGGTGTCAGCCCAGATGCTCATCTGGTCCCTCAGTGCCCACCTGAGTGTACCTGCCCATTTCCACAAGTTACGTTTTTCCTTTCCTGGTATTTCATTTAAACATTCTGTAGCAGGATGAAGTTTAGACCCCGCCTCTCCCCTTAGTCAGGCATACTTGAAGATCAGTAGAAGACTCTTGTTCACTAACTACTGGTGCCCCCTCCCCAGGGTCATATAGAAGTTGATCCAGAAGAGTGGAGAAAATATTTTAGACACTTCAAAGGAGAAGGTCCTGAATAAATTTTTTTGAGTGAAATGTTATGTGTAAAATTAACATCTTCCACCCAACTCCTCCACCATTGCCTCGAAATCTGTCCTAAGGTGTTTATTTCTCATTGGTGCACTGAGGCAGCAGAGCTGTCTGAGATGTACTTCACCCTACCGGCTTTGAGGTGGTGTAGGGTGGGTGAAAGCAAATGTCTTTGGAGGGGTCCCTGCTGTATGCATTACTAATATTTTTTTCTTAATCAAGGGAGGGGGGAAAAAAAAAAAACACCTTTTCATCCAGTGAGTCTTTAATTCTCTGTCTAGTTCCATGGGGAAGAGAATATTTTTAGGTTGAGAATTACTAATTAAATGCTTTACTTCCAGAACTCTAAGCTTGTAGCAAAAATGATAAAAAGTGAAAGTACTGAGAAATAAACAAGTAGTTTTGCTGGCTGCTTTTGTTTATGTGCTTAATGGAACAATTTTTTCGGTGTCAAGAAGACACACCTGAATTGCTCCACATATATTTATCATACCGAAGGGAGTAGGTCAACCACCGTCCTGCAAACCCAGTCAGTAGGCTGCGTCTCCTCCCGGTTATGCTCCCCTGCTGGAAGTACGCATTCACATACTAACAGATTCTTTAGCAAGATTGCTGGTAGGAGATTCAAGCAGTGATATCATTTGGAAAGAACACATTTGGCATTTCACGTTGTCATTCGTTTTTTGGAGTATACGCAAGTGTCAACGAAATGGGAAATCAGATTGTATCAGAAATTTGGAAAATATGGGACCGAGCATCTTCTAGAATTGAAGTTTTGATTCATAAGAATCAGAACTGCAGAAAAATCAAAGAAAATCTAAATTTTATTTTCTCAGTTGATATTAGAATAAAATTCAAAGACCTTACCAGGGCCCTATGTGAGTTTGCTCATGGTTCCTCTGTGACCTCATGTCTGTCCATGCTCCCCTTTGATCTCTAGCTCCACCTACAATGCAGTCCTCACTGTACCATGGACATGCCAAGCCCACTCCTGCCTCAGGGCCTTTGCACTTGCTTTTCCCTTTACAGAGAAATGTTCACATATGATTATCTCCCTCACTTCAGTTAGGTCTTTTCTCAAATGGTAACTCATCAGAAAGCTTTCCTTCCACTCTAGCAAGACTTTCCACTCCAAAGCTTTCTACCCCTTCCTCTACTTTATTTTTCTTTATAATAATTACCACTACTTCAGCTAGTATTAAGTACCTATTTATTTGTTTATTGTTTGTTTTCTCCACTAAAGGGCAAGAACTTTGTTGGGCAGTTATTCAGTATTTTTATTCCCAGCTCCAAAAAAGAAAACAAAAATTGCCTTGCACATGGAGGTTCTTAATAAATATTTGTGGATTGAAAGGATGAAAGGTTGACTGACTATAATCCTCTGTCAATAAATCTTTCATTTTTAAAATCAATTTGTTTTCCAGGCTCTGCAATGAAGGCATTGCTTTCAAGAGGATTTATATTTACCACCATAATTTGTATACTTTGACCTCATCAAAAAGTGAAAATTGCCTCCCTTTAGTTTTGGGAAACAGAATAGAATTCCAATAGTTCTGAATGGCAGGTAAATTTGTATACACGCCCATGAGAACCAGTTTACAACTCAAATGGACCTGAAATTTACACCTTTGCAACTCCAAAAAAGTAACAAGAAAACTCTTCTACAAATAGATTCACCTTTTCCTTTAAGTAACAGAAAATACATGATAACCTATGGATCCACCTTTTTTTTAACCTTAGTCATAAATATGCTTCTTTTTAAGTAACAGCTTTATTGAGACATTTCACACACCATAAAATTTACAAATATAAAACTCAGTAATTTTTAGTATAATCAGAGTTATACAATCATGATCACAATTTAATTTTAGAACATTTTTCTTCCCCACAAAAGCAGATCCTGTACCTATTAGCAGTCACCCCTCATTCTCCTCTATTTTCTGTTTCTATGGATTTGCCTATTCTGGACATTATACACAAATATGACTGGCTTCTTTCACTAAGTATAAAGTTCTCATCTATTTTTTAATTGATGAATAATATTCCATTGTATGGATATACCACACTTTGTTTATTCACTCATCAATTGATCTATATCTGGGTTGCTTCCACCTTCTGGCTGTTATGAATAATTCTGCTATGACCATTAATATATACATTTTTGCATGGACGTATGTTTTCAATTCTCCTAGGTTCATTCCTAGGAGTGAAATTTCTGATTCATACAGGTAATTCCATGTTTGACATTTTGAAAGACTAGTAAACTATTTTCCACAATAGCTGTATCCTATTAAATTCCCATAACAATATATGAAGGTTCCAATTTCTTCACATCTTGCCAACACTAGATATTGTCTGTCTTTTGGATTCTAACATTCCTAGTGGGTGTGAGTTGATATCTCACTGTGGTTTTGATTTGCATTTCCCTAATGATTACTGATGTTGAACAGCTTTGCATATGTTTAGGGGTCATTTGTATATCTTCTTTGGAGAAACAGCTATTCAAACCTTTTGCCCATTTTTCAAATGGATTACTTGTATTTTCATTGTTGACGTGAAAGTGTTCTTTATATATTTGGAATACAAGTCCCTTATCAAATATTTTCACCTATTCTGTGGGTTGGTTGTCTTTTTTACTCTTGGTGGTCCCCTCTGAAGCACAAGTGTTAAACTTCAATGAAGTTAAATGTAGTTTCTTTATTTTGTCACATGTTTTTGATGTCATATCTAATAAACCATTGTCTAACCCAAGATCACAAACATTTACTCCTATATTTTCTCCTAAAAGAATGGGCATCCTTCTCTTGCTCCTGATCTTAAGGGAAGGCACTAAAGCTTTCACCATTAAGTATGCTGTTAGCTGTGACTTTTTTGTCAATGCCCCTTATCAGGTTGTGTTTTTATCATGACAGGGTGTTGGATTATGTCAAATGTTTTTCTGTGTCTATTGAGATGATAATGTGAGTTTCGTTCTTTATTACATTAATGTGATGTGTTACATTGATTTTCAGATGTTAAACCAGCTTGCACGCCTAGGACAAATCTCATTTGGTCATGATTGTATTGATATAAATCATTTTTATGTGTAGCTGGATTTTGTTTGCTAATATTTTGTTGAGGATTTGTGCATCTATATTTCTAAGGGATATTGCCTATAGTTGTCTTTTCTTGTAATTCTTTGTCTAGTTTTGGTATCAGGATAATACTGGTCTCAGATAATCAGACAGGAAGTGTTTCTTCCTTGTGTTTTTGGAACAGTTTGTGGAGGATTAGTGTTATTTTTCTTTAAATATTTGGTAGAATTCACCAGTGAAGACAGTTCAACCTGGGCTCTTCTTTCCAGGAAATGTTTTGATTATTAATTAAATCTCTTTACTTGTTACAGGTCTATTCAGATTTCCTATTTCTTTTTGTGTCAATTTCTGTAGTTTGTGTCTTTTTAGGATTTGTTCATTTCATTTAGATATCCCTCACTTTTCTATTATATTTTATTTATTTCTATTATATTCTTTATTATTTTCTTTCTAAGTTTCTTCAAATGGAAGGTTAGCTTAGTAACTTGTGCTCTCTTCTTACTTAGTATCAGTGTTTACAGCTAACAATTTCCCACTGCTTTCACTACATTCCACAGATTTTATTATGTGTGTTTTCCTTTACATTTATCTCATAATAATAAATGTAATAATTTACATTTATTTTCTAATTCCCATAGTTATTTCTTCTTTAACAAATAGGTTTTTTTAGGAGTGTGTTTTTTAATTTTCACATATTGTGAATTTCCTAAATTTCCTTCTGTTAATGATCTTCATTTCATTTCACTGTGGTCAGCAAAGACATCTTATAGAATTTCAATTCTTATACATTTATTGAGTTTTGTTTTGTGGCTTACTCTATGGTCTCTCTTGGACAATGTTCCATGTGCCCTTGAAAAGTATGTGTCTTCTGCTATTGTAGGGTGGAGTGCTGTAAAGATGTCTGTTAGGTCTGCTTGGTTTATACTATTATTCAAGTCTCCTTTTTCCTTGTTTATCTTCTGTTCAGTTGTTCTATCCATTATTGAACATTGGTTATTGAAGTCTCCAACTATTACTGCTGATTTGCCTCTCTCTTCTTTCAATTCTGTCAGTTTTTGTTTCATGTATTATTGACCTCTATTATTACGTATATATATGTTTATAATATTTAGGTCTCCCTGATGAATTACACATTAATCAATTTAAGGTGTCCTTCTTTGTCTCTAATAACAATTTTTGTCTTAATCCATATTTTTTTTCTGATTAGTATAATCAGAAATTGATTTGGTTAATGTTTAAATGGCACATCTTTTTCCATTCTTTTACTTTTAACCTATTTGTCTTTGAATCTAAAGTGTTTCTCTAGTAGACAGGCTATAATTAGATCATGGTTTTTGATAATCTATGTCTTTTGATTATATTATTTATTCCATTTACATTAATGTAATTACCAATAATGTAGACTTCTGTCTGTAATTTTGTATTTGTTTTCTATATGCTTTATGTCTTTTTTATTTCTCTATTCCTCCATTACTGCCTTCTTTTATGTTAAACAGATATTTTCTAGTGTACCTTTTTAATTCCCTTGATTTTCTTTTGGCTATGAGTTTTTGGGTTATTTCCTTAGTGGTTTCTCTAAGAACTACAATTAAATATTAACTTAGAACAATTTAGTTTATATTAACACCAATTAATTTCAATACTATACAAAAACTTTATTCCAGTATATCTCCATTCCCTCTCCCTTCTTTGTGCTATTCTTGTTCTACAAGTTATAACTCTATATATTATAAGGTTACCAACACAGGTTTTAAATTATTGTTGTATGCAGTAGTCTTTTAAATGAGATAAGAGAAGAAAATAGTTATAAACAAAAGTACATTTTTACTGTTTTTTATATTTATCTATTTAGTTATCTCTATGTTTGCTAAGGCTGCAGTAACAAAACACCACAGATTGGGTGACTTAGACCACAGAAATTTATTTCCTCACAGTTCTGGAGGCTAGAAGTTCAAGATCAAGGTGTTGGCAAATTTGGTATGTCCTGAGGCCTCTCTTATTGGCTTGTAGATGATCATCTTGCTGTGTCCTCACAAGGTCTTTCTTCTGTGCATACATATCCCTGGTGTCTCTTTCTTTTCTTATAAGGACACAAATCATATTGGATTTGGGCCCAACCCTAGTGGCTTGTTTTAACTTACCTCTTTAAAGACCATTCTTCCAAATACAGTTCCATTCTGAGGTGCTGGAGGTTGAGACTTCAACATATGAATTTTGGGTACACAATTCAGCTCATAAGAGTTACCTTTACCGATGTTCTTCATTTCTTTGCATGAATTCATGTTACTGTGCAATGTCCTTCATTTCAGGGAGACTTAAGTACTTCCTTTAGTATTTCTTGTCAGACAGGTCTGCTTTGTGACAAATTCCCTCAGTTTTTCTTTACCTGAGAATTTCTTAATTCCCCCTTCATTTCGAAGGGTAGCCTTGCTGGACCTCAAATTCTTGCTTGAAAATCTTTCTTTTAGCACAAAATGTCATTTAGACATTTTGAATATGTCATCCACTGCTCCCTGAATTGCATGACTCCTAATAAGAAGTTAGCTGTTAATTTTTGATTGTAAGATTAATCAATATTTGAGCAATCAATTGATTGTTCCCTTATACATGGCGAGTGATTTTTGTCTTTTGCCTTCAAGATTTTCTTTGCCTTTGCTTTTGACAGTTTGACTGACGTTTCTAGGTGTAGATACCATCGAGTTTATCCTGCTTGAAATTCATTGAGATTCTTAGATACTGATACTTTTCATCAAATTTGGGAAGTGTTCAGCCATTATTTCTTCAAATAGTCTTTCTGTCCCTTTCTCTCTTTCTTCTTTCTCTGGGTTCCAGTGTACATACATTGGCATGCTTAATGGTGTCCTACAGTTCTATGAGGCTGTGTTAGTATTTTCCATTCTTGTTCTTTTTGTTCCTCAGACTGTATAGTCTCAATTGTCCTGTCTTCAAGTTCACTAATAATTTCCTTCTGCCAGTTAAAATCTGCTGTTTTGCTCCTCTATTTTTTTTAATTTTAGTTATTTTACTTTTCAACTCTAAGATTTTATTATTCTTTTATGTATTTTCCATCTCTTTATTGATAGACTCTATTTGGTGAGAAATTCTTGCTTTCCTTTAATTTTCTAGATATGGTTTTCTTGATTTCCTTGAACATATTTATGATAGCTGAATTAAAGTCTTTGTTTAGTAAATCAAATATCTGAGCTTCTGGGGTTTTTTTTCCAGTGTAAAAGCCATACCTTCTTGTTTCTTTTCACGTCTCATAATTTTTTTGCTAAAAATTGAACATTTTAAGTAAAATAACATGTCAAATCTGTAAATTGGTTTTCCCCTCCTTCCTAGCATTCAGTGTTGCTGCTGTTTGCTGTTGTTGCTGTATATTTGCTTAGTAGTTTTTCTGGACTAATTCTATAAAGTCTGTATTCTTTGTTGTGTGCAGCCGCTGGAGTCTCTACTTGGTTTACAGTCATTTAATGATTGAACAGAGATTTGCTTAAATGCCTTGAGCCAATAAGTCTTCCAGCCTTTGTCAAACACACCTTCAAGTCTCCAGCAGTTTATAACTCTGTTTTAACCTTCCCTTCCTGCTTGCACAGAGCTACACAGTTAACCAGAGTTGAGAGCATAGGCTTTCCCAGGCCTTTCCTGGGCATGCACTAACCTTGCTCATGGACATGGCCTTCTAGATAGAGTTCCAGGAATATGTCAACTTAAAAAAAAAAAAACTTACAAAGATTTCATTTCCCAGTTTTTCCTTTTACGATTTTCATCCAGCCTCTTGTATGCTACAACTGGGATTGCTGTCTCCAGCAGCTACTCTATTCAACAGTTGTTGTTGATTGTTTTAGACTAACACTCTGCAGATAGGACTGTTCACCCTGCATGAACCCTGCATGAATTCAATCAAATAAAAGCAAACTCTTAGAATGGGCCTTTTCCAGTGATCTGCCAGACAGTTCAAATAGTGGCAGTTCTCTGGGGATGGAGATTTGGGGGAGCACCAAACCCATTCTTACCCTCTCTAGTGGCGGCCAGGCTGCTGGTTTTCATAGCTACCATGCTTGTGAGGCTGTTGGTTTCAAGACCATTGCAGAGCTAGGAGAGAAAGACTGGAATAGTGCAAATGTTAAAACACTACAGACTCCTTGTTCTTACCATGGCTCAGCCATTTTTTAGAACAAATGCTCCTTAGATTTTTGCAAACATTTAATTAATTTCCAGAGTTTTGAATAAGTTTATGTTGACGCATTTTAAGTCAGTGTTCTCGTTGTTTTTATGGAGGAGCAGATTTTCAAAGACCTTTACTCCACCATTTTGGAAGTGCTTCTATTCCACCCATATTTTAATACACAGCTATTTGTGTAACTGGCTCAGTCTGGAATTCAAACCTCTGTAATGTGGCGTGGAACTCACTTGCAGCTGCATCCGTCGCTTATTTTCCCATAAAACTTGTTGTAATGAGATGAGAAGCCTTGAGGCCGGGAGTCACTGTCAGCCAGGGAAGGTAGGCAAGTGCTGCTCTTCTGGGGAGGATGTTCTTGTGTACACATCACCCACCCTCAGAAGCACCAAGGAAGTAGTCCTCCCATTGAGAGGACCAGAGAAAGGGAAAGCGAGATGAAGGAAGAGTTTTAAATCTCAGGCTAAACCCATAGACATTAAGTAGTAAACAGAGAGGTGAAGCTAATGCTTCCTCAAGTTGTTGGGAGTTCTTGGCCATAGAGACTAAGGAAGGAAGAATAAGAGGGGAAGAAGGAAGTCTTCAGGAACCAGCAGGACACTGTGATCCCCACAGCTTTGTGGGAGAAAGGGGAAATGGAGGAGGCATGAAGGGAAGAGTACTTCCTTCAAGGATGCCAGTTAATAGCTGATGTTTGCCCAGAACTAGCAGCTTCCACCTAAGGGGACATGGTTGAGTTTTTTTTCACATAAAACTGTCCCACTAATTACCTATTAAATTATTTCTTTGTATATGCAACTTTTACTGGGCATCATTTTCAAATTATGAAGAATTGGCTCATGCGATTATGGAGGCCGAGAAGTCCCACCACCTGCCATCTGCAAGCTGCAGACCGAGGCAGTTGTATGGTCAGGCCACTCAAGATGGCTGCTGTCTGGCTCTCTGTACATCCCCTCCCTCCCTGACCAGCTCCTGCTTCACCTGCACCCTATGTATGTGACTGACCTTCCTAGTACTTACCCCAGGCCCCAGCTAGTGATGGCTTATCCAAGGGGTGGTGGGGGGGGCCCCTCTGCTGGTTTCCCTGGTAACTATTAAACCAACCTGACATCAGTTCCCCTACAACTAACAATCTTCCCTCCCCCTCAGGAACGAAGACTGCCACCATACCCTGTCTGCCATCCACCACACACAGTGGGGTGTCGCTCCAGGACCTTGCTTCAGATGTGTAAGCTCCCCCATCCATTAAACCATTGATGTCTCTGTTGCCGACTCCTGGCTCTTTGTTCAGTCCTGAAGCTGGGCAAGTGTGGGACTCGTAGGCCTGTGGGACACAGCCCAACCGCAGTGGTGTGGTTTCAGCCAGAGTTCTAAGGCCCAAGAACCAGGAGGGCCATGGTGTAAGTCCCAGCCTGAAGGCAGGAGAAGATCAATGTCCCAGCAGGGCCATGGTGTAAGTCCCAGCCTGAAGGCAGGAGAAGATCAATGTCCCAGCTTACAGTGATGAAAGAGAGCGAATTCTCCCTTCCTGCCCCTTTTTGTTCTACTCAGATGCTCAATGGATTGGATGGTACCCACCCACATGAGAGGGAGGATGTTTGCACATGGGAGGAAGGATGCATGCTGCAACTCCAAGTGTGTGAGAGGCCCTTAGAATCATCATAATAATTAATAATAATAATTGCTCATTGATTGTTATTGTTTAATCCATTCTTCGTTTGTTATGCAGGGGTACATGACAAGAACAGTGAATTATGGCAAGCTTGACATACAGAGATGGAATGGAGTCTTGAGTCAAATGACACTGAGTGGTACTTACTTGCCTTAAGTTTTGTTTTTATCCACACAGGTCTTGCTAGAGACACAATAACAATAATCTAACACGACTTTTTAAAACTAATAGGTCCAAATTGTCATTATTTAGTACTGAAATCTTTTACTTTTTGATTCTTTGCCTGTTCTGCAGATTATGTCTAAGTTAATCCCCTTAGCAAGGATTGATTTAGCTCTGTGGCTTCTCAGTTTGAACTGCTTTGGTTGCTATGCTCCCATTTATGGCTGTTGCCAGAGGCTGAGACTGACATTGTCTGGGAGGATCACTGCAGCATCAATAAATGCTAACTTCTTATATAAGAGTTCACGTTGATGAAGGACTGTAAGTACCGCTGTGAAAAGCACAGAACGTTTTTACCTGCCTAGCATTCCTTATATTTGTTTTTTTTTTAAATCATTTGTCCAATGCAGAGCTAAGTAAAATAATGTGCAAAAAGATTTTAAGGGGGACTTCCCTGGTGGCGCAGTGGTTAAGAATCCACCTGCCAATGCAGGGGACACGGGTTCGAGCCCTGGTCCGGGAAGATCCTACATGCTGTGGAGCAACTAGGCCCGTGAGCCACAACTACTGAGCCTGCGCGTCTGGAGCCTGTGCTCCGCAACAAGAGAGGCCGCGACAGTGAGAGGCCCGCGCACCACGATGAAGAGTGGTCCCCGCTCGCCGCAACTGGAGAAAGCCCTCGCACAGAAACGAAGACCCAACACAGCCAATAAATAAATAAAATAAAATAAATAAATTTGAAAAATAAAATGTATGTCCTACAGTCAGGAGTTTCCATTTCAGACAAATGTGAGGCTAAGATGAATTCAAGCAAAAGTGAGATTGGGCAGGAGTGAGTTGCTAGAAAAGTGGGGAAATATGATAGGGATTTATGAGACAGAATATATGAATAGATGAATAGCTTCTGCAAGGAACTTGAAGGGAGATTTCTCAGAGACACCTGGTGAGGTGACATAAATCCATAAGCACTCCTTGACATGATACATCAGGCAGGGAATTCACCTCT
This sequence comes from Balaenoptera musculus, assembly GCF_009873245.2. Taxonomy (NCBI): domain Eukaryota; kingdom Metazoa; phylum Chordata; class Mammalia; order Artiodactyla; family Balaenopteridae; genus Balaenoptera; species Balaenoptera musculus. The sequence continues at coordinate 75,471,114 of NC_045801.1, read as the reverse complement.
GCTGGCATTGGCTGTTGTGGCATCTTAGAGACCAGTCTCTGGGGATTCAGCTCTGGTTCATTTCACAGCCATTCTTTTCAGAACTCAATTGCTTCACATTCTAATTATGAAATGATTTGGTCTATCAGTAGTGGTGTCATTTTTATTAAATATGGAAAAATAATAATTCCTGCCTTCAGCCTGTTATATCCCGTCTGGGATTGCCTCTTGAGAACTGATTAAGATTGGCTACCAAAATCTCATAAATATACCCTGGAGAAGGCAGACTTCATTATTCCTAATTTAAACTGGTAGGATTTTACACATTTGTAATTCTTATTCTACTAATCGCCACAAAAATTGGAAAGAGACTCAACTGTGGCATCCAAGAAATCTGAATGCGTGCGAATTCAGTAGTTGTTGTGAATAAAAAAGCATAGTGGAGCCTTGCTGACACAGTAATGAGATGCATACTTAGGTCACATAAGCCAGTAACAGCAAGAAAGGTATTGAAGGTGCACTTGACTCTCATAACCTCAGAACTGTAATGTCTGATTAACAACTTTTCAGTAATCAAGTTGATGAATTAAGACTGATTCAGAAAAAAAGTTAAAAAAAAAAAGAAAACGGATTCAGCATTCTTCATTTATCAGCTGTGTTTCAAGTCTATGAATTGGAGCTTCAAAATCCTTAGGGGAAAAAAAAAGAAAGAATGGATGAAGGAAAGAAAAAGAAATCTGTTGTCTTGTAATAATTATCATCATTGGTGAAAAAATTGTTAGCATTTGAGATTTAGATACAAATACATTTAGATACAGAGGGGGAAAAAATGAGAGTCATATAGAACGCAGTCTCTGGAAGGTCTGTGACCCTAAATCTAGGAGGAGTGTGAGAATCCCCGGTGAGGCTAGGAAACCTTTGGGACGGAAGTGGAAGAAGGATCCAGGTCCTCTAACCCAGCATCCAGTGTTCCATCTACTATCCTGTTACTGACTATTGCAAAGAAGACAACTCTTCCTCTGCTATCAGAAAAGGAGAAGTCCCTTGAGGCTTTCTTGCTCTGCGTTCTGATGCTGCCCCCTAAAAAAGAATGACTTCTTTTGAGTCAAAGAGAAGGAAATGCAAATTCTACTGCTAAGAATTGTGATGATATACTTAAAATTTTGATCCTTCATTACCTCATTGGGAAAAGTAATGCCTTCCTTACAGAGCTGCTGTGGGGACTGAATCAGATAAGGATTAAGAGCATCTACCAAATTCCCTGGCTCATGGTCAACACTCAGTGCATGTGTTTCCTCCCCAAAAGTAATTTACTTGGACAGCAAATACTTCTTATTAGCTATAACATTTTTTAGAGATATGTGATACCTCAAATAAATAATATTTATAAATATATAAATCCAGGTCTTAAATTATGAGGGTGAGTTTTCAAAAATTATTTGGATAAAAATATTAGATCATCTTGGAAAACAACCCTAACTGTGCTATACTTCCTGCTTAATTAAGATATCGCTGTTGTTGGATTTTAAGTTTGCTTTACTTCCAGGAATAAGACAATTTGGCCTAAACTTTGTTTTTATAATGTGAAAGATCCTGCCTGGCACACAGACACAGACTCTGAATTTTTAAAAGTCATTCCAACAAACGTTTCATCCATCGAAGCAAATTTGAAATTCCCCAGCCTATTATTATCTTAACTCTAGAACATATGAATTAACAGATTTGGGTTGGATGCAAATTGGATTTCTCATGCTCCGTTACATGCATCTGACTGTCATTTCTCCTGTTGACTTTAGTAGTCAACAGAAATGCCACTGGAACCGGTGCTCCCATTGCTTTTAATACAGGTTCTAGGACCTGATCTGACACAGAAATGCAAGTGAACTTCATGCATCTCACCAAATAGAGTCTATGGCTATAGATTGTGCCTTGATATTTTTATTATGTCACAATGGCTACTATTTTTTAATAGCACCAACACTTAATGTTGGGTACATCTGAAGCTGTGCCTCTGTGTCCACATAAGGTCACTGGAATAAACACAGTGACCAAAATATTTGCCTGAGGGCACAGCATTTGTGATGCCTACCATCTCCACCCCAGTGATTCCTTGGTATATTGCCCAATTGGTGATCTTGCCTCAGTTTCTCTACTCACTACTAATGTGAAATAAATTTAGAGAATTAGATGGGAGGAACCATTGTGTCCTCAGAGATCCATTCTCTTATGGACAGAGTTTGAATACCTGTTTTGGCTGAGGTCACTCAGTGTTTTTCAGCACTCACTCTCCCAGGATTTCTGTGCCCAGGAGTGAGTTGCCTGCTGTGCTCTGGGGTCTTCCCAGTCTCCTGGGTGGCTTCCTCTTCCTCTGTGGGCCTTCTGCAGAGTTCAATTATGAGCACATTTATCTCTCTACACACTCTCAAATATCTTCTCAATGCAAACATGCCCCAAGTACTCATTTCTAGCCCTGAACTTGACTAATCATCTTTCAAGCTGGAAAACCACTCAGCCCTAGCCACTCCAGCTGTCTCACATTCCTCACTGCGTCCTTGATGACTCCTGCACTGTTTCAGCCTCCCCAGATTTGTCTGGACCTTCACTCTGTCTGATAGATTTTTCTGCACCTCCTACCTGTTGAAGCCTTACCTAGACCCCTGTCTGGGTTAAGTCTTACTTCTTCCAGAAAGACTTCTCAGATGTCCCTCTTCCACCATTCCTTACCCTTCCTCCTGAGTTCTCTGTTCTATTATAGCAGCTTCTTTCTATATTAAATCTGTGGAGCAAGGCACTTGAATGGAGATGGGTCAAGCTTCTGCACAAATCTGGCATTAGGTACAAACATAAGCAACTGGTTGACTGAGGTATTTACTCTGGATTATACGGAATTATAGAGAAATTGATTTCTCAAAGTTACATAGGAGTCAGTAAGGAAGAAAATGAGATTATTAACCAAAAGTTCATTCATGCCTAAGATATTCCTTGAGGAATACTGCTTCCAACAATTGATAATTTACTTGAAAACAAACCAAAGATAGTTCTTTGTTTATAGAATGCAGTCTAACTTGGTCATTGATATTGACCCAGATCTCTTCTCTTTTCTATTTAAATTTCTTTGAATTCACTGGCAATATGAACCTTAGTAAATCCATCAGTACAGAGTCTCTGTTTCTATTGACTTGTCAGAGAACTGTTCTGGCAAATTATCGATCATTGTAATTGAAATAACTTTTAAAGAACAATTATTTTGTAGTGTATTTTTAAAGTTATTTTATACTATAATAAGTAACATAAACAGTATACTTATACTTCAACCAGTCCCAAATCAATAAATCCAAGGCTGGAGTTTGACATTAAATAAGTCCTTCTTATTTCTTCATATTTAAAAAATATGCAATTAAATGTCCTAATAAAGGCAACTGTAACTTAGATAACTCTGAGTCATGACAAAGTCCAGTCAATAACTGTGAAAGATCTGAAATTTTATCCTATTTGCCAGCCAACAAGTTTCATGGTTGCTGAAAGATGACACAAGATTCCTACTCATAGACAAAAACAATGTATTACTCATAGTAATAGCAGTTGACAGTGTATCAGCATTTTCATCAGTTTCTCAGCTATGAAGAAGGCCAAATGGTCCTACACATGCAGTGGGGCATATTATGGGAGAAAAACTCCAAGGTTGGGCAAACTAAATATTTTATAATGGGCAATAAGCCTGTCTGAACTTTATCTTGGGAGGCAGACATTATTTTTCCTATGGTAAAGAAGCCAGCCATTTGCCTAGAGGAAGACACAATCTTGGTATTTTAAGGCTGTTCACTATAGAAACAATTTAGAAGATAGTCTGGAACCACTATAGGCAGTGTCTCTGCTTGTAAGTCATGGAGAAACACAAAAGACTCATGGAGAATTATCTCCCAATATGAAGATTGGAAGATACATATGAAGATATTTAAAATTTGAAAACAATTTTCTGAGTTAGACTCACTCACTTTGAGTTAAGAAATATGATTGTGTGGGTGAGGATAAACACTTCAGTGAGTGAACATTTTTACCTTTTTTGAGAAAATACTTCCTATAAAGACAGATTTGCCATTTTTATCCTTTAACTGATAAAGAGGAAAGCCCAGCAGGTGCTATTTCATGACACGTCTCTAAAGGAGACCACTCACACCCTAAATTCTGGACCCAAAGACACAGAATCAGTTACTGGGAGATGGAATTGTTTTGCGGCCTTCTGGAATGGAATATTTCACCTCTTTCTTTCCCCACAAACCCTTCTCCATTCTCTACTCCCAGTTCCAGTCTTTATAAAAACACACCCACACATACATGCTGCCATAAGTTCAACTGTTCGGCATCATGCTCTATTTTTATTTTTGCGACATACCCAGGCATGTCCACTCAACAATATCTCCAGATAGCTTGTCAGTAAATATTGGTCCACCACATACCTCTTTACAACTATATGGTATTCTGTTGTAGAGATGCATTTAGCATTTAATCAATCTCCTGTTGATGGAGATTGAGGTTGTTTCTACTCTTTTGTTATTATAAACAATGGTGCAATTAATATCCTACCACATATTTTTGCACACATTCCTACAATTTCCATAAAACTTAACACTGACATTTAAATTTAACTGTGAACATAAATTATAGTTGTTAACTATACTTATATAAACATAAACAATGAGTCAAAGCAACTACTTTTTGAAAGAATTCAATATTATCATTTTCTGGTGATGAACACGCAAAGCTTTGTTTTGCATATGTAAGGTTTTGACTAACTTTATCCTGAGATAATTTGTTTTAAAATAGATTTTTTTTCCTCAAGAGGAAATATGATAGGAAGAAAATGAACAATTCAGTGATTAATTCAAATCACTTCTCTCCTTTCATCTGGAACTTTAAAAGTTAGACAGCAACTACTTGAATGACTATTGTTGCACTGGATTAAAAATAAATTAAAATGAATTAAGGGTCAATGCAGATACATACATGATAACACCTTTTCCTCATACAAGTCCTTAGCTTAGAGCTTTCTTTGCCCATACTTATTGAGTTAATAATTCTTATACACTTCAGATAGACTTTGATTCAAAATGATGTTTCATTAACCAACAGGACTTTCCAGAAAAAGGACTGTTGATCAATAATCAATATCTCTTGGTGCCAGTTATTTAGGGAAGAACTTTAGAATTCATTAACACCCGTGAACAATCTTGCATCTTTTGCAGATACATTAAAACAACAACAACAAAAAGGAAGCCTTGATGATTGGTTCACTGAGAAATCAGGCGTTCGAATTCCCTATTATAGCTGCCGAGAGGGAACAGAATCTGGTCCTTACCTATACCTACTCTGAGCAAGAGAATTCTATTATGTTACTACTCATCAAAGAACAATTGGCTTCCAAATTAGAAGCTTGACTCGAATCAGTCCAGGGTAAATCACAGTTTTTAAAGGATTACCAGAAATACATACACTTTAAACCAGAGGAAAAATAAGTAAGCCTTTTAGGGATATAGGCAGGTGGCAAATACCCAGAAGAACCAAGCTCCAGAAAGACTTCTCCTGGCTATTAAAACAAAGATGAGAATTGTAGGGCTGCTCTTCCCACTCTCCATGAGATCTCTGCACAAAATCAACTTCCTAATCCACAGCTCGACTAGAGAGTCAGAGGATAGAGGTGACTGAGGCTGCTGCCAGCATGTCCTTCTGGGCAAGTGCAGGGTGTGTGGCTTCTCCTGCGGAACTTACACAGCTGTTTTTGTACCGTGGAAACGACTTCCACATATTGATAAAATTGTGTTATATGATGTGTTTGGGGTTTTTGTCAGTGGTGTTAAATTCCATCCACCTAAACGTGAATGTAGGTTGTTAAACCTTGTTCATATATAAATTAATGTGTCCATGAGAAGTTGGGGGTCCTTGACACAAATGAAGATAGAAAATGTCTAGACAAGAAGTCAAGCATAATTGGAAGAAACTTTCCCAGTCTCTTCATTGTGCCAATCAGTCCCTTGTTCCGTGTTGTGTTAAACTGATCATGCACCCTGGAGGTGGCAGTGGGCGGCCAGCCTTGCCAGCAGGTTCCCTGGGCTCAGTCTCCCTTAGCTTCCCTGTTACGTGCTGAAAGCCTCAGCTCTGTCACCCAGTGAGGATGCTTCCATCGCTACGAGACTCATCTAAGTGACAAAATCTTTCTGAAATTAAGCATTATGTATTTTATTCCTTGCAACCCAATTATACAAAATTTTAAGTATATAGTGTGTACAAAAGAATGACTAAAAGATGAAGATTTAAAAAATAAACTAAGCCTGGCACCACCTTCCCACTTCCAAGAATTATCTTGGGGCTCTCCTAGGACTGAGATTCTTTCTCTTACCCTTTCCTTTTCTTTCACGTTCTCCCTTTTCCATTCCATTTTTAAATGTTTAGTAGAATTTATTCTCAAAAGGATATTTAAACACTGTTATAAGATATATCTGTGATATAAAAATCACACTATAACACCTGAAACTAATACAACATTGTAAATCAACTATACTTCAATATAAAAATAGAAAGTAGAAAAAATAAAAGTAAAAATCACACTACAGATTTGGCTTGCTTAATGCTACTGCTGCTTCAGCCAACAGACACCTTTGTTCACTACTTTTAGATCTTTGAGATGACCTTTATAACTTCTAGTAATATTCTTATGCTTTTATTTATTGTTTTAGCATCTATAAATGGCATCTTTTAACAGCACACCGTGCAAACGGGTATTACCTTTGTTATAGTTATTTTTACCTCTTCTCTCCCTCTTCTGCCTCTTTTCCCCACCCTTTTGCTTCTTTTTAACTTTATTGAGGTATAATTGACAAATTTTAATATATTGAAAGTATACAACTTGATGATTTGATGTACATATGCAAAGTGAAATTATTTCCATCATTAAGTGATTTACACTTCCATCACCTCACTTATTTACCTTTTGTTTTTTGGTGAGAACATTTACATTCATCTCTCAGCAAGTTTCAAATAAATGACATTACAGTGGTATTAACTATAGTTGCCATGTTATACATTAGATTCTCAGACCTTATTCACCTTATAACAGCTAGTTTGTACCCTTTCACCAGCCTCTACCTATTTTTCCCACCACAACTACCCGCATCACACCAGGAAACCACCATTCCACTTTGTTTCTATGAGATCAAAAATAAATTGTATTTTAGATTCCACACGTAAGTGACACCATGTAGTATTTGCCTTTCTCTCTCTGGCTTATTTTACTTAGCATAACCTTACCCACCCCCATGCCAGGTTCATCCACGTTGTAAAAAGTGGCCAGATTTCCCTCATTTATAGACTGCATAATAATCCATTAGAGAGAGACAGACAGAGAGAGAGAAAAAGAGAGATCACATTTTTTAATCCATTTATCCATTGACAGACACTGAGGTTATTTCCACATCATCGCTATTATGAATAACACTGCAATGGATGTGGGATTACAGATAAGTCTTTCAAAAATAATTTCATTTCCTTTGGATATATACCCAGAAGTGCGATTGCTGAATCATACGGTAGCTCTATTTTTAATTTCTTGAAGAACATCCATACTGTTTTCCATGTGGCTAGACCAGTTTGCATTCCCACCAACAGTGTCAAAGGGTGCCATGTTCTCTACAGACTTGCCAGCATTTGTTTTCTTGTCTTTTTGATAATAGACATCCCAACAGGTGTGAGGTGATATCCCATTGTGGTTTTGATTTGCATTTCCCAGATGATTAGTGACACTGAGCACTTTTAATGTACCTGGTGTCACTTTGTATGTCTTCTTTGGAAAAATGTCTATTTAGGTCTTTTGCCCATTTTTAAATTGGATTATTTTATTTTATTTTATTTTTTTGCTATTGAGTTGTATGAGTTTCTTATACATTTTGGTTATTAACTGTTTATCAGATATGTGGTTTGCAAATATTTTCTCCCATTCTGTAGGTTGCCTTTTCATCGTGTTGATCATGCCTCTCTCTTCTAGCCTTCAAAGTTTTTGCTGAAAAGTCTATTGATAGTCTTGTGGGGATTCCCTTGTACTTAGCAAGTTGCTTTTCTCTTGCTACTTTTAAGATTCTCTCCTTGTCCTTAGCTTTTAACAATTTAATTATAATATGTCTCTATGAGGGTTTCTTTAAAGTCATCTTATTTGGTATTCTTTGTGCTTCCTGGATCTGGATGTCTGGGTTTTTTTTCACACTTTAGGAAAATCTGCAGCTATTTTTTCTTTGAATGAGCTTTCTTCCCCTTTCTCTCTCTACCCTCCTGCTGGGACCCTTATAGTGCATATTTGGCTCCATTTAATGGTGTCCCATAAGTTTCTTCAGCTGCCTTTACTGTTTTTCATTCTTTTCCTTTTTGCGCCCCTGCCTGGATGAATTCCGCTGCTCAGTCTTTGAGTTTCCTGATGCTTTGTTCCACTTGATCTAATCTGCTTTTAAATCTTCAACTGAATTTTTTAGTCCAATATCGTATTCTTCAACTCTATTATTTCTCTTTCGTACTTTTTAATATTTTATCTTTGTTGAAATTCTTACTTTGTTAGGCCCTGTTCTCTTGGCTTCTATGAGCATCTTTATCAGTGTTGCTTTGAACTTTCTTTGGGTACATCACTCTCTCTCCATTTTGTTAAGATTAGTTTCTAGAAACATATCTTGTTCTTTTGGTTGGAATGTATTCTTTGGTTTCTTCATTTTCCGTTACTCTCTGGGTTGGTTTCTACACATTAGATAAAGCAGCCACCTCTCCCAGTGTCCACAGACTGGCCCTAGGAGATGAACCGCATCAATCAGTTTGGCCTGAGCTCCTGGTTGTCTCTCAAACATGTGTGATTGTCTGTGCCGCCATCTTTGTTTTTGCTGGCTCCCAAGATCCACCGATGTCTCGGAGGGAAGATTGAAGTCAGCACCTAGATGCAGGTTGATTAGAAGCCAGACCCTTAGGCAGCAGCTGGGAAAATATGTAGTTAAGTCTTTTCCAGGGAGAAACTAGGAGATGGGCTTTTTGCTTCATCTTTTGATAGTGTCTCATGGGACTTGTGTATGCAAGCTTCATTGGCTATCAGACCTAGGTGACTGGGGGACTCATCTCTTGGATGGCAGCTGTAAAAGTTGGGGTACTGAATGTGTTGATAAGCTCCTTCTAGGGGCATGCTGGCAACATGTTTATTATTGTTGGAGCAAGTTAGAGGGAGAAGATGGGGAAAGTGCCCACTGGCTATTTTGAGTCTGGGGAGAATCACAGTTAGCACCTGTGCATGCTATTTAGAAGCTGGACCTTCAGACAGCAACCTATAAAGTATGCAGTCATAAACAACAAGGTCCTGCAGTACAGCACAGGGAACTCTATTCAATATCCTGTGATGAACCACAGTGGAGAAGAATATGAAATAGAATGTACATATGCATAACTGAATCACTTTGCTGTACAGCAGAAATTAACACAACATTGTAAATCAACTATACTTCAATAAAATATTTTTAAAAAAGAAAATCCACAAGCAAGGAAATGTAAAAAAAAAAACTAAAGTATGCAGTCAAACCCTTTCCAGTGAAAGAATGGAAGATAGGTGTTTTTGCCTCTGCATTGAGCCCTGGAGGGATAACCATGGTGAGCGCTCCTGCGTGTGCCCATTTAGAACTGTTTCTTTGTTTGCTACAGTCCTGTGGGTCTCATGAATGAAAGCCCATTGGCTCTCAGAGCCAGGACACCCGGGGACTCATCCTTCAGGTGGCAATCACAAATGCTGGGGTAACAGAAGAGTGTACATGCTCCTTCTGCAATGATGCTGGCAGCCTGGTTTTATCATTCAAGAGAGCCAGAAGAAGAAGGTGAGAGAGATGCCCACCAGCTCCCCTGGGCTCCAGGAAGGATCACAGCTGGCCCCTCGATACATGCTAATTAGAAGTTGGACCTTCAGACAGCAGCTTGTAAAGTATGTGGTCAAACCCCTTCTAGAGGAAGACTGGGAGACAAGCATTTTTGCTCCCTCTGCACTGCACCCTGGGGAGAAGCTGGGAGTGGGGGGATCCCTGGCAATTCTCTGTCTGTGTAATGTGGGAGGAGCTTATGCAGGAATGTGGGCCCTTTCCTACCCATTTCCATGTGGGCCTTTTCTCATTTGCCCAAAATGTAGAAGTCACTCAACTTGTTTCTGGATTTCTCTCAGAGGGAGTTGCTCCATATTTAGCTGTATATTCAGTGCATCCTTGTGAGGAGGGAAGTTAGGAGCCTCTGTCACCATCCTGGTCCCTCTTCCCTTTTTCTCCTTTTTTTTTTTTTTTTTTAAATTTTATTTATTTATTAATTTATTTATTTATGGCTGTGTTGGGTCTTTGTTTCTGTGCGAGGGCTTTCTCCAGTTGCGGCAAGAGGGGGCCACTCTTCATCGCAGTGCGCGGGCCTCTCACTATCGCGGCCTCTCTTGTTGCGGAGCACAGGCTCCAGACGCGCAGGCTCAGTAATTGTGGCTCACAGGCCCAGCCGCTCCGCGGCATGTGGGATCCTCCCAGACCAGGGCTCGAACCCGTGTCCCCTGCACTGGCAGGCAGACTCTCAACCACTGCGCCACCAGGGAAGCCCTCTTTTTCTCCTTTTATTTCTAACCCTAAACTAGCTTCTGAAGTCTGCCCCCCCAAAAAAATCTCTTTGAAACTTCTCCCTCCTCATTCTCTAGCAGGCTGTTCCCCAAACACTTGTCACCTCCATTACACAGACATATTTGCCTCACTACTAGTGTATATGGAGAAAGCTTGACTTACGGCCTGTTTCAGAGTCTGAATCATTTTTAGCTTATTGCCTTGTCAAAGTCCCATTGAGGCAGTGAGCATTAAATCCACCTCTTACCATCTCTGGAGACTTTAGCAGGGGAAGCCACCTGGGTAATATTTTCTCTCCAATTAAATTCATTTTCTTTATCCAGCATGAAATCTTTTTATTATAAGTAGTCAGAGAATTATACCCTATCAAGTTGCCCCAGAGGCTTATAAAAGTTGTCAAGAAAAAAATGTCTACTTGGAAAAAAATTGGTCTGGGAAGCTTTATGACCCTCTTACACTTTGCCAGCCAGAAGTTTTGGCAGATTTCCCAATAACTTATGGAGCCCAAGGCAAGGGGAGTCTGGAGTTGCCTTGATCTAATTACTGCAGGATTTCAATTTGTGCCCAATTAAAATGAACAGCGTTAAAGGGTGGCCCTCAGCTGCACCAAAGTTGCAGTGGAACAGCATTTACCAGAAGTGTACCAACCCCCCAGAGGGAAGCACGGTTAGCTATGTGTGAATGTAGCTCTGTTTCTGGGTACGATTATATGTAGTTCCCGTGTTTTCATTGTGAAAATGGAATTGGATAATGACAGCGGTCCTTGTAGAAAGAGTAGGTTCTAAAATTGGGCTTTAATTTCAATTTCCCAGGTAACTGAAGCAAAAATAGATGTGATTTATCTAGTTACAATGGAGTAGACGGAGTGAAATTATCTCAGGAAAGTAAATCAGTATCCTGTTTTGAAAAGATTTCCAGGGAAGGAAATCCATCCATCTTTCTCCCTGGGAGTTGGCACTGCCTCATATAAACAATCAAACTTTCTTCTGCCTATTCATTAAATTTCTAGTAACAAGCACACAGTAGTGACACGTTTATGACATTAAAATAGGTTCACCAAAGTACATTCCAGCATTACATTGTAGGCGTTCTATAAACGTCCCCCAAATAAGTGAAATGTTAAATGCATTACCATTGGATAGAAGTAATCTGCACTCAGAGGCAAATGCTGCCCAGCCTGTATCACTTATATTTTTTCGACCTAACCATTCTTTACATGACCGTGTCCAAGACTACTATACTAAAAGGTTATTATTTTCTTATGAATCACTGGTGAAGAGTTCTTCTTCCCTCCCTAGCTCAGTCTTGCACAAGTCTGGAAAAACATATTCATTAATTTAATCAACAAATATCCACCCTATGCGGATGGTGTGCTGGATTCTGCAGACAGATGATGAACGGTATTGAAATGACTGCTGCACTCAGGCAGTAGAGAGTCTTATGGAATAACAGCTGTCAATGACTAAGCACCTGTTAGGTGCCACATTGGGCACCATGTTGGCATCCCAGGCATTGATGAAAGCTATCTGTCATCATCCCCATTTCAAAGATGAACAAACTGAGGCTCTGAGCTTACATGACATTTCTAAAATTTCCCAGGTATTTTTTTGCTTTTCTTTCTCTAATTGCTTTAGGTTTAAGGTTAGGTTGTTTATTTGAGATGTTTCTTGTTTCTTGAGGTAGGATTGTATTGCTATAAACTTCCCTCTTATAACTGCTTTTGCTGCATCCCATAGGTTTTGGGTCATCGTGTTTTCATTGTCATTTGTTTCTAGGTATTTTTTTTAACATCTTTATTGGAGTATAATTGCTTTACAATGGTGTGTTAGTTTCTGCTTTATAACAAAGTAAATCAGCTATACGTATACATATATCCCCATATCTCCTCCCTCTTGCATCTCCCTCCCACCCTCCCTATCCCACCCCTCTAGGTGGACACAAAGCACCGAGCTGATCTCCCTGTGCTATGCGGCTGCTTCCCACTAGCTATCTATTTTACATTTGGTAGTGTATATATGTCCATGCCACTCTCTCACTTCATCCCAGCTTACCCTTCCCCCTCCCTGTGTTCTAGGTATTTTTTAATTTCCTCTTTGATTTCTTCAGTGATCTTTGTTTATTTAGTAACATATTGTTTAGCCTCCATGTGTTTGTATTTTTTACAGTTTTTTTCCTGTACTTGATATCTAGTCTCATAGTGTTGTGGTCGGAAAAGATACTTGATATGATTTCAGTTTTCTTAAAGTTACCAAGGCTTGATTTGTGACCCAAGATATGACCTATCCTGGAGAATGTTCCATGAGCATTTGAGAAGAAAGTGTATTCTGTTGTTTTTGGATGGAATGTCCTATAAATATCAGTTAAGTCCATCTTGTTTAATGTGTCATTTAAAGCTTGTTTTTCCTTATATTTTTTCTTCTTTTTTGGCTGCGTTGGGTCTTCGTTGCTGCGCGCAGGCTTTCTCTAGCTGCAGCGAGCGGGGGCTACTCTTCATTGTGGTGCACAGGCTTCTCACTGTGGTGGCTTCTCTTGTTGCAGAGCATGGGCTCTAGGTGCATGGGTTTCAGTAGTTGTGGCACACGGTCTCAGTAGTTGTGGCTTGCAGGCTCTGGAGCGCAGACTCACTAGTTGTGGTGCACAGGCTTAGTTGCTCCACAGCATGTGGGATCTTCCTGGACCAGGGCTCGAAACAGTGTTCCCTGCGTTGGCAGGTGGACTCTTAACCACTGCGCCACCAGGGAAGTCCTCCTTATTTATTTTCATTTTGGATGACCTGTCCATTGGTGAAAGTGGGGTGTTAAAGTCCCCTACTATTATTGTGTTACTGTCAATTTCCCCTTTTACGGCTGTTAGCATTTGCCTTTTGTATTGAAGTGTTCCTATGTTGGGTGCATAAATATTTACAATTGTTTTATCCTCTCCTTGGTTGGATACCTTGATCATTATGTAGTGTCCTTCTTTGTCTCTTGTAATAGTCTTTATTTTAAAGTCTATTTTGTCTGATATGAGAATTGCTACTCCAGCTTTCTTTTGATTTCCATTTGCATGGAATACTTTTTCCATCCCCTCACTTTCAGTCTGGATGTGTCCCTAGGTCTGAAGTGGGTCTCTTGTAGACAGCATATATATGGGTTTTGTTTTTGTATCCATTCAGCCAGTCTATGTCTTTTGGTTGGAGCATTTAATCCATTTACATTTAAGGTAATTATTGATATGTTATGTTCCTATTACCATTTTCTTAATTGTTTTGGGTTTGTTATTGTAGGTCTTTTCCTTCTCTTGTGTTTCCTGCCTAGAGAAGTTCCTTTAGCATTTGTTGTAAAGCTGGTATGGTGGTGCTGAATTCTCTTAGCTTTTGCTTGTCTGTAAAGGTTTTAATTTCTCCGTCAAATCTGAATGAGATCCTTGGTGGGTAGAGTAATCTTGGTTGTAGGTTTTTCCCTTTCATCACTTTAAATATATCCCGCCACTCCCTTCTGGCTTGCAGAGTTTCTGCTGAAAGATCAGTTGTTAACCTAGGGGGTTCCCTTGTATGTTATTTGTTGCTTTTCCCTTGCTGCTTTTAATATTTTTTCTTTGTATTTAATTTTTCATAGTTTGGTTAATATGTGTCTTGGCATGTTTCTCCTTGGATTTATCCTGTATGGGACTCTCTGCGTTTCCTGGACTTGGGTGGCTATTTCCTTTCCCATATTAGGGAAGTTTTCAAATATAATCTCTTCAAACATTTTCTCAGTCCCTTTCTTTTTCTCTTCTTCTTCTGGGACCCTTATAATTCGAATGTTGGTGCATTTGATGTCCCAGAGGTCTCTGAGACTGTCCTCAATTCTTTTCATTCTTTTTTCTTTATTCTGCTCTGTGGTAGTTATTTCCACTATTTTATCTTCCAGGTCACTTATCTCTTTTTCTGCCTCAGTTATTCTGCTATTGATTCCTTCTAGAGAATTTTTAGTTTCATTTATTGTGTTGTTCATCATTGTTTGTTTGCTCTTTAGTTTTTCTAGGTGCTTGTTAAATGTTTCTTGTATTTTCTCCATTCTATTTCCAAGATTTTAGATCATCTTTACTCTCATTACTCTGAATTCTTTTTCAGGTAGACTGCCTATTTCCTCTTTATTTGTTTGGTCTGGTGGGTTTTTTACCTTGCTTCTTCATCTGCTGTGTATTTCTCTGTGTTTTCATCTTGCTTAACTTACTGTGTTTGGGGTCTCCTTTTCACAGGCTGCAGGTTCATAGTTCCCGTTGTTTTTGGTGTCTGCCCCCCAGTGGCTAAGGTTGGTTCAGTGGGACTGGTGCCTGTGTTCTGGTGGATGAGGCTGGATCTCGTCTTTCTGGTGGGCAGGACTGTCTCTGGTGGTGTGTTTTGGGGTGTCTGTGACCTTATTATGATTTTAGGCAGCCTGTCTGCTAATGGGTCGGGTTGTGTTTCTGTCTTGCTTGTTGTTTGGCATGGCGTGTCCAGCACTGGGCCTAGCTGGTCATTCAATGGAAATGGGTCTTAGCATTGAGACAGAGATCTCTGGGAGATTTTCGCCGTTTGATATTACATGGAGCCAGGAGGTCTCTGGTGGTCCAATGTCCTGAACTCTGCTCTGCCACCTCACAGGCTCAGGCCTGACACCCGGCCAGAGCACCAAGACTCTGTCAGCTGCACGGCAGTGAATGTGGCAGTCTCCATTATGAAGTCAGATTATGACTGTCTACCACAGCTGTTCAGCTAGAACAGGATGACTTGGGAGCACTTTGTCTACGAGGCTGTCTCCAGCAGCTGGTGGCTGAAAGAGTAGGTCTCTGCATGCGCTGCCAGAACCTTAAACGTTTATATTGAGGTCTTCACTGGGTTCAGTCATGGATTCGGTGCAGGTGGTCTCAAGAACACCTTACTCCCTCAAGGTTGTGTGCTTGAAGCAGTTCCTACGCCTGAGGGTCTACAAGCCGCAGGAAGACGAGACCACCTGGGGCGGCCTGCAAACCATGATTCTTGCCACAAACCCTGCTGCTGCCGTCGTGGAATCCGGGTTCCCCCCGCCACTCTGCAGTGCGTTTTCAAGGAAGCTTTCTCTCTGTGCTGAAGAGATTCATGCTACCTGATTTGCCCAAAGCCGTAGAGTACGTAAATGTTGGGGCGGGGGTACAAACCCAGCCAATCTGGCTCCGAAGTCGGTGTTAACCTCACTCTAAACACCTCACCCCCGCGAGTGTAACCTCCTCAAGCCCGCTCCGCCGCAGGTAGAGTCCTAAAACACTATTATTTTTATCGTGTTGCATTTGTGGCATTGGAATTTGCATGAAGCTTTACACCACATGCTTCTAGATAAAGAAGTAACCATAACTAATACAGAGTAAGAATTTTTCTGCGATAAAGATTTTTGAAAGCAATTAATATTCATCAGACTCGGATTTAGTTTTGAATATATTTCTTTCAATCAAACATCATTTTCTCCAATATTTAGCCAAGTTTATTTTCTCATTTAGTTCATGAACATATTCTCTCACCTGTCACAGAATTCTTTTTTTCTTCAAATCTATTTCTTCCCAAACAATAATATTATTTTGTTGGCGATGCCATTTTAGGTTATTATTTACTGAAGAATCCATGGCTTTATTGATAGTGATGAGTCCAGCAATGTATTCCACAGACATTTAATAAATGGTATCTTCTACTTCTACTAATGATTAAATAATGATGACGATTATGATGATTGATTTTACATGTCAACTTTGCTAGTCCCTGGAGTGCCCAGATATTTGACTAAATAGTGTTCTGAGTGTTTCTGTGAGGGTATTTTGCCATAAAAGTAATATTTCAATCGGTAGACTGGGTAAAGTAGGTTGCTCTCCCTAACAAGGATGGGCCTCGTCCAATCAGTTGAAGGCCTGAATAGAATAGAAAGGTTGACCCTCCTCCAAGTAAGAGAGAATTTCTCCTTTCTGAATGCCTTTTGACTTGAACTGAAACATGAGCTCTTCCTGGGTCTCAAGCCTGTTGGCTTTCAGAACTGGGTTAAAGCATCATTTCTCCTGGTTCTCAGGCCTTTGGACTCAGACTGGAGCTACACCATCTTATATAGAGCTGGAGACCCAGGAACCCTGATGATGTAGTTCCAGTCTGAGTGCTAAGGCCTGAGAAATAGGAGAACTGAGACCCAGGAAGAGCTAGTGTTTCAGTTCGAGTCCAAAAGCAAGACTATTAACACATATATGAATATATCCTATTGGTTCTGTTTTTCTGACTAATACAATGATGATGCTGATGGAGATAAGACAAGCAAGATAAGAATGTCTTGGTGCTGGTGTGGTGGTGGCGATAGTAGTTGATTTAAGCTCATTAGACAAGTCGATTTTTAACTCAAAATTCCAGTTTTTGAATCTTATGCCTCCTGGGAAAAAGTGATTAAGATGTGTACTTTTGAGTTCTTGTAACTATCTTTCATTCATTCAACCATATTTGTTACTAATCTACCTTGTAAAAGACATTTTTGCTAGATCTATATATATATGAGAAACTGCCTATAGGTAATATTCCCTCAACAAAAAAAAGTAATACATTATACAAGAAAGCAATATAAAATAAACAGTAACTGAATTAAAAAGTGAGGAAAGAAAAAGAAGCAAGTGATTATACATAAAGAACCAGGAAAGTTGTAGTAGTGTGGACATCACTTGAGAAGTGATGTAGGGATAGGATACTGAGTGGCTGTCATGGGCTAAGTGAAGGGCTATGAACATATCTGGAGAATGTACACAAGATATGATAGATTTCTCAGTGACTCTAGCTCTTTTAAGATGAGGCTATAAAACTCATAGTGAAGTCTTTACAAGTTTATGCCTTCTGAAATGGCGTGTTATAAATCTGAAGACAAGGCAGCTTGCTTTTACCCTAGAAAATAAGAAGAGTATTGACCCAACTGTAACACATTTCATGGCCACAGAGGTTGTGCTCTTTTTAAACTGTCAAAAATTTTTATCATCTAATTCAAAGAATTCAAGGAGACGTATGAAGTGTATGCATCTTCATTTCAAGCTTGCATAGCCATTTGTCTGGTCAATACAACTAAAAATGCACAATATTTCATTTAATAAACTTATCTTGCCAGAATTTCCAGGAACTTGCCCAGTGACAAAATTAATTTTTTACCGTTGCCCCCTTGGCACTTCTTGAAATATACCACCAAGTTAATTGTGTGCAAGAGGCAATTTGAGGTAGAGCCTCTGGATCATTCAAAGTCCCTGTAAGAAGCTTCCTTCCAATTCTTAAAATCCTCACAAGCAAATGGTTTTTGAGGAACTCCTCCTTCCTTTGAAAATTCTCTGCAATTTGTAGAATTGATCATAACCTTTGGAATGCAGGTGCTACCCCAATAGTTGATTAAACCAGCATGGCGTAGAATGTACCCTAATGGCAATCCTTAAAGTCTCCCTTAATTTAATCCTAGTGTTTACTCAATAAAGATGTTTTTAAGCCACTAGATTTCAGGAACTTTTTTTTACTGGTCTAGAGTGTTCAGAAAAGAACAGAACAAAGTCTTTGCCCTCAGAAAATGAAGTGGCAGAGAAAATTGTTAATAATATGCAGTGTGATAAATACTAAAACAAATATATGCACGGAGAGATTTGTGCTCTGGGAGACCAAAGAAAGAGCAGAGAGAATGATCACTTAATAGCCACTTGGGGACAAACAGGGAAGGCTTCTAGGAGGGGTTAGTGCTTAAGAAAAGATGCAGGAGATAGCCAAGAAGTGAAGAAAGTAACAACATTCCAGGCAGGGGCAAGAGAAGTTAAATATATGAGCAAACTCAGTCCATCCAGCATAACCTGTCTTCCCTCATAACACCCTGGTGTGTCACTGTGGTCTTTTTTGTTTTCCATCTCTTCACAAGTTCTCACGCAGCTATCATTTACATACCTCACAAGAAGCACGCAGTAGAGGTCACCCAATGACATCCAAACAATTGGAACATTGTGTACACATCAAGTAAGTCAAATTTTCTCCATCATTTAGGCACATTGGAAGTTATCTACTGAGGAGCCCAGAAAACTGGAAACACTGGTGATAAAAGCACAACTTTTGAGGGAGAAGCGGTGAAAGTGTGAAGATGTAGATTGTCTGACGGATGAAGAGTACGCAGCCATGGGGGTGGATATGACTTGAAGAATGGGAGCTGGGAATACTTCATTCTTGCACATAGAAGTCTCACAATAATATTTGTTCAATGAATGAAGAAAATCAATACATAAAATATAAATGATTTATGATATTGTATGGAGCTATTTCTAATGACCAGAAACTATTCATTTTATTCTTCCCTTTGACAAAGGCCAATCCTCAGTAATAGGAAAGCCAGAGGAAAATATTTCAAAGAAAATATTTCAAATAAAACTTTCAAATTCCATCTTAATTTTTGTCTTATTATGTGACAATGTTTTTAAAAAGCCAAAGAGAAAAGGCATTTAAAAATAGAAAGAAAATAGGCTATACAGTAAAAATTTAATGAGAACAAGTAGAATTCTGGACAAAAAATTTTCAGAGAAGGATTTGACTCATAAGAAAAACTTATATACATAAGACAATGATAATGTTAAATAATTTAAGGGGTCTCTGATTCAAGGGACAGAAGGCAGGGCACAGCAGAGATATTATAAAAAATCTAACGCAAAATTCACTGGCCAAGGAGAAGGCTGTGGAAGGGATACGCAGCTGCATTTGGGCTTAGAATTCATTATAACTTAAGGCTTGGGGCCATGCAGACGAGATTATAAGAAAGAAAAGGTAAAGTTAATGTTGCCAACTAAAAAATAATATTGCCTTTTAAATGGAAAAGAAGAGATTTATTACTTTTAGCATGAAAACTCCAACAGAATAAATAGTAACTCCTGATGTAAAAAAAAAAAAAAAAAATATATATATATATATATATATATATATATAAATCTCCCAACTCCTCTCCTCCTGGAACAAATCATTAATCTGACTGTGTTCTCAAAGCACCGTGTTCCCAAAATTAAGGCAGCAGTTACTCCTCACATTTTAGCTGGTTGTCTTCAATGGGTCACGCTGAATTGATGTGAAGAACGTCCCCACAGAAGGGTCAGTGTGAAGGCTGTCACTGCTCCCAGTCTGAAGAACAGAGCCTGGTCCAGAACAGAAACTCAACGTTGAACTGAATTAAAGGATGGAAGAAGTAGCAACTACTCCTTCTCTCTCTTCCGTTTCCTTCTAGAGCATCCTCAAAGTCCTCTATCAACACCATATTCCCTGGCCTCGTCCCACACCAGCTCCCCCCCTCCCCAGTTACTGAAGGAAGAGCGTTCACTGTCTCCAAATCTTCCTCACCTAGGCAACTCCTGAATTCTTAAAATCGCATCTGTCTGCCCCGGGCATCTGAAACATCTCTCTCGCTGCTTCCAACTATGAAAATCAGTTTTCCTAACGTTCCTCTCCACCCACTTCTCTGCAACCTTTGATGTTTAATGACCACTATTACTTTAATAAACACACACCGTCTGCGCTACCACTGTTCCTTCAGTTCACTGTTCTCTTCTGCCCGGGGCCCCCTGTCCAGTCCTCTTCTGTGCGGTGTACGCCTGTCTCTCCCTGGGGGGGTCTCACTCACTCTCACAATCCACTCCAGCTCCCAAATCTAACAGCACCGCTAACGCACCGCTCATCACCATTATTTCTGGAGCCCAGTCATATATTTTTAACTTGTCGCCAAATACTTCTGCCTGGGTATGCCCCTAGGACCTTAAATTCAATTATAAATATTACCAATAACAATAAACAGCTGATAGTATTGCGCACTTTTCATTGGAAGGTGCGATTCATGAAGGGCTGTGTTAACATTATCTCAACTTTGTAGGTGCTAAAGAAGCCCCACGTCCCCACTCCTTGGGAAGGAAGTTGAGGAGGCACCTGCAGCAGGGGACACCCAGGTCGCACTAGCATCTTCCTGAAATCCCTTCGACTGGGACAGAGCAACGGGAGGCACCAAGGAGAGCAGAATTCTGGACTTTAGTTTGTTTTCACCACAACTTAAGGGAATTACTTTCATTTCTTGGACTTGAATTTTTATTTGGAAATGTAACAATAGGAGGTACCTATGTGTACTTTGGGTAATAAAAACAAAAACTGGGGAGTGTTTTTGTGACGCCCTTTATTCCCTCATCCCCACAATTTTATAAGAAGTGGCTAAGCTTCCCCACTGCTGGGTAGGAGGGGATAGTGAGTGAAGGTTTAAGGTTAACGGGTTTTTTTCTTCTCTCTCCACTCACCATTCACCCTTTATAAGGGAAAAGAAGTAACTAAGGATATTGATGATATACTGACATACATTGTTCCACGTTTGTGTATTTATTTGTTTGTTTGTTTGTGGTACCAAGGCCACACATGGTCCCCATCCGTCATCTTCTAATGGAAGGGCTGTCCTTAATTCTCTACCTTCTACATCTGAAACTGGTGGGTAACTTTGGGTAACCTTGATGCATTCAATAAGAGATGACAGGCCCTACAGAGCTCTTTAATCTGGTTGCCATGAGAGAATCTTGCTTGGGGATTATTAAGAAAAGAATTTCAATTTCAATTAACTGTGATAATAAGAGCACTGAACCGGAGGTCATGCAGCCTGGGGTCCATTCTGGATTCTTGTGAAGTTTCTGTTGCAACTCATCTCATTTTCTTAGATGTGCCACACATTCGATGTCTCATTTGTAGACTTGAGCTTATGTGAGACTGTTGAGGTTTCCTCTAATGTTTTCAGTCAAGAGTTATGTATCGAGAGCCTATTATATGCCAAGCCCTACGTTAGGCATGAAGGAAAAGGCTGTCGCAATTGTTGATTGAATACAACAATCCAATCCCCTCCTGGGTAGAACAGTCTAGTGGTGGTGTCAGACATTAACAAATAATGACCAGAAAAATTATAATTATACTTTCGAGAATGCCTTTTCATTGTAAACCTTTCTGTGATGTTTTGATTTATTTTTAACACCTGTATGCTTTATCTGTGCAAGTAAATGCAGTTTGGAGAAAAGGCATCTGCAAGCTAAGCTACACAAGCCTAAATTGTTCCCAACTTATTCCTCAGGGCACAGGTTTAAGTTCTTGGGAAGAGAAAGAAAAGCGGGTTCAGCGACCAAGCTAAGGTCTGTAAACTTTAAAATTTGTATTACAAACTCTGTGTTTGCAGGAGTTAATGGATTAAGCCAGCCCAACATTTCCTGGAAGAGAAACTTCAGGAAACCCACTTAAATATTTGTACCACTGAGTGTTATTGGTGAGAAGTAATGTGCACGTGTCTGTAGCTTTTCTCCTGGTGCCTGACAGCGTTTCCACAGGAAACAGAATTGTTCTGTCAGCGCTGTTACAATATGACCGTCAATATTGTCTTTAAAAATCAATCTTTGGCATCTGTATTATTCCAACATTCATGTTCTATTTAGCAAATGTACAGAAAGTGGATGTCACAGATTTTCCCCAAGCTCACAATTCAAAGTTGTTATTTTTTTTTTTCCTATAATCTACGAATTTGAGGGGCGTGGGGATCTACTCTCTCCTCTTCAGTAAGCATGCAACTTTATTTTCCTCACTCTCCTTAAGTTCCAAAATATCAGAAAAAAAATTTTTCTTAAGAGTTTCCTTTCATCTTTTTCTTCTTAATAGCTGGATTTGGAAGAAAATTGCTTATAGGTTTAATGTAAAATATCTTCTTACTAGAAGTTATGTTAAGTAAGCAAAGCGTCTTCTCACTTAAGCTTTACAAGAGGAGAAAAGCAGTAACAAAAGTGTGAGATAACTGTGAGTGTTACCAGCGATCCAGCCAAATTCCTCCAGGGACTTTTTGGTGCCCCTGTGGCTCCTGCTTGAACTGTTCTGCTTAGGAAGGACTCCTGAGGTGCCCAGACAACCCCCAGCATGTTGCTGTATTGATACATTGTGTTCAATGTGATAAACTAAGGACTCCTGCCTTTGCTTCCCAGTAGCCCAATTAACTGGAAAAAAGTATTGTTAGGTTGACGGATATGTACCTAGTTTGCTTAAACTTCATGTCCCCAGAGTGGATGTAACAACTTATCCACATCACTGTGCTACTGTATCAAACGCAGTGTAACCCTAGTCAATGTAGAACGCCCCAATAACCAGCCTTTGTAGAAGGTGTTTTTAAAGACATACAATTTAATAGTCATAAGTGATTTTAGAACAACCCCATCTTAGATTTTTGTCTTACAGAAAACATTAAAGTAGATCCAGTTCATAAGCCTCGGTCACATCTATCAGAAGTCCTTAAGCCATGCTTCGGTACCCTTATGCCTTTCAGGTGCTCTGTGTTCCTTAGAGAGCTGAAACTTTCTCTCCTGGTCCAATTTCTTCTCTTTCTTTCCTCTCACTACTTTTAGTGTGTGGATCATCTTAACTTCTTCCAAAGAGAAAAATATTCTGAAACTCTTTTCAGATTTAATAGACAGTAAAGTATAATTTCCTCCAGAATTCTAGTCCTCATCTCCTTGACAATTTGCTCTGTATTTAAAACAAATTAAAGGAAGGGGTTATCATTTAAACCTTTAAAGATTTACGGGAAGCATACTGTCTACTTGGAAAAATTGAAACCCCAGAAGCTGGAAAATCAGATGAACAGAGGAAGGTGTTTTTATACCTCTTATTTGTACTTTCCAAACCCCCTGGGGTTGCCAGCTTGGGTGGAACACCTCCTAACAAGCTTTGTGGTGAGAATTTTGACACTTCCACTTCTGGTTCCTACTGGAAATATCACAAAATAAGCCTTCTGTGCAATATTTCAGCAATTGTCATGCCAATTCAGGAATTATAGATAAGAAAAAGTTAGCCAAAAACTTCAGAACTTTAAAAGGCTTTAGTCTGAAAGTAATAGTCAAGTTGTAACTGCACTCCAAAATCCCTGAGCTGAAGATAAATATATCAGGAAAGAATGCTTTTAGCTGAAAGTAACAGAAAACTGGACTAACCCAGGCCTTAACAGGAGACATTTGCTGTTTACTTAAAATCCAGATTAGGAGATAAATCATCCAGACCTGGGTCCGCCACTCCGCAACACTGATGTTATCATTCTTTCCTCTCTATCAGCTTAAGCATCTGAAGCTTTTTTCTGAGACTGACCATAAATTTGTTGTCTAATTCAGGACACTTTTGAGTGTGAAAGGGGGTGTTATCAATAATTACACTGTGACAGCAGGATTCACCTGGGACTGTCTTAGGCAAACTAGTACATATGGTTACATAATTTTTTTTCTCATGTCATTTGCCTCATTGCCCCAGAATGGCTGCAACAGTTCCAAACATTAGTCCTATCACCATATTCAAAGGCAAGAAGCAAGGGGAAGAGGACATAATAACAAGCTTGCTTCCCAGGCCTGCTCCTTTATCAGAAAGAAGCTGCTTTCTCAGAAGCCCATCTACTTACTTCTCATTGCCACCATTAGATACAGAGGTCGGGGCCCAGAGGGAGCCTCACCCAGAGGGTCCACACGAGGCCAGGGCGGGGATGCACTTTCAGATGCACTGTTATTTCTATGCGGTTTTAGCAAAAGGATTCACACTTCCAAACTCCATCCTGGTTGTATGTTGGATTCCTTCCGGTCAAGCGCCACTCATGAAGGTGCTATTTCACTGCACTAAGTTGCACCTAGAAGGCCGGCCTGTCTCTAACACAGCTCCAGGACGCCAAGCCCTTGCAAAGGGTGCAGAGGCAGCAAGTGACCACACAGCTCTCTCCTTAAAAGAACTAAAAAAAGAAGTTTTTTTAGCAATACCAAAAGGAGAAGTTCTAAGCACCAGGCCCCAGGCCACATGCCATGTGCTGGTCTGTCTAGGGCCATAAAAACTGAAGGAGTGCCAGGGGCTGTGTGTGCTTCTTTCTCTGCATCTCTGTGCTCCTGGTGGCAGGGCTGGTGGTGCAGGTGTTACAAAACCACACAGGCGATGTCTGCAAGCCTCTCCTCCCTGGTCCCCCGCACGCTGGCGATTCCCTCAGTTCTGGAGACGGACCAGGCTTCCAGCAGTGCTGACCATAGCAGAGCAACAGCAGGAAGGGCCTCTCGCCCGGCGTGACGAGGAGCTTGTGAAAAATAGTGCCGGGGGTCCTGGTGGACAGACCTCTGCAGCCCGCGTGAGAAAAAGAGAGCATCCAAGATGGGTTGCTCCAGCAAAATGGGTGTCCGGGAACCAGCGTGCGCCAGTGTCCACAGCTCCAAACCCATCGTCGAGCATTTCTCAGAAGTGGAGAGCGCTGGTTGACTTCACGTTCTGTGAATCACTGCACGTAGCGCCCCCATCCAATAGGGCAGCCAGATGTTTTCCTACATCTGCAGCAGAGGGACTTGGATCGCCCTGCTGCAAAATCCAGAAAGAAAGTACTAGACGCTGGGGTTGACAAAATTCATAGGCTTAGCCCAATAAGAACATTAATAATTAATTTAAATGATCAGTTAATTAATTAAATGGAAGCCAAATTAAGAGGCTGTTAGATTTTCCAGTCTGGTTATAGCATTCTGTGTTAAAATTATCAAATTCAAGTGAGACAATCTTATACTTTTAACTTATGATACTTAGCTTATTATCTAATAAAAAAACTCAATAATAAAAAAACAATAATAAGCTGTTATAAGATGAGGTGCTACTTGCAGCAACATGGATGGACCTAGAGACGGTCATACTGAGTGAAGTAAGTCAGACAGAGAAAGACAAATATCATATGATATCGCTTATATGCAGAATCTAAAAAGAAATGATGCAAATAAACTTATTTACGAAACAGAAACAGACTCACAGACTTAGAGAGCGAACTTATGGTTACCACGGCAGAAGGATGAGGGGAAGGGATAGTTAGGGAGTTTGGGATTGGCATGTACACACTGCTATATTTAAAATGGATACCCAAAAAGGACCTACTGTATAGCACAGGGAATTCCGCTCAATATTATGTAACAACCTAAATGGGAAAAGAATTTGAAAAAGAATAAATACACGTGTATGTCTAACTGAATCACTTTGCTGTACACCTGAAACTAACACAACACTGTTAATCATCTATACTCCAATATAAAATAACAAGTTAAAAAAAAAAAAAAGACGAGGTGCTGTGCTTAGTTATTCTGCAGGGAACAAAATATTTACTAGACATTTATTTAGGAACTGGGAACCTCACTCTGTACTTTACATGTTATAACACTCACTATTCTTTAGGGTTTACTAGGTTCCAAACCCTGTACGAAAGTCTCTATATGTATTATTAATTCATTTAATTATTATAATAACCCAGTAAGACTGTTACTATTAGTATCCTAATTTTTCAAAGTGGGCACACGGGGCACAGAGAAGCTGAGTAACTTGCCCAAGGTCACACAGTAAGCTCGGAGCTAGGACATTCACAGGAATCTGGCTCCAGGGTGTGTTGCTCCAACCACAGCTGCCTTCCAAATAAACCCCCAATGAATTGTCCTCTGAGAAAGTGAGAGCCGTCAGACCTTCCCACCAAAAGGATGTGCTGCTTCCTTTGCCCACTTATTCTATTCCGCACGCCTGAAGACCAGAGACAGCTCTTAGTAAATGTTGGCTGAGCAAATAAAGGTATAAGTATTACTATTTTAGTTTTACAGGAAAAGTGGGAGCTCTGAAGAGCTAAGTATTACTATTTTAGTTTTACAGGAAAAGTGGGAGCTCTGAAGAGCTAAGCTAAGTTCTGCTAAGGCAGAACCACTCAAGATGCAGTCTACTCTGTCTGCTTCTAAAGCCCTGATGTTTGCCCGTCTCTCACTGTTGGCAACATGGCATCCATACCCGCGCTATGGATTCTCCCAGCATGCACTGTCACGCATGTGTTTGCAAGACATTCTCCTCAATTCACCTAAGAACTTCTTCAGGGGAAGGGGTGGGTGTGAGGGGAGAATGAACGGGAGTGGGGAAGTCATTTTATTCTCCTTGGTATCCCCAGCTGCCCACTCACTATTTATAACAAACAAAGAACACCCAGCACAGTTCGTTGGCGGTATTATAATATAAATCCCATGTTATTTTTTTACAGAAAGTAACCAAGAGGAGATCATTTTTATTCTATCACTGTAACTTTTGCTTGAGAAAAACATTAACAAGTGTCCCCTTCCAGAAACCTTGCAAATCAATTTGTGTAGTCACTGAGGTCCTGCAACCATCTGTTACTCAGCTGTGAAAGCTGTTTATTCATACTTCTGCCCGTTCATCTGTTTTGTGTTTCCTTTTGTCCATTTCTCACTTCAGATAAACAAAAAACTGTCAGCGCGTGACGGAAGCCAAGACCCGAATCTGCCTCTGCCCAGAAGAAGGGTATTTGTCAAGGGAGGGAGAAGAGAGGGTGGAGGGAGGAAATCCCCCTTCTTACTCTTCCAAGACAGAAGGTCATTTGAAATTTCTGATTATGTAGTCCTCCAGGTCTGACCTTTGAAATGCCCCTTGGATTTCAAAACACATGAACAGTGTCAGATGGCACCATTCTAGTCATGCAAACATTTCCAACACTATTACTACTTTTTGAATTGTTTAAAGAATTGCCGATTCTTTCACCTAGGCAAAAAGGTTTGTTTCTCTAATTCAGAGAACAAGTTCATAGAAATGCACAGGTTTTCTAACAGAAGAAATACTATTCTCTTATCAACCCAGAAACACTGGGAAAGATATTAATAGTAATTCCTAATGATATTTTGGAATCAGTTTCCTCCAATTAAATGTCGTTAGTGACAGAATACCCAAACCAAATTGAGTTAATCAAAATGAAATTAATTAATTATTCCACATACCTAAAAAGTCTAGAGGTAGGACTGAATTCAGGAAAGTCTTGATCAGAACTTAAGTAAAATTACTATGTGCTGGTTTCTTCTGTCTCTCATGCTTGCTGCCCTCTGTGCAGATCTCATTCTCACGTGCCTCATACATTAGCCAGATGGAGGAGAGAATTTCAGTGACAGTTTCTAGGTACTCTGCAGAGGGGAAGGATTGTCCCTTTTAGTTCCAGAAGCCTCAGCAAATATCTGGCTGTCATTCATTAACTTTGATGGTGATACATCCATTCTCCAACCAACCACTGATGCCAGAGGAAGCCAAGGCTCTGACTGACCGAGACTGAATCACTCACGACTTCTGGAGAAAAACTTATTCTATTTTTTTAACAGTGTAATTTTGAAAGTTTGTAGGTGTTATACAGCTGACCCTTGAACAACATGGGTTTGAGTGGAACAGGTCCACTAATGCATGGATTTTCTTTTCACTAAATACATACAACAGTACTACATGATCCGAAGTTGGTCGAATCCACAGATTCAAAGCCTTGGATATGGAGGGTCAACTGTAAACTTATATGTGGATTTTCAACCACATGGAGTCGGTGCCCCTAACCCCCGTGTTGTTCAAGGGTCAGCTGTAGTTACTTATGATAGTGTCACATAGAGCTAACTCCAGTCTTAAATGACACATAAGAACACATGCTAAATTTTTACAGTAGTTTCCCTAAGGAGCTACAAAACAGGAGGATGTATTGGGAGCCACAATTAATATTATAAGTAAAAGTACAAATGAAACTGTTTCATTTATTCCCATACTGGGGACTTGTTTAATAAAATATTGAGTAAATGTGACCTGATTGTAAAATGGTGGCGTTCGGAGAACAGTATTTTGATGTAAAAGCCTGATAAAGGTTATTGAATCTCACGTCTAGGGAGTAATTTGAGTCTTAACTATTAAGCCAAGGTTCCTTATAAGTGATAACAGGGAACAGTGATGAAGGACAAGGTCCCTGCCCTTGAGAATCTCAGGTGTGGCATTAAGACACGTGAGAAAGCAAGCACTTAATAACTAGTGTGAAAATGTCTTTTAGAAGCATGTACATCTATGGCTGCACATAGGAAGGGCACCTATCCTAGCCTTGGTCGGTTAAGAGAGGCTTCCCAGAGCATAGAATGCCCTTGCAGGGGGAGCCTGGAGGGATGAGAGAAGGAAAAATAAAAATAGAGAAAAGAGAAACGTGCATAGATTGTTCCATTAGAAGAGCATGTGCTCACCCCTGATGGACAATCAAGCAGATATGGGAAAATTTCACTTCCCCTAAAATGTCCAAGCATCCAATCTCCACTAGAGGAAGATCAAGATTCAGCCCAAGACTTGGCCCAAGAATAGCAAATCCCTACTCCAGGAGTTAAAAGTAAAACTTGAATCTAGCATAGAAATGTTGTTTCCTGATGTAAGTTCCTAAACTTGAATCTTGTTCCAGATTGAGAAACCAGCCGTGCTACAGAACCTTATTTTGGCAGCCATGCACGGAAGAATCCACATTTTCTCTCCTGCACTTATACCTCGACAGTCTCTATGATTTAAATCTCCTGTTTTGTAGCTCAAAGTGTCACACAGCCTCAAAATGAACATTGTTGAGATTTTGTTAGGACAATCTCTTTGGAATATCCATAAACATATTCAGATCTCAGGAGAAGACCCTGCTGCTGAGAAAGGGGCTGGGTCCCCCTAAAGTGGAAAACAGAAAACTACTAATTATTACTAAGAGACCCACTCTAATGAAATGTAATGTACTGCAATTTACATAATCTTATCCTAGATAAGAGTCAGAGCAAAGAGTCACATAAAGAAAGTGGAATAAACAATAGAAGTGACACAGCTTCCCTCCTGAAACCCCAGTGAGACAGGTGTTGTAAAACTCAAACTCTATTGGGAACAGGCAGGCATCACACGTGCTTGACACCTGGGAACGAATCGGCTGGGAGACTATCCACCCAGCTAAAGGAGAAGCCGCTTACTCAGCTCCAACAGATAACGACCACTTAGAAATACAGCCCAGTTTCCAGATCTGATCTTTTAAGAAAAGCTAAAAAACGAAAGTTTTTTGTGGATTCTCATACTACTACATAGGAAGTGTTCACTACTTCCTATGTAATATAATATAATATGTAAGATGGCAGCTGCAGAAAAAGGGAGGAAAAAGGAAAAAGAACAGAAAGAAAAAAGAAGAAACCAAAAAAAATGGTGCCCACCAGCTTTATCAAGGCAGAGGGAGAGTGGGCAGATAGGGCCCTCCAGCCTCTCCCCCACAGAACATCCCGGCCCCTGCCCCTCAGACCAATGCTTTAAAATCAGCAAGTGAGTCTCTCTCACATAAAGTCTGGGTGCTTTTCAAAGGGCTGCTCCTGTGCTGGACCCTGGGCTGGGTGAGTCTGTACCCAATCTTTGTAAGAGCTGCTCCTCGGTTCCCACAGCCCGCAGGTCTCGTGGGCGCAAACCCCTTGGAACTTCAACGCAGATATCTGTGGGGCTGGTCTCTCAGGTGTGGAGCTTAAAAGTCTGAATGCCTGTTGTGGGCCACAAACCCTTCAGCTCTCAGGGAGAAGGTCCAGGCTCTGAGCTTCCTCCCAAATGTGGGAAGCTGTGCTGGAGATGGGGTTTACAGTGAGACTGTGTCCCAGCCTTTCCTCCCCTCTTTGATGCGGTTTGCCTCTTGTTTGCTCGATGTGAAGGGGTCGCTCTGCCCGTGTTTAGTTTTCTTTTCAGAGGAACTTGTTCCCCGTAAAACAGCTACAGATTCCACGTGTCTGTGGGAGGAGGTGGGTTCAGGATCTAAGTCGCCATCTCGAACTGGAACCTGGAGAAAAAGATTCTAAGGCGAAACAAATTTGGGGAACCCTGGGAAAAAGTCACACAGGTTTCCTCATCATAGTCTTTAACATCAAAGTGTGTTTTTTGAATCTCCAGGAAAGGGATACATTACTCCGTGTTTCCCAGATTTGACTAAAGCATCCTGACGTGTGTACCTGTGTGCACGCACGCACATCCCTTGAGACCATCTCTCGGGACTGGTGATCCAACTGTGGTAGGCAGAATGCTCCCCAACAATGCCCATGCCTGTATCCCCGTGGCAAAAGGACTTCGCAGGTGTGATTAAGTGAAGGACCTTGAGGATGTGGCGGGGGGGGATTGTTTGGGGTTATCTGGGTGGGTTCAATCAACTCACATGAGCACTTGAAGCAGAGCACTGCCCCAGCCTGGAAGCAGAAGAGGAAGTCAGAGGGGGGAAGTCAGAGAGACTCAAAGTAGGGGAAGGGTTTGATGCTCCGTGGTTGTGTCTGAGATGTAGAGGGTCATCTGGAAGAACCCGAGAGCAGCTAAAGGTGGCCGCAGCCGACAGCCAACAAGGAAACGGGGCTCCGGTCCTACACAGAAGAAACTGGGTTCTGCCAACAACCTGGAGAAGCTTGCAAGTAGCTTATTCCCCAGAGCCTTCAGAAAGGGACTCAGCCCTGTCAACTATCAGCCTCATGAAACTCTAAGCAGACAATGCCGCTGGGATGCCCCTGACTTAACTGGGAGATAAGAGCTAGATGTTTGAAAATGTTATGTTGGGGGTAATTTGTTATGGCAGCAATAAAAATTACTTTCCCTTCATCTCTCATCACTGCCTGCTTTTCCTCTGCACACCATTCACATTGCCCTGCCTGTGACTCCCTAGCAACAGATGTTCTCTCAAGCGTCTTGGGTTTGATCACTATGCCTGGAATGCTCTTTCCTTTATTTCTGTTCTTTCCAAGATGCAGCCTCTAATCCTCACCTCTTACC
This sequence comes from Balaenoptera musculus, assembly GCF_009873245.2. Lineage (NCBI taxonomy): Eukaryota > Metazoa > Chordata > Mammalia > Artiodactyla > Balaenopteridae > Balaenoptera > Balaenoptera musculus. The sequence goes on along the minus strand of NC_045801.1, from coordinate 75,439,872 downwards.
CCACACGCTCAGCAAGTCCCGACTGCGAACTCCATCAGGGTTCCATCTAAGCAACATCCGCTCCAGCACTGCCTGGTCTTCACACGGGAGCTTATGGTCCCCCATTTTCTGGTCCAGCTCTCCCAGGGGCCTTGAGAACAAGGGGTGAACTTAATTAACCAAGGAGGCCATCAGACTGAAGTGGCTCGAATGCTGAGGCAGCCTATGTAAGTAACTCAAAACCTAAGCCTGCACTGGCCTCAAGGTTACAAAATCAAAACCTAAGGACATCCAATCACAAGCAGCCAAGTGGGATTTTAGCGATAACCAACCAACAGTTTCCTTACTCTGCTTCTGCCTTTTCTCTATAAAGTGTCTCCCCAGCTCCTGTTGGTGGTGGGCTCCTAAGTACTTCTTGTTTGTCGCTGCCTGATTCAAACCGATTCTTGCTCAAACTGTTAAAATTTTGAATATGCCTCAGTTTATCTTTTAACAAAGGACACTATCTTATTCAGTTTTTCATCTCCACTATCAGGCTGGTATACAGAAGGTGATCAGTAAGTGTGTAGAACTGATGAATCCAGACAAACATAGCTAGTCAACTGCTCACATTGCAGGACTGAACTTCAAAAGAGATGAAGGCTGGAAACAGAGCTCTGGGGCCCCCTGAAGTGTGCACACAGCGCAGCTCACCCAGCACAGAGGATGGGATAATACATCGAAAAATATTTTCCAAAGGATTTTCAATCCTTGCACGTTCTGTTGCCCTGAGGTTCCCTTCCCAATAACTAAAAGTCATTCATTTCTTCAGAGAGGGAAAATACAGCTGAGAACAAAGTGCCCTGACTTGGCTCTGAGTTTCTTATTAGGCTTCTTTTTTTTCCTTCAATGAGGCAATAAACTTGAAATCTGGGCTCCAGAGAGAGAAAAAGGGATTTTCTAAATTCCAAAGGCTTTTCATATCAAGAGCAATGCTTTAAGTCTGAGCATATAGTTTTAACATAAACCACACTGTATCCAATAGAGACATGTTAGTAACTTGTTTAATGTCTAAATCCAGTGATATAAAAGAAGGGAAGTTCAACCCACGGGTGGGGGGCCCCCAAACCCATGCTTTCTCGCACTAGAGCATCAAAAGAATTTACTGCTTTTGAAAATAGTGATTTCCCTGTAATTGGCCATATACAAACAAGGCTTAATGACCTCTGGGCTTCAATGATGTAGAGCAGATTCTCACATAAATAGGTGGCTTTTCAGGTGACCTTTCAAGTGAGGGCCAATCCTTAGACTCTAGAAGGCTATGAAAATTTTGGTTTCCTTATTTAAAAATTGGTTTCAAATGTTATAACTGTCTCAGGACTTCCCTGGCGGCGCAGGGGAGAATACTCTGTGCTCCCAATGCAGGGGGCCTGGGTTCCATCCTTAGCCAGGGAACTAGATCCCACACGCATGCCGCAACTGAGAGTTCACACGCCACAACTAAGGAGCCCACCTGCCGCAACTAAAGGAGCCCAGGTGCTGCAACTAAGGAGCCGATGCAACCAAATAAATAAATATTTTTAAAAATGTTATAACTGTCTCATAGTTAAATTAAAACCTAACACTGAACCACTCTGAGTAATTCAATCATCCATCCAACTAACTGGGAAAATTAGATTAGGCACATGAATTGTTTGACTGAAGAGTAGCAGTTTAGTCCAAAGCAAGAAATGTCTTATGTTATTACTCCTGACAAATGGAATTTGGGCATGGGAATACCATATGCATTGGTATCCTATATAGATATTTAAATAATAAGTATAGTATAAATATTTACATGGTAAAATATCCATGATCATTATGACAAAAGCAAGTTGAAAAGTAGTGTGTGAGGCATGATTCTGTTTCTATTTAAAGTTATTTCTCATTACGTAGAGTATCAGCAGAAAGCTTGGAAGTATATGCATACATGCCTGAAACAAATGCTTAGCTAGTATGGTTATTTTAGAAAAGTGGGAAACGGAGAAAATAATTATATATATATGTATGTGCATTAAATATATCACTAAATTGTTGAGTTTTTAACCATGAGCTATTGATGCCCTATTTTTTTAATAAAAATGCATGTCCTCCAGCCACATGTAAATCAATGAAGTTAGAACACACCAAGACATGGAAGCAACTTAAATGTCCATCGACAGATGAATGGATAAAGAAGATGTGGTATATATCTACAATGGCGTACTACTCAGACATAAAAAAGAGTGAAATAATGCCATTTGCAGCAACATGGATGGACTTAGAGATTATCATACTAAGTGAAGTAAGTCAGAAAGAGAAAGACTAATGCCATATGATATCACTTATAAGTGGAATCTAAAATATGGTACAAATGAACCTATCTACAAAACAGAAACAGACTCACAGACATCAGACTTGTGGCTGCTAAGGGGGAGGGGGAGGGTGGAGGAGGGGTGGGTTGGGAGTGTGGGATTAGCAGATGCAAACTATTATATATAGGATGGATAAACAACAAGGTCCTACTGTATAGGACAGGGAACTATATTCAGTATCCTATGATAAACCATAGTGGAAAAGAATATGAAAAAGAATTTATATATATGTGTAACTGAATCATTTTGCTGTACAGCAGAAGTTAACACAACATTGTAAATCAACTATACTTGAATAAAATAAAATGTTTAAAAAATGCATAACCTCAGCTTATGTACTAGCTGGCTTCTAGGAGAAGCAAAGTCATGGTAAATATCTCCGGTAGTCTAGAGCTGCAGTCTCTGATTATTGCTTCTATGGTCTCTCCCCAGGCCATCTCCAAGGCCACTCAGATCTCTAATCTTTCTTGTCAAAGATCCTCCAAGTTTCACAGGGAGAGGATCCCTGTGATTCCTGGGCTATGTCTTTGGTCTCAGCTCAATGGGGCCCTGCTTACACCAGAGCTCAGCAGACACCTTCCATGAAAATGAAAACCCAAAGTATGGCAGGAAGGCCTGGGTGACAGCTGTCCACAGGACCCCAGGACAGCCAGGGGGGTGCAGACATGGGCGTGAGGGTTTGTTTCTGTCCGTCGTGGGCGTGCTCATGACCTCAGGGCAGGCTACGTGAATAAAGGTGGTGCAGACTGCAGCCAACAGGCTTGGAGACAAGGGGAGACAGCAGACGGGCTGCTGGAGGAGAGGGTCATCGGTCCAGCGGGTGGTGGTGTTTTTCCCCCTTTCAGGCAAGAACACCTGGAGGGTGTTCAAACTCAGTAAGGAAACTTCAGGAGGAAAGCAGAGAACCAGAAACTGCGCAGAAAGAGACTGCAGTAAAGAGAAACCGTCCTGGAAGAGCAGGGAGTACTTCCCAGCGGTGACGCTCACAATCTTCTAGGCGGCGTGAGCGGAGGTGAGCTAAGGGATGTCAGGGAGGAAGAGACGGGAGAACGCTAGGCTTCAGTCTTCTCGAAAGATGTGAATAGGGAGCTTGACAGCTCTAGAAACACACTTATCAATACTAACACGAAAAGCTATTTCAAATGATCTCCAGGAAGTCACAAATAAAATGATCAAAGGCAATCCAATATACGACCATAACATTCGGTTAACCTATTATGTCCTTAAAGACGTCGGTGCTATCCCATAATGAGCATTATTCTCATGTTCTATATTTTCTATCCCAGAAAGATACTTGTCAGTGTATTGAAGGCAAGGGGGAGACCCGTAATCGTGCTGCCCTTTGTCCTGGCTGAAACTGCTTTCAATCTGCTCCCTGCTCTTCCGTGATTTATCTCAGAGATAAAGGGGCCATTTCGCCGGGACATCGGGAAGCATTCAGTGTGGTTATCTGTTTGGGGTCACCTGAGAGTAGACAGAACCTGATGAAATGCGGTTTGACAGAGCACCTGAGCTTACCTGGGGGCCCCTGGCTGCAGACAGCAGAGGGGGCCCACGTGGTCATAACACGGTTTGTCTGGAGAACTCTGGAGAGATGTCGTACTTGTGAGTCATTTTCAAAGGTGACGCATGAAACTACCCATCTATTCCAGGACTGTCAGAAAAGAGCTCGCTTACTTCTTCACCCAAACCATCTTCCTCTCTTCTCTGACAAGTCTCTAAAAAATGTGAAATCAAAAAAATTACTTCAAACAGGTATATGTGTTGTTTTTAAATTTAGATTTATTTTTTATAAAGAAAAATACCTACAGCTCCTTGACCAGTCTCTGCAACTGATTCACCCACAATGTTTCTGAAATTGGGCATCTGAAAAGCTGCTGTGGGAAGGGATCCCGGAATAGGGAGGGAATAGGGTAAATAGGAAAGAAACACAGGCAGGAAGATGAAGAGGGGAAGGGTTTTGTGCCCATGAAGGCAGGCAGGACTAATGATAATAAAAAACCGGACATAGGAAACCTTGCCTTCGGTAACCCCACCTCCCTTTCTATCTCCCCCTCTCCTGTTTCCTGGCACCTGCCTCTCAAGGTTCCATTCCCGTGATCTAGGCCAGTGAGCCTCAAACTGGGTCTGCTTGCCCAGCTTACGTGGGAATCAGAGATTGTACACAAAATTTAAATTCTCTTTTTTCTTCCATTCCTGTTCTTTTTCTTTCCTCCCTAAAGGTCAGCTTCTACTCTGAATTTTTATGGTATGATCGTATACGGATTTTTTTTTTTTTTTGAAATTTACTTTTTCCTTCAACATTTTGCCTTTGAGGGAAATATAGATCTATTTCATTCATTCTAACTGTTGTCTAAAAACGCGTTGCATGAATATAAAACAATATCTAACAATGGGTTACTATTCATCTCCCTAATGAGAGATGTTTAGATTATTTCCCATTTCTCACTCTCATGAACAGTGCTACTATGAATATTCATTTTCTTGTTTCCTACGCACATATTTGAGGGTTTCTCCGGGATACGTACGTACCTAGGAGTAGAACAGCATGAAGATGTGCATTTTCAGTTTTACTGGGTATTGCCAAATCGCTCCACAAGCATTTGGACCAGTTTTCACTCCCTCCAGCATCATATGAGAATTCTATTCCGAGGCATCTTCTCATTCACTTGATATTGTCTTCCTTTTAATTTTTGTCCACCTGATGGGCATGAAATGATAGCCTCTTGTTTTAAATTGCATTTCCCTGAGGCAGAAGGCATCCTTCCCTGCTGCTTAACCTTAAAAATGCACTCATTTCTTTCAAAAATCTTTTTCCCCCATGGCTGCCCCATCTTCACTCAGTTCCCACAGTAATTTCCATGTGTCGCTGTTACAGCAGTTGCCACTTTACACTCAAGTGCCTCTTGCTCTTTCTGCCTCTCCCACTGCCCTGAGAACATCCAGGATAACAACTGTATAACACTCATTCTCTCTACATCCTGGCTGAAGCTCAGCAAATGTGCATGGAATTTAAATGCATACTAAATATTTTCCTTTGCTTTTACAATTGTATGTAATTTTGATTATTTTCATTACTTATTTACAAGGTGCATCTGCTGTTTTCCCATATAATTTTTCTATTTTTAAAATAAAATAAGTTAACACCTCTTATGCTATAATCCCAAATTTTGTATGTCTGCTTATTGGAATTATCTTCTGCAATGGACATGGGCACTTAATATAAGGAAAGTAATGGGCCTTGAGAAGTCATCATTTAAGCGGAAATCAATAACATATAAATGCATACTATGGTTAAAAAGAAAATGCAACTTTTCAGAATTGTAACACTACCTATTCAGCAGCCTATTTTCACAACTTGAGTTATCTTAAGGTTAAATCATTGGAAATGATATCTTTGACATACATGTATAGCAATAGTAGTTAGTGCTTATGAAGAACATACTGACTGCAGCGCACTTCTTACGTGTTTTACATGCATTTCGTCCTTACAACAACCTGGGATGTTAGTACTGTTGTCGGCACCATCCCAACGTCATACATTGGGGATCAAGGCACAGAGTGGTGAAGTAACTTGCCCAAGGCTGTAGAGCTGGGATTTTCACCCAGATGTCCCTTCTCCAGGAAGAGATGAGCGGTGAGTGATCAACCAAGGCCACGATGGACATGGAACATAAAAGAGAGAAAATACCTGCGCTGCTCTAACTGACCACATACCTGTTTTGTCTTTTGCTTGATTTTGATTATGGTGGATTATACGTAGTGATACTCTATCTGCAGAGAAAAAAGTAGGTAGAAAGTGGTAAGGAATATTCATAAATTCAGGGGTTTGGAGAAAGACTGAGATATTTTAACAAAATCTTCCAGTGGCTTCTTCCGAATTGCATCCTGAGAACACCATGTGCCTTTATGGAATACATTTCAAGCTTAAAATCTACTTTCGAGCTAGAGCTGTTCTCTAATATTTTTTAAATGAGCTTTTCCAAAGGGATCGCTGATCCAGGAATACATAGGAGTCCACACCTCAGTGAAGCAGCTATGGACAGTTATCTCCAGGGAGGAACGAGTGATGATAGCACACACGTTAGCAGGTGTGTGTCCGCAGGCAGGAAACGTTGCTGGGCAGCATGCCCGGGGGCCTCAATATCTGGGTGCCTACGAAAATGGAGAGGAATTTGGGGAGGGGGAATAAAAGTTAATTTTTCTTATAAATAGAGTTTCATAATGAAATATTCAAAGAGCAGCTCCACTGGCAGCCGTTAGCCCTCGTGTGCTGCAGTGAAATTAACCCACTGCAAAACGATATAGTTGCTTTCAAGTTAATTCACCCTATGCTTGCATACCTGGGTGTCTGGGCAGAAATGATGCATGCATGCACACTCCAGTTTTTACAAAAGCGAAGTCTTTCAGCACATGTGACAATCTAATAATGCCCCCCAAATTCCAAGACTTCTTACTCTCCCACAGTGATGTTTAAGGGTGAGGGCACATGGAATAGGCTGAGAAACGGGCGTTAGCTGAGCTCTGGCAAGTAAGGATTCTTTACAAATTTAATCTGTTTAAATCTTCTAAGAAAACAGGGGGGAAGATTTTGTTACCCCATTTTACTGGTTCAAAATATTCAAGCTCAGAAAGATTCTCATTTATAACACTTTCATTCCCATTTTAGACTCTCTTTACAAGTGGCTCACACATGCAAATAAATGCTGCCTGTGTTCTGTGCCCTCCATCCCCAGTCCTCACCTCCTCAGGCATTCTTCCGGGAAAGACAAAAGCAAATCCAAAACAAAAGTGATGCATACTTAGGAGGCATCCTCTAAGGACTTTGGAACTGTCGGAGAGACAGAGGACAGAAAGCAGCCAGAGAAGCAGGGACAGGTCCCCAGCGGTCCATCCGGACAGTTCTCCAAACCCCGGTTTACCAAAAGGAAAAGCCTTCCCCCTTTTGGCCCTGAGATTTTTATTTCCTTTGATTTTTTATTCAGAATTGGAATCAAGGTCATGTAAATTTCACAGTTTCCTCCATAATAAATGTGTGGGGTTTTGTATACAAGTATATTCATGTATCTCCTCCTCCAAAGAGCAAACAAACTTTGTCATTATTTCATAATATTTTATAAGCTCTTATTTCCTCTGATGGAGAAGCAGAGATCCAGGTAGAAGAAGACCTACTAGTTTAGGAGAAAGATTTTAAAGAGCAATGCTCATGTTTATCAAGAATTATCACTTAAAAATGAATTGTTACAATAATGTAGAATGTTAACCTGAAAGTTATCTGCCCCCAATCAGCATTTCTCTAGACTCACATTTTTATAAAAATTTGATTAGTTGTATAGCTCTATAAAAATAATTCATCATACTTACCTAATTTTCTGAATATTTAAGAATTCTGATCATATTTTATACAGAAATTCATCTACTTAACTTGACTATCTAGAGAGAATTATCTTCCAAAAGTGTAGCAAAGCAAAGTAAAACCCATTTGCAAAACATACAAGCAGAAATAGATGAACTTTCTGAAAACATTATTAAATATTATTGGGGATGGGTGGGGAGTGGAAAGCAATTAGAAAACTTAATGTTCAGACTGGAGTGTAGAATTCTTTTTAACCAAGTAGAGGTAGGAAAAAAAGCATGAAAGCTGTTTTTACAAGGCTTGCTTTCTCCCGTGTCAGTCACTGTGGCAGAGAGATGGAAGTACTGCTCTTTTTTGATCACATAACTGCCACACAATGAGAGACATCAAAAGGATCTTGGAGGACTCTCTTATGTCAGGGTCCCCAGATGCACACCTTGAGACAGGGATTTGTCTGCAGATGTTTATGAACACTCCCAGGAGAGCCAGGTGCAGGAGGGGAGGAAGTAGGTCAAGGAAGGGAAAGAGAGTCTGATTCTAGGCAGAGCTCCCTTGATCGCCCTGCCAGCACATGCCCACCAGGGATTTCCGTGATGTAGATATTACCTTAGAAGCATCTAGACCTGAGGCAAGACAGCTGGATTTTCCTGCTTCTCCGGGATCCTTCAGCCCCAGGCTCAGGTCACACCATGGAAAGGAAGTGGGCAAGGAGCTCCAGTAGGCTAAGTGCAGCCCCTCAGAAACAATAAAGGGACTCAAGGAGATGTGGATGGAGCACCTGCAGTGTCCACAAAAAGTCGACAACCACAGAGCCTGCCATTATTTGATCTTACACGTCAATGTCTGCAAACATGTACAAAGAAGGAAAAATGGGATGGAGGAGGTGAGGGAGATAGTTCCTGAATTTGAAAAATGCGGGGCTAAATAAAATTAAATAGAAGACTTTTCTGCAGGTCTTTTACAAGCCTTTACTACACATACAGTCATTGTAAGGCAAACCACAAAGCCTTTTTTATAGGAACATCTCTCGGGATACATTCTGTGAGATGTAGCTTGGGAATCGCTACGGGGAGTAAGAGGCTGTTACAGGTTTTTAAAGCGACATAATCAGACCAAGATTTAAGGTCTGGAGTGAAAAGGGATGCACCAGAAAAGGAGAGATCAGACACTTTGAGATCACCTTGCCTACGGCAAAGATACAAGACAAATACAATGAAATCATGATATAAGCAAGTGGTATAGGAAGCATAGGAGGAAATGAACTTGAACATATAGCAGTTAGAATTATCATGACTAAAAGACCCATGAGACACTAAGGAAAGGGGAGATTCTGAGGTCTGAGGCTCAAGTGACTCCATAACTATTGAAGCCATTAATTATGATACAGAATTTATAATGAGGACTACTTTGAAAGGAAAGGTTAAAGTTTGAAAACAATGTGCAGATGTATGGTAAACAATAAAGCTGGAGGTATGGATAAAGATTCACCAGCTTTGGGGTGCTAAGTACCACAGCCTGGGTGGCTTAAACAACAGAAATTTGTGTTGTCACAGATCTGGAGGCTGGAAGTCCAAGGTCAAGGTGTCGGGAGTGCCGGTTCTTTGTGAGGCCTCTCTCCTCAGCTTGTAGACGCCCACCTTCTCTGTGTCCCCACGTGGCCTTTCCTCTATGTCTCTATAAAGACATCAGTCATATTGGATTAGAGCCCCTCCCTTATAACCTCGTTTAACCTTAATTACCTTCTTTAAGGCCCTTTCTCCATATAGAGGCACCTTGGGGGTTAGCGCTTCAACATATGAATTTGGGGGAACACAACTCAGTCCATAAGAGGGTGCTAGTTGGAGCTTAAAGAATCGTGAGGCTGCCCAGACTATGATGGAGACCGAGCCCCGGGAACCTCCAACCTTTGAAATCGGAGGGGGATAAAGCAGAGCCGGCCCTACAGAATACCAGAACCAGAAGATCTGAGCAAGACACTTACTGCTCTGTGCCTCTGTTGCTTCCCTTATTAAAAAAAAAAAAAAAAAAAAGTGCAATGATTGCCTTTGTTTGTGAAGATTTTATAAAAATATCATGTTTTATTAGTCAGGGTCCAGCCAGGAGACAGAAACCACACAATGTTTGCAAACACAATGTTGAACCTAAAGAATGATTAGCAGAAGATTGGAGATAAGGAGAGCTGGCTGCTGAGCATGAAGGAGAATGATGAGAGCTTGGGAGCAGCAGATGTGAGGGTAGCCCCAACTTGTGGGCTCCAGAAGGATCTTCCCCAGACCTCCCTGCCGGAGCCCAGACCTGGTGTGGGCGGCACGGCTGAGACTCGTTGATGGCAGAGAAGGCACTCGGGTGTCTCACTGTTGGGACTTGCTGGAAATCTCCTCTCTGGGAGGCGGGGGAGACATTCCACAGGGAGATGCAGAGCCGAGGGACTCACCAGATGCTGGGGATACTGCTGGCCACTGAGCACTGCTGTATTAGTCTAACACGGTTCTCTGGGCAACTCAGTCCTGCCAGGCCCCAGGCAGGTGTCTGGGATAAAGATCAGGCACTGATGTGTAGAAAGTACCCTGAAAATGTTAGTTATTTACTGCTATCACCACTATGACTACTACTGGCACTCCTGCTACTGCTACTGTTGCGCGGTAGTTAAGAGCTAGCCCTCCAGAGACAGGCAATCCTGGGTTCACATCCATCTGCCACTCATCAGCTGTACGATATTGGTCACATGACTTAACCACCTCAAGCCTCAGTTTTATCGTCTGTGTAATGGACATGATAATAGTATTCACCTTTAGGATTTGTGGTGAGCACAAATAGGAACATAAACGTACATTGCCTTACACAGTACCTCTGGCACATAGTAATGGATTTTATAAGTGGATTTTCAAATTTTTATTTTTTGTAAATAGTAGACCACTTTCCTTCTACTGAATGGTCTTTGGCAATTCGTATAAAATTGAAGGATAGAATATAGTGAGACAGTAATAAATAAGTTGAGTGCATAAAAGCCCAGTGGCTTTTAACGTGGTTAATCCCTCTTATTTGTTTCTTGGGTCTGAATTTACAAGATTAATTTTAATCTGATGCCTCACTTATTCAGTGTATACAGGGGATAAGAGTTCTAATTCAATTCAGAACTTCTGAGATGGTGAATTTGTCAGCTGCCTTACAAGCCAATAGCAAATTTATTGATCATCGTGCCCTCCAAACTCCCACATCAAATTCTATTATAGAAGCTTCTGCTGTTCCATGTGGGAGAGCTGAAATGGCTGAATCACCAAGTCACACTAAAGAAACTGTCTGGTTTGTGTGCAAACTTATATATTGGCATCTTCTGCATAATCCAGTGAAGATCTGAACTGAAAACATAACCTCTTCTCTCTAGCCTTAGTGAGTATATTTTCAATTACCACTTATTTTCAGGCATATCATGAAATTTGAGGCTTGATGGACCTGGTAAATTCATCCAGCTCACTATTTCTTGGTTGATCCATTACAGATTTCTACCACACCTGACAAAATCGCTAATCTCAGCTCTGCTCAACAGAGAGTAGACAAGTCTGAAAGCAGAAACTTGTCATTATCAAAAACATGTGACGACCTAGAAGGGTGGGATGGGGAGGGTGGGAGGGAGGCCCAAGAGGGAGGGGATATAGGGATACACAGAGCTGATTCACTTTGTTGTACAGCAGAAACTAACACAACATTGTAAAGCAATTATAATCTAATAAAGATGAAAAAAACAAAAAAACAAGGAGTTTGGGCAAATCCTATGACTAGTCACAGAGGCTGCCTTCTTCCAGGGGACAGTCAAGCGCTTTTGATGGCAGTGCTAAATTAGTCAAACTCAGTTGCTGTTCTCTAGCTTAGTGACGAAACTAATATATTTCAGAATCACAATATATTATTACCTAGAGACAGCAGTTCATAGAATTCCTTATTCCCTTGTTTTAATTTTTTTCTCTGTAGTTAGTACTCATAAATTATTGATTTCAATATAAATGAGAGTTCATCTGACCTATCCAAATAGCTGGAAAGTTTTTTTAAAAAGGGAAATAAGTCCCTATGTTTCTCTTTTTTTTGTAATTGCTATAGTCACCACTTTCATATTTGCAGGCGGTTATTTGAAAACAAATAGCAATCTCCAGTTTGTTAAATATTCATCCAAACAAGGTTTAGAATCATTGGCAGAACAATGATTACTCAAAACATTAGAGTCCATGGCAGAACAATTATAAAAATAAAAGTCCATAGAGAAATAAGATAAAGAATTATAATGATTTGCCATAACTGTAGAATTAAAATGGGCACCCCTTGCTTCTCAATGTGGTATAGTGGTAGCATTGGACAATAATGGAAGAAGAAAATTGCTTTTTATTTTCCTGTAGGAACAATGTTGATATTAGGTATTGTGTTATTTAATCAAGAATCTAATATGAAATAAATCACATATGACAAATTGTCCTTTCTAAAAGTGTATATATGACTCAACATCTATAATCAATTCATTTATGACTATAATTCCAGGTCTACAAAATATGTGTGACTATTTCTTCACTTCCATTATACACTGTATTTCAGTATCCTAAAAAAGTATGTAAAGAGTTTTTAAAATATGCAACTTTACTGTATCACACTTTGAGGTAAACTAATAAATGTTCTCCTGGCATATTAAGGAAAGCTGTAAATTCGTTGATCAGCCCTCCATTGAGAAGTGGGGCAATTTCCCTTCCCCTTGAACCTGGGCTGGCCTGTGACTGCTTTGTTATAGCCAGCACAGAGGAGATGATGTTGTGCTAGTTTAGGACTCACGCTTTAAAAGGACTGACAGCTTCTACCTCTGTCTCCTGGAAACTGAGCTGTCTTGTAAGAAGACTGACTACCCGCAGCAGAAACCACATGGTAAATCCTGAGGATATTCAGAGAAGGAGAGAAGTTCAGTGAGCCCAGCCTTCCAGCCAACTCCAGCAGAGGGGCACGCATGAGAGGAGAGATATCCTGGAGTCTCCAGCAACCTGTGCAATCCAATATGGCAGCCACACATGGCTACTGGGCCCTCGAAGTGTTGATAGTCCAAACTGAGATGTACCATAAGAGTAAAATGCACGTTGGATTTCAAAAAACATACCAAAAATATCTCATTAAAATTTGCATATTGATTATATGTTTAAATGACAATATTTTAGATGTATTGGGTGAAAATAAAATATGCTATTAAAGTTAATTCTACTTATTTAAACTTTTTAAATGTGGCTATTAGAAAATTTAAAACTATATGCATATATGTGATTGGACAGTACTGCTCGAAGTTGCCCCAAACATCAGCTGACAACTGCTGAGTGACCCCAGGCGATGTCACATGAAGCAGAAGACCCAGCCAGCTGAGCTATTTCTGAATTCTTAACCCATAAAATTTATGGCATATAATACAGTAGTTGTTGCATTAAGCTACTAAATTTTAGAGTAGTTTGTTCCATAGCAATAAATAACTGGAGTTATACATAAAAAATATTAAGTAATTGATAGCTATTATACTCAATCTTTTAGAATTTAGAAGGAAGGAATGTGGTAGATTCAAGTGTCATTTTCACCATTATCGTCCATGCATTTTAACCTAATGCCTTACTTTTGCTTTGAATTATTTGTAACAAGTATGGAACCTCATATTTATTGAATGTTTTAAGATTTTCTCCTTGAAAAAACAGCTCACATCTCCCTTTTGTTAACTACTAAAGAGATCACTTAGGTAGAGAAATAAAGTGCAGAAAATGAAAACCAATATTTTAATTAAACATGCTCAAATGAACAAAGTAGGGGATCTCACGGCTTCATTTATTAGTTTCATTATCCATGTTAGTACTTACAGTTATGAACTGAAATATCACAAAAATCATTGTTCAGGATTCTTAAGCCAGGAAGACTTAGATTTAGAGATCAGTTATACTATTTTCTAGCACGTCACGTAGCTCCTATGGACCTCGGTTTTCTCAACTATACAATAAGAATGATAACACTAATTACCTTTTGGGATTATTGTGAGGATTAAATGAGCTAATGTGTGTGAAGCACTTATCTCAGGGTCTGGCACAAAGTAACACTCTAAACGTGGGGCTTCTTGTAATGATACCTGTAAAAATTACATACAAATATTACATATTGAGGTACGGTGTAATATGATAACTCCGGGTATTATGAAAAATGTCGTAAACTTGATTACCTCTTATTTATCTCTTATGTAAACAGGTGAGCATCAGGCCTGATTCCCACAGTGATCAATAGATGTCCAGCAATGAAGAGTCATCAGACCTCTTGGAAACAGGAAACAGAGCATTCCAGGGGGCTGTGAAGATTAAGTTACTTAACCGTGGAGATCTCTCGTGCGCGTGCTTCTCTCTCTCTCTCTCTTTCTCTCTCTCTCTCTGTCTCAAAACCCAGATGTTTGGAATCTCACCAACATCACCCAAGACCTTCTGGACTGGAAACAAAATGAGTATAGAGAAAGAGGAAGCAGTTTTAGTGAAAGCACCACGGGGAACAAACCAATAAAAAAGCAGGAAACTCAGCACAAGCCTGATTTATGTCGCTGCATTTTTCTAGCTCTCAGCCTATTCCCCCAACACACACACACACACACCCGCACCTTCTCCCATGAGCTTTCTTTCCTGCTCTCACTCTCGCTTTTCTTTTCGAAGTGGAGCATTTGGTAAAACCCCCTTTTTATGTCATTCTCCCCCCATCTCTCTGGAAGAGCCTCAGAACGTGTGTTAGAATGAATGCGCTGAGGGCTCATGGATGTGAATCATGAAGTACTGTCCCCTCATCATTTCTTTGATAGTCCCTTTCTCTTTTTAACAGTCAAGAAAACATGGATTTAGCCACTATTGCAGTTTCTGTTTCTAGACAGGAAAAAAAAAAAAAAAAAAGGAAAGAAAGAAAGAGAGATAGAGAGAGGGAAGGAAGGAAGGAAGAAAATCAGCCTATAAACATAAACATTATCGTGACCTTCCCTTTTTCAACAGCTGGGGGCCTTCAGAGCGTTTTGTTTTGCTTTGCTTCGTTTCTGTCAAGAGGCAAATCCATGTAGAAGTGATGGTGGGAAAACAAGAGAAGCACGTTGAGAATGGATGCTTTGGGACACGAAAGCACAGGCAAGTTGGTAGCCAAAAGCAGATTTTGATTAGAAACAGAAGAATTTTTCTAAGAAATGACTTCCTCATTGTAGTTTCCTGTCAATCCCGAAGTAAACCAAAGGGTGTGCTGAAAACTGCCTTTTGAAAAGAAAGAACAGATTGTTCACATCGCGTCTCTTCCCAAAGCACATTGTTGAAGGCTGCGCATCGGCCATTGGGGGCGGCCGCCCCTCCAGCCTCCCAGGGCCCGGGGGCGAGGAACACATATATCAGTCACCAGCTTCCATGGGTGCCTGCGTGTCCTGGTGCTGTGTGATGACAGCTGATGTCAGCAGCGCCAGCGTCTGTCCCCAGAGAGCCTCTGATTCCATCAGCGGCGAACACGGGACAGTGGAACCATCAACACGAGTTAACTCACGTTAACCAGGACACTGCGATGCCACAAAGCCGTACACGCAAAGTGAGTACGAAGGACTCACTCCAATAAGCTCTCACTGTAGAATGTGACCAAGAAGGATCTCGTGGAGGAGGGGAAACTTTTTAGGTTTTAAAAAAAATACTGAAAAGTAAATCTCTGTGGGCAGCTGTTCAGCTCCACAGACCTAAGATCTGTGCTTTCTAAAGGAAACTATGGAGCAGGAGACCAAATCTGAGGGTCACAGCTAACTAGCTTTGCATCGTGTGTTTGGTTGCCCCTTGAGATTTGTTACATCACCACAAAACAACAACAGTAAATTATAATAATTACGATCGTTAAAGTATTTGTTTTCTTTTTTAAATAAGGTCTGGTCAGAGATGCGCAGGGCCAGAGAGTTCTTCCAACCCTGTGTCGGGGCAGCACTTTCCAATTTATGGAAAATAAAATGAATAACGCAATTAGTTGTCTGCCTAACTGAACTCTGAGTAAATAATGGGTTCTTAACAGAGAGTTACTGAATAAATGGGTAAGTCAAATGCATTTATGTTATAGGAGCTACTGCACTCTACTGAAGACAGGATGCATTTTTCTCTGGAAGGTATGATCATTTCTCCCTCCATGAGAAATGCTCTGCTTCCCGGTTCTGGGAAGAAAGCAGCATCAGCTGGGATCTCCTAAGTGCTGCAAGCTCAGCTTCTGAGATTCACTCTACAAACTGAACGCAAAGCAATAGAGATAAAATGCACAGCCACTTGAAGAGGAAGACTGGCCACAATGTACAATGTAAATTTCCCATATGTTTCTTATTGTGTATCCGGTCAAAACAGGCTGAAATCCACTTGCCTAACTGATAGTGTGAACATATCTAAGCCAAATGTCATCATTTGGGTCGTTGGGAATGGTTGCCCAGAAATAGAATTCTGGGAAGGAAGAGTGTCATGGACGAACCGTGGTGGGGCTCAGGGTCAAGGGGGCCCTGACCTAAGGATTTAGTCTGTCTGGTCTGAGTAGGAGGCTTACCCATAGTGTAACAGTCATTTTGTAATAACTGATGCCAGCTACTGTTCAAATCACATGAGCCCTCCTTCTGCACTGATCCAGGCCCACTGGTCATATTTCTGGTTAAACTTTGGGGTCCCCTCGAGTCCACATACAGCTGCAGAAGGTGCCGAACAGAGAAACCAACCATCCAATCTCCCTGGTAATTGGCTTCACCATCTCATGAGCTGGATTGATGTGAATCTGTTTGGCGAAATGGATCCCTCATCTGTGCCGACAAAAATCACTCAGCAAAACTGAACACCACACCACAGCATGAGGTGGGTTCCCCAGGGCACACAGCACCTGGCGTGGCTTATTGGTGGGCAGGGAACATCCTCTTGGATTCAAACAGGTCCACACTTACAAGCCAAATTAAAACACAAATTAAGACAATAGTTAATCATTCAAAAATTTTTATTGACATGGAGCTACTGTAGGTTAAAAGCAAGAACTTTAGCTGTTAGACTGCCTGAAAAATGTGCCTCAGTTTCTTTATCTCTAAAATGGGGTTCCACAAAGTGTTGAGCTAATTGGACTGAGAGGATAAATGATATTTTTTAGTAAATTTTTATTGATTATCTTCATCCAATTCCCCCTCGTCCACCTCCCACCTATGGTAACCACAAATCTGATCTCTTTTTCTGTGACTTTGTTTTCTTGTTTGTTTTCAAACTATTATTGACCTACAACACTATGTTAGTTCCTGGTGCACTACAGAGTGATTCAATATTTCCATACATTACAAAATGACCACCATGATAAGTGTAGTTACCATCTGTCACTATACAAAATTATTACATAATTGAGGACTCTATTCCCCACACTGTACATTTTATACCCATGACTCATCTATCTTGTAGCTGGAAGTTTGTACCTCTTCATCTCCCTCTCCTTTTTTTCTCATACACCCACCCCACACCCCTCTGGCAACCACCTGTTTGTTCTCTGTATCTATGACTCTGTTTCTGTTTAGTTATATTTGTTCATTTGTTTTGTTTTTAGATTCCACATATAAGTGAATTCATATTTTCTTTCTCTGTCTGACTTGCTTAACTTAGCAAAATACCTTCTAGGTCCATCCATGTTGTTGCAAATAAAAAAGAACTCATTTTTTTTTATGGCTGAGTAATATTCCAGGGTGTATGTGTGTGTGTATATATATATCATACCTTCTTTATACATTCATCTATTGATGGGCACTTAGATTGTGCCCATATCTTGGTTATGTAAGTAATGCTGCAATGAACATAGGGTGCATGTATATTTTCAAATTAGTGTTTTGTTTTCTTTAGATAAATAAATAATAAATGATTTACTTTCTATAAAGTACCTAGAATAATAAGCACAATAAGCATTATGTAAATGTTTTCCATTATCATTGTTTTCTTTTAGTCAATTTTAGAAGAGAAAGTAACTTATAAATAAAAGGTTTTAAAGAAAACTTTATGTGATATATGATTCAGAGACAGTGTTGATTTAAATTCCTGAAAAAACAGAATAAGGAGAAAAAAAAAACAAAGAACTAAGTTGCTGACATATTCTACTCCCTTTGGAATTCTAAAATCCATTTCAAGAATAATTCACCAGAATCTGCGACAGGTAAAGGATCACATACTTAATAATATGTTTGCCAAAATATGGGTTTCTTGGGTTAGTTGTTTAATTATATATTAATTTCAAACCTATTAATTTCAAATATATTTAAGATTTAAGGTATTAGTAACTTTTCATAACAATCAGACTTATTTTTCAAGTAGGAAAATATCTTTTATCTTGAACTTACCTGATATCAATTCCAAAAATTTTTTTTAAACTCATAATTAATTGCAAGTTGTGCTACTTTGTTGTTCTTCCATTTGAAGAGTATAGAAAGGGGACTTCCCTGGAGGTCCAGTGGTTAAGACTCCACACTTCCACTGCAGGGGGTATGGGTTCGATCCCTGGTCGTGGAACTAAGATCCCACAAGCCCTGTAGTGCAGCCAAAAAAAAAAAAAAAAAGTGAAGAGTCTAGAAAGTTCTGATGTAGACAATGAAATCAAAATAACCTAAAAGGAAAGTTCCTAATTAGATTATTTTCCCCACATTGAGATTCCAGAGAAAATCACTTTTACAGTGGAGTGGTTTATTAATAGAAATAATGTATAAGAGGAAAAAACTGCATTATCACATGGTAATGAAGTGAAATGAAGGAAACTGAAGTTTCATGTAAGTTCTCACTGATGAGAATCTAGTAGGTATGTTTTTAGGGTGAAAGGAAGGGGGAAAGACAGAGCCACACAAGATTTGTAGAAGCTTTACAGCAGTAACAGCCAAAAAAAAAAAAAAAAAAAGTACTCATAAAACAGGGGTCAACCAAATTTTATCAGGAAAAAATCTCAGGGTACCACACAGTGGAGGGAGAACTCAAATGCTTTGCATCCACCTCCCATAACACCTACTGGCATGTGTTTAGGAATATTGGATAATTAGGGGTGTCGGTACAGTCAACTTTAAAAACAAGTGAAAGAAATAGACTTTCTTTGAAACTGTTACCCATTCTTCACTGCCGCAACCATTTTTTATTGCACAGAAGTCTGGGTCCTGCCCCAGAGTGTAAATAAATAATGATAAAGTTGGGGCTTCCCTGGTAGCGCAGTGGTTAAGAATCCGCCTGCCAATGCAGGGACACGGATTCAAGCTCTGGTCCGGGAAGATCCCACATGCCGCGGAGCAACTAAGTCCGTGCACCGCAACTACTGAGACTGTGCTCTAGAGCCCATGAGCCACAACTACTGAAGCCCGGGCGCCTAGAGCCCGTGCTTCACAGCAAGAGAAGCCACCGCAATGAGAAGCCCGCGCACCACAACGAAGGGTAGCCCCCGCTCGCCGCAACTAGAGAAAGCCCGCACGCAGCAACGAAGACCCAGTGCAGCCACAAATAAAAAAAGAAAGAAAGAAAGAATAAATTAATTAATTTTTTTAAAAAAGAAAGGATCCTATCTCATGACTGGACTATAAGAAATATGACTAAAATCTTTCTTTTTATACAATCCTAGAATTCTTTTTTAAAATTTATTTATTTATTTTCGGCTGTGTTGGGTCTTCATTTCTGTGCGAGGGCTTTCTCTAGTTGCGGAGAGCAGGGGCCACTCTTCATCGCGGTGCGCGGGCCTCTCACTATCGCGGCCTCTCCTGTTGCGGAGCACAGGCTCCAGACGCGCAGGCTCAGTAGTTGTGGCTCACGGGCCCAGCTGCTCCACGGCATGTGGCATCCTCCCAGACCAGGGCTCGAACTCGTGTCCCCTGCATTGGCAGGCAGATTCTCAACCACTGCACCGCCAGGGAAGCCCAACAATCCTAGAATTCTTAAACAGTAAACCTGGGACTTCCCTGGTGGCGCAGTAGTTAGGAATCCGCCTGCCAGTGCAGGGGACATGAGTTTGATCCCTGGTCTGGGAGAATCCCACATGCTGCAGAGCAATTAAGTCCGTGCGCCACAGCTACTGAGCCTGCGCTCTAGAGCCCGCGAGCCACAGCTACTGAGCCTGCGAGCCACAACTACTGAAGCCCGCGCGCCTAGAGTCCGTGCTCCTCAACAAGAGAAGCCACTGCAATGAGAAGGCTGTGCACTGCAACAAAGAGTAGTTCCCTCTCGCCGCAACTAGAGAAAGCCCGCACGCAGCAACGAAGACCCAACGCAGCCAAAAATAAAATTAATTAATTAATTAATTTAAAAAAATAAAGTTCACAGGTCTAAATATAGTAACCTCATTTCATAATAAAAGAATAGAGAAGTTTTTCATCTTAAATTTTTTTTCATTGTGAACTTTATATTAATTTAGGATTTAGGCCAACAATATATCCAATTGTAGTTTTTCGTGTTTCTGTAAACTGCAACATTCAGCTCCCATAATATATTGTAAATATCTGAGCATCATTCAGGGGCTGGGGGAAAACACTTTTTACCATAACCAGAGAAGACAGTTAGGTGTCCCTGAAATCACAAAAGTTTTCTATTAAAAGCTGTCATCATGTGGCAATGAGTCTTAACAATCAATGCATCCCTACTGCACCCTCTTATCGGGTTGACCTGCTCTCTGCTTTTGTCTGGGGAGGTCTCCTTGTGACCTGGAAGGGAGATTTTCCCTCTACATGTTAATCTCTCTCTAGCCCACATTTCCTGCTTTCACTAGTGCAGTCAGAATTGCCTGGGAATAACTGACAAACCACTCATCTGCTGCTTAGAGAACATCTCCCCACTACATAGATGCTGGAAGGGGGGCACTCAGGTGAGTTCGCAAGTGCTCCTGGGAACATCCTCACCTTGCTATTTCAACCTGGGAAGCGCTGAGCGTAAACCTCAGCACAGCACCAGATATGCAGGAAAAGGCTGAGAAGTCACAGCGCCAAACAAGCATGAGGTCATCCTCAAATCATTTTTTCTACAAGAGGAAGTACCTCTTTTCCTTTCTGTAAACTTGCTGTGCAAAAAGTGCTATTATCTACAGCACTGTACTATGTGTTTTTAACCACACACGCAAAAATATGTCCCATATCCAAATATTCATCCTGCCCAAACACACAAGAAATTGAGCTAAAATTTCTTCTTAGCAAATTACAGGCTCTGGCTTTCTATGACTAAGTCTGGGGAGATCGTACTGCCATCTCACAAGGCAGCTTTCTGCCCTTTGCGTGCCAGCATATGGGGTGGTACATGCTATGTGGCCAGAAGGAAATCCTTTGATGCCGTGTATACTAATCTCCACGCGCTGGCGTCAGCGCTGCTCTTCTGGCCTTGGTAGAACCCGTGCCATATGGCGTGTTGCTCCCCTGGGCTCCGAGCACAGGGGTATGTTTGTGACAAGGGAAAATGTTAACAGGCATTGCAGGGTGATGACAAAGTCACAGAGGCATAGGGTTTTGAAAGTGGTGGTGACAGATGGTTCTCTAAAGGACCCTGAAGGAAACAAAAGATATCCGTATCTCCCGGCTCCCTGAAGTCTTCCCCTGAGGGTCTTTGTGAACACCTATCTTTCTCCCTCCTTCATTACCCACTTTTAATCTGACATCTTTTTTTTTGCCAATTTCCTTTTCTAGGAAAAGGAAACAATTGCACTGTTCAATCCAGTAACCACCGGCTCCATGTGGCTATTTCAATTTCAGCAAAAATCAAATAAAATTTAAGTTCACCTCCATCATGCTAACCGTATTTCAAGTGTTTAATAGCCACATGTGGCCGGTAGCTACTGTATGGGACAGGAGAAATTAATGTTATTCTGGAATATGACTCTGCATTCCCACAACTTCAATCATAATCCACAACGGAATCTTTGGAATCATTGGACCCGGCATCTTATAATGCCATTCTTGCTCTTCAGCTTATAGCCTCTGTCTTTCTTTATTCCCAAGCACATCCCCCATTGACTAATCCAGTCCAGACACATTCTCTTTAAGTTTTGAATTGTCAGTATTCAAAGCATTTCCTTTTTCAACATACTGCAGTGTCCCTCAAGACCAAGTTCTTAGGCAATGGTTCAAAAAGCTTTACCTATTGCTTCAAAGACCATGCTATTGAGCCAGATAACTCAAGAATTCAAGAGATGCTTTTATGCCAAAAAGAGTGATCGTAGTTATTCATTATTTAATGAAGGACCTACTACCTTTAGATTCTGCATCATCAAATTATTTAAGGCTAATGTCCCTTTAATTTCCTTTGAGACGTGATGAAGCTTTTGGAGCATGGCCATTCCAGAAAGGAGCAAATATCACATGAATAACAGCCAGTGTCTGTTGAATACATAAGAGAGGTCAGGCATTGGGTAAGCACTAAGTGTGTCATCAGATTATCTCATTTAAAGCCACAGCAATCTTTTGATGTAGGCGTTACCTCCACTTGACAGTTTAAGAAACTAATACACAGATACATTAGGTAACATGCTCAAAAATAACAGCATTAAATGACAAGATTTGAACGCTCTTTCTCACCCCAGAGCCCAAGTCCTTAAGTTCTATGCACTTTTCCCGCTTCAATAGAGTATTCTTTGGCCAATCTAGCTATTTCACATACTGTCTCCTTTGATTGTCCCAGCCATCTGGAGAACTAGTCTGGGCCTCATATTAGTGCCTGACACACAGTGTCTGCTGAATAAAAGTGTATTCATGTTATTTTTTCCAACTTGCAGTTGAGCAAACTGAAACACCAAGAAGTTCAAGGCCCAGAGAAGCATAGAGATTAACTGGTAGTGTTGACATTGAACTTCAGTAAATCTCTGGACCTCACTATGCTAACACTGCTGTCATTATTCTCAAAAATAAGTCAATGAATATATAAAACAAGAGGTGTTATCTCAGGAACTTTCTCCTAAAGTCACCAGGATTTCTAGTTCTAGAGAAGACGGTAAGCTTGCAGGAGCTGCTGACTTCTTCAGAACCCACTCAGGAGAGAACACAGAAGTGAGGGGGTTAATTCATCTCTGAACATAACATAAAGCCATGAGGAATGCTTTGAGAGAGAATTTTATTCCTGTTTGGAAGAGAGACAGTAGCTTAGAGCTCAGTTGTTCAAGGCAGGAGACAGGCTGGGAAGGGCCACTCCAGCTGCGCCCTTTCCCCTTTTGCTCCCTTTTCCCACACATAAGGGTGGCCACGGTCTGCCCAGTGCCTTCTGTGGAAAAGGAGAGCCATACACTGGCCTGTGCCAGCAGCAGACAAGGTCCTGAGGCCGGCACAGGGCAAGAGCTGCATGAGCGATGGTCACCTCTGGGAAACCTCTCCTCTCTCCATCTCCCTAACCGCACCCTGTGGATTAAGAAATTATCAGAGGATGGCATCATGCAGAAGAGCAGGACATGGCAGAGCTACTGGGGCTTCTCCAGCAGAAAGGCTCATCAGAGGAGGAGGAGAGGAAATGCAGATTTGTGGAGTTCATTTTGCAGGTCTGGGGCACCTCTGTCCTGAGACCCCACGCTCACCCCAAATCCAAACCTCCTAGGAGAAAGAGCAAGCTGGGATTTCAGATTTTTTTCCCTGTTCCCAGACCCATATCACCAGCCCCGGGTAACAGAGAATTCCAAGGGGAATAAGAACTCAAAGGGGAAAAAAGTAATAATAATGGAGAAGCATCAGTACTTTGAAGAGCAAGAAAGTAAACCTAGCAAGGGTCACAGAATGAACTGACAGGCTGGAACAGGAATTTCACGTTAAGCACAAATAAATATCTTCAGGGATCTAAGAAGAACACTGGAAACATGAGGCAAGTGCTGGAAGTAACAGAATGTTCAGTTGGGGTTATTGATGAGAAAAAGGTAACTGTTGAAATAAAGAACACAATCAACAGGTTGAATGATAGACTATACAGAGAAAGCAACATGTTTCCATGCTGGGGGGATACAGCTGAGGGAGTCTCAGTCATCAGAAAAGGATAAAGTGATAGAAAGAATGAGGGAAACCTCAAGTGACAAGGATAGAAGGACAAGTGTCAGTATGGACCTAACAGGAGTCCCAGAAGAAAAGAATTAACAAGTCAGGTGGGTGAGGGACGGGGGATACATGAGAAAACATTTCCTTAAAATTTTCCAGATTCAAACAAAGAATGCTGAATAGCAGAGATAAGAAAACCTCAACTGCCAGACCCATTAGGGTAATGTTCAGTGACACCAATGAACGAGACCATTCTAAAATCTTCTGGAAAGGAATAGGAGAGCACTTCAAAGAGACATCGGATTTCACAACAGTAACAGTGGATGGAAGAAAGCAACAGAGTAATAGTTTCAAAGCACAAAAGACAAAGAGCTAAACTCTTATCTAAAGTGAGGACAAAATGAAGATATTATCATGCACACTAAGCCTGGCACAGTTGATCATACAAAGCCTCTTGGGGGACTCTTGACAGAGTTCTTCAGAAAGAACAGGAAGCATGTGCAATAAAATATGAGTGACTAGAAACTCAATAATGTTACTATTGTCTAAGTTAGCAATGGCCAACGTATATGTCTGTTTAAAACTCTAAAAGTATTTTCACATGACAAGCATGGGGGAGACACTAGGAGAAAGATACTAACCAAGAGCTCGGCTGAGAGGAAGACTTGGTTATTGAAAAGCTTTAGAAAATGTCAAGAAAAATAAACAAAAGTTTGGTAATTGGGAAATTGCCATGATAATGATGACAAAATGTTGACCTTTTCTTAAAAATAAGAAGGAAACTTACTAGATCCAATTGAAGGTTGGAAACTACAAGAAAAACAGAAAGATACGAGTTAAATAAAGATATGAATTAAAATGGTTGAAATCATTTTTAAATGACAGGAATTACCAAATAAAGCCTAAATTAACCAACAGGAAAACCCATATTGAATAAAAGTGAAAACTGTCAATATATTACTTAAAAGAAACACACTTAAACAAAAGGCCAGAGAAAGTTTGAAAAGAAAAGTAAAGGAAAAGATATACTCATGAAACATGAACCAAATATGAGCTTTTTCCATATATTCAGGGAAAAAGTTTTAACATGACAAAATAAAATTTAAAGTGTAAACAAAATCAGAAAAGATAAAGATTGTTAAATGTTAGCAAGAAAACAAATAATCCGGACGACCTCAAAACTGTGAGCCCATACGCACCTAGAAATATAGTTTCAACAACGGACAGAATTACAAGGGAAAAAATAGTTGAATTGACAACTGATGGGATTTTAAATAAATTCCTCCTGAAAATTAATTGGCCAACAGTCAAAATAGTTGAAAAAGACGCAGAAGGGAACAAATTGATGTGCTTGTGCTAATAGATGAGCAGAACGTTTTACATCCTCAAAGCACAGAATACATATTCTTCTTGAGCACACAAAACAATCACAAAAGTTGACTATGCACTCACAAGGTAGAGAGAAAAACTCGATAAGTGAAAAGAATCAATAACATATAGATTATTTTTTTTTGATAACAGGCAATAGGGTAATAAAAATCATTAGTAAACCAGGAGAAAAACCACGTGGTGATCCCAACAGATGTAGAAAAAAGTACGTAAAATATTCAACACCTATTTGGGCTAAAAACCCTTAAACTAAGAATCTAGCAACTAAAAGCCATATCAAATCTTATTTTTTAGTGAAGAAACTTTAGAAGCATTTCCTGTAAGTGTAAATATAGTACTGATGGCCAAAGAGAAAAGATATGGAAACGTAAGAGTTGGAATAAGGATCAGAAGAG
Source organism: Balaenoptera musculus (assembly GCF_009873245.2). Classification (NCBI taxonomy): domain Eukaryota; kingdom Metazoa; phylum Chordata; class Mammalia; order Artiodactyla; family Balaenopteridae; genus Balaenoptera; species Balaenoptera musculus. The sequence goes on along the minus strand of NC_045801.1, from coordinate 75,414,393 downwards.
ACTAATAAAATAGCCAAATAATTAAAGGCCACCATGGGTGCTGTATAAAGGATCAGTAGTAATTCTCTATAACCAGTAACAATCAACTAGAAATTATAAAAGAAAATAAGATACCACTCACAATTGTAAGAAAAACTATGAAGAATGGGAAATACCCAAACACAGAATACTTACAACCTTTATGGAGAAAAGCATTCAAACTCTATATTAAAGAACATAAAAGAAAACCTAAACAAATAAAATATATACTTGTTTCATAGATGGGATACCTAAAATTATAAAGGTGTCAACCTCCATAAATTATTCAATTAAACCAATTAGAATAAATATCCCAGCAGAATTTTGGAGGGAAATTTTCTATTGATTCTAAAAATTATATAAATTATATTTAAAAATTATACAAACTAGTAAATGTCCTCAAATAATTAGTTAAGAAACCTTTTCGGAAATAAGAGTAATTAGGTTAGTTCAGCACAAGTACATATAGAATAATGAAACAAGACCATGATCCCGGAAACAGACTTGGAAACGTGGTACATGTTAGATGTGTCATCATAAATTATTAGGGAAAATATGGATTATTAAGTAGATGGTGTTGGTAACAATGGTTGATATATAATATCAAAATAAAGCTGGATTCCTACCTCAAAAATCATCCACAAATTTCAAATTTGTAAAATATATACATATGAAAGGTAAAACTTCTGAAGCTAAATAATAAGAGACTAGGAAAAACAGAAATTTAAATTACTTTAGGATATATGAAATATTTTATAACTTCTAATTTGAGAGACACTTTAAATTGAGGTTTAAAAAATATATTGATCAATATATTCATGTATCTATGTATTACAATGATATATTTATGAATCAGTACAATGATCTGACACTTTCTTAGTTTAAGACTTTTGAAAAATATTGAGTTTTTTCCCTCTGAGCAGCTACCACATCACACCATCAGCTATGGTCTCCCCGTGCTGGGCAACAGGTATCTCCAGAGAAGGGAGTGTGGGCAGGTTCTCCCCCCCATGACCTGCCTGCATGCTGCCCACAGCTACCACACCCCCAGCTCTCTCCCAGAAAATAATGGTGGAAATGTGTGGAGTGAGAGTTCTATGTCTGATGTTCAATGAGCTGGGCATCTTATCATAAACATGTCAGCCTTTGAATCTCTCACATTGGCAAAATTTAAACCTTTGAATAATAACAAATGCTGGTCGGGATGTGGAGAAAGGAAATACTATGAATTGTGGGTAGAAGTATAAAGTGGTACAGCTCAGCTAAAGAGAAATCTAAAAATACCTGGAGAAACTAAGTATGAATGGAATCTAGCAATTCCATCCCTGGGTCTATCTTAGAGAAATTCCTGCTTGAATCCATCATGACATACATAGAAGAATATTCATCATAGCATTGGCAATGATAAGGAGTTGGAAACAACATAGCGGTTCATTACTGGAGGGAAATATAATTAGTGTGTTGTGCACATTCAGTAGAATACTCTGCGACAGTCAGAAATAATGAACTCATTTTACTTATAGCAACATGGCTAGATCAGAAGGATTTGAAATTCAAAAGAAAAGGAAACACAGCAGAAGGAGATCCATGCACAGTAAAATGCACATAATTTTTAAAAACACACACACAAATATCCTGACAGTTTTCGAGGATATACAGTTACATGCATTGACATAAACACACGGAGAATGAACTGGAGAGAGGCATGTTAAATATTACATTAAGGTGGAGATGAGAAGGAGGAAAACAACATATGATCAAACAGAAGAAGTGCTTGCAGAAACGTATGACAAAAATCTGCCATATGGTTAAGTCAGTTCCATGCCCTTGAGGTCCAAAAATAAATATATAAAATTAAGTCAGAGGCGGGGCTCCCAAAAAGGAAAAAGCATCCATCTTTAAGATGGAACCAAGGCAGCACCACCCAGCACTCAGGGCAGGGAGTCTGGACCCAGACTTCCGGGGTTGAAGGCCAGCTCTGCAAGGGAAAGTCTAGGAGACTTACTTCTGGCTTTCACATCTTTGTCTCCTCATCTGTGAAAGACGGATGATAGTAGTACCTACCCCAGAGGACTGATCTGAGGACAAAATGAGTTCATATTTGTAAGGCAGTTGGAGGAGTACCAGAGTAGCGTAAGCAATTAAAAACTGCATCGTAATTTTACAGCTTTTTTTAGTAGTGTTTC